>NC_138373.1:16036785-16050102 GCF_054177405.1 Leptonychotes weddellii | reverse complement strand
CCCCCGCTTGTGTTCCCTCTCTGTCTCTCTCTGTCAAATAATAAATAAAATCTTTAAAAAAAAAAAAAAAATTAGAAAGCCTCGTTTAGGATGATGATCAAATGATCAATGAGAAAAATTCCTAGTGTTTAAAGCGGTCACAGCCATCACCCCTGACAACTGTGACAGGAGGGTCAACATGTACAGGTGGAGGGCCCTATCACCTAACTCCAAGTTCATGGGCATGGTCAAAGGGCAGCAATGTCTCCTGTTACTTATTATCACAGTTGTGGTCATCACTGTGACCAATGACTGAGGGCCAAAAACAGGCTGATTACTATGCCAGGCACTTTATATACATGATTTCCTTGAATCCTAACCATCCTGCAAGAGATGTCAGTAAAGGGCGCCTGGGTGGCTCAGTTGGTTAAGCGACTGCCTTCGGCTCAGGTCATGATCCTGGAGTCCCGGGATCGAGTCCTGCAGCGGGCTCCCTGCTCGGTGGGGAGTCTGCTTCTCCCTCTGACCCTCCCCACTCTCATGCTCTATCTCATTCTCTCTCTCAAATAAATAAATAAAATCTTTAAAAAAAAAAGAGATGTCAGTATGCACATTTTGCAACAGGAAATGTAATCAGCATATAACTTGACCAAAAGTAACACTGCTCCCATGAAGCAGAAAAGGAATTTAAATTCTATACCACCGTTCCTTCTGTTGGTACAATAATATGCACAAGTGTATATTTAATACTAATAATCTGCCAGCACACATTTTCTCAATGAAACCATATTCTCCACACCTTAAACACATTTGTACTGTGCTTTAAAAAGCATTTGCATATTAATCATTTCCTCAGTTTATTCTTCCAACAAACCTGAGAGATGTGAAAGAATATCTACCACTAAATATAGCAAAATCAGGCACAGTCCCAGAACCAAAGAATACAACTGTTCAGCATCCAAAATAGAGAATAAGGCGGAAATACCTTTTCTTTGAAGAATCTCATTCAAAAACACACTTACAGTTGGCAAATTCACCAAAAACAGGATCTACTGTTGTGTAATGAAGTTTCAGATACACGAATATACTACCCATAAAGCACATCTGACCTGACACCATAGCAACATGGAGCTATTTTGCAATCACAAAAATAATGTTTTGGGAACAAAAGTGCAAATGTTTAAACCTGGAATGTAAATATTCTATTTAGAATTTGAAAAACTCATAAAACCTCAGCAATACAAAGGGTTTGAGAAGGTCAGTCCAACCTCTTCCCAGGCGGGGATTCGCCTCACCACCTCCATTTGGCACATTTCTGGGGAAGCGGTGTTCACTATCTCCACCACGAACCACTGATGCCATTTACTGAGCAAGCATTCATAATGTGCCAAGCATTAGCTCATTATTTCATTTCTGAAATAAATAACTATAGTGTACAGGAAATACACTTTCTGCCTATAAGAAAAATGACCCTGAGAAACACATGGGGGAAAAAACATTTCCCCATTTACTGTTTTTAAAAAATACAATAAAAAAGGGGTGCCTGGGTGGCTCAGTCATTAAGCGTCTGCCTTCAGCTCACATCATGATCCCAGGGTCCTGGGACCGAGCCCCGCATCGGGCTCCCTACTCCACAGGAAGCCTGCTTCTCCCTCTCCCACTCCTTGTGTTCTTGCTCTCGCTATCTCTCTCTCTGTCAAATAAATAAAATCTTAAAAAAGAAAAATACAATAAAAAGTACAAAAGTAATTTTCACTGGACTATGGGATTATGGATAACTTTTCTTTATATTTTTCTATCTTTTCCTAGTTTTTAAAATACTTATTTTTCACAAGCCTTTATTACTTTATTTAGGAAATTTTCAAACACATACAAAAAGACCACAAATATAATGAACCCCAAGTTAGCATCAATAAAGGTCAACATCAATTATCAACAGATGGCCAACCCACTTTTCCCTCTATCCCCAGTGCATTACTCTAAAGCAAATCCCAGATGTCGTTTCATTTCATCCAATAAATACTTCGGTTTTTCATCTCTAAAATAAGGGCCATTTAAAAACAAACCCATGGGCGCCTGGGTGGCTCAGTCGTTAAGCGCCTGTCTTCGGCTCAGGTCATGATCCCAGGTCCTGGGATCGAGCCCCGCATCGGGCTCCCCGCTCGGCAGGAAGCCTGCTTCTCCCTCTCCCACTCCCCCTGCTTGTGTTCCCTCCCTCACTGTGTCTCTCTCCATCAAATAAATAAATAAAATCTTTAAAAAATAAATAAATAAATAAATAAATACAAACCCATGAAAACATTGTCACACCTAAAACATTAACAATACAAATTACTTTTTTAATCAGAAAAAAAAATGTTTTAAGAAAATGAGAATATGAAAAAAGAATACGAAAATGCGTAATGACATAACTACCTAACCAGTTTACATGACCCAGTCTCACTGAAGAGGTCTGGCTGCATGGCTATCCCTTCGGGCCACAAGAAAAACTGGCAAAACTGTCTATTTCTATTTATCAATGTTTCTGGGGTTTACCTGTTGAGAACTGCTTCCTTGTCTCCCAGACGGCTTTTAATTTTACTTGTCAGATAGTCCAAAAAGAGCGTCCAGATATCCAAACAAGAGAAGTAACCTTCATGAGTAGGCTATGATGCAAAAGAAATCCAGACAATGAAATTACTTAATGCGACTCCTCTTTAGAAACATACCCACCAGTGTTTATTTCCACCAGAATGGTGCAACCATAAGCCTAGATTCCCTCCGCTTCCCGGTAACCACAACTGGTATCTTTTAGGTGGTCTTCACGACTAGGCCCTGGTGATCCTAACAAGACAAGAGTGCCGCAAACACATCATTAGGGAGATACTATGCAGGACAAACTGAATTACAAAATAAGCCGAGCAGACGCCAATCTTTAAATCTAAGATTGATTCGGGCTGGGGCGGGGCGGGGGGGCTCTCACAGATCATCCGATTCATATCTGTTTTAGAGAAAAAGAAATTGAGATCCAGAGACGTGATTTATTCAAGGTCAGGGGTAGGAGCAGGTCCCTTTACCCCCAGCCAATGCTCTTTCCACTACATACCCTTACAAAACCAAAAACCCAGTGGCAGTGGCTCGGAAGGTGCCAAGTTTACATATCTGAAGGTTAGGAGAGTAACATTTGCAGTCTTCCTACAAACAGACCGAAAATGAGCTTCATTCTGACCCTCAGGCATTATCTCCTCTGCAGAAGAAGGGGTGTCCAACAGGCTAATAGCAATCTCTAACCAGGTGTTGATAAAGACAAAGTGAGCAGAGAAGAGCGAGTCTCTGTAGGGTCCTAGTGCTCCAATTTCTCAAGAGCCTTGAGATTCTACTTCATGCAAAATCTTGGCACTATGTTCTCCAAAATCTAGTCCTTCTCACACATACTCGATTTCAACTTCCAGCCCCCAATCCCTTCTATATCCACTCAAATTCCTGCTACCTCCAAGAGCTCTTTGATTTTATTTGTGACTACTTCACTAAGCCCCATGTTTGGTGGCAGGATCAGACAGGAAAAGAAATAATACCATCATCTTCTAGGATCAGTTTCCTTCCATTTAGGATCTACAAGGAAATCCAGAGGCTTACAAGGGTGTATGTGGGATTTGCATATTGGGTGGTAGCATGAGATGGAAGTTCTGTACCCATAACTAACTTTTTCTGGGGCAGATGCGGGCAGAGTCCAACCTCACAACCCACAGGGTCGCCCTGGAACTGGAATGCATAGCTCAATAAGGATCACCGACAGGGCCATCCTCAGAAAACAGAATGACTGTTTCCTGTCTCCACTTCATCCTTTGCAAAACCCAGGATGTCCACGACATGAAATGAGCCCGAAGAATAAGGAGAAAAAACAATAAGCCACGTGGAGATAATATGGGTAGCTTGTAGACAGGAGATGGAATCTTTCCTGTCTGTGGCTTGCTGAGCTTCCTGCAGGTCGATCACTCAGTTGTCCCTCCTAGATCTGAAAACACCCACCTTCCCCTCCACAGAACATAACTGATCAGATGCTTGTGGAAGTGCTTTTGGGAAAAGTCACCACACAAACCCAGGGTTTATGGTTATGTCTAAGTACCTTACAATTATACACGTCCTTCCCATGCCTCTGAATTGAGGATTTACCACGTGGCTCAAGACCAGAAAATAAGGTGGGCAGGTACACCCTCTGTAGGACCTGAAACACATCCCTACCTGCAGGCCCCACTGTGAGGCCTTGTGCACTGCCCATAATCTCACCTATGACAACTGCTGTGGGTACAGATCGTTAAGCTCATAAAGATGACAGGCTGGCTGCACTTTTGGAGTCATCCAATGTTTCAGAACCCTCACAGACCCATTTTAAAAATGTACCTGTACTCAGATTTATTTTTCACACTCCAGGGCTGATCAATCACTAAAGAGCCTGACAAGTTTCTTCAAGAAATTAGTGCCCAGTGTTCACCCTTCTCCAAGCACTTTACAGTGGTTATTTGCATTGGTCTATTTGATCTTCACAATAGCCCTGGAAAGTGGACAGGTGCTTTTCTTCTTCCCATTTACAGATAGAGAAACCAAGACTCAGAAGCAAAGTCACTGCCCAACGTGACAAGATAAGGAACAGAAAGAGAACTAGAATGTGGGACTTAAGCCTCCTGGTCCAGAGCCCTCTCCCCTGGGCCACACTACCCCAGGCATTGTTGTAAGAAGGACAGGTGGGGGGGGGGGGATGTTCAAAATGCAAGACCAAGAAGGACCTGGTGACGATGTGGTAAGAGAAGGACAGGAAGACAGAAATCAGATACTTCTAGGCACACCTCAGCAGGGACACCTGCTGAGCTCTGGGGGCTGGAGGCACTGCGATCGGATACTTTGGTGGAAAAAAAAAATGTAGGAAAAGAAACTAAGAGAGAGGCAAGAGTTACAGAAAGATACTAACACCATCTTTGTCTCATTACTATTCTTTCAATATATGGTGACCAGTACTAAAATTTCTTATGAATTTTTTTAAGTCATCTCTATACCCAACATGGGGGGCCCCGAACTCATGACCCTGAGATTAAGCGTCGGATGCTCTACCACTGAGCCAGCCAGGCACCGCTCTATGAATTTTAGAAACAAAAGGCAGAAACACTTGAGTACACTCATAACCCTCTAGACAAGAGTAAAGTACATTTTCCCACTTCACAGATAATTAAATTATGATAAAGTTAGATCACACTGCTAATGAATAGATGAGAACTTAAAGCTATCTCTTGAGAGCACTTCATTTCTTATTCTTAAATCTTACCCCAAAAAAGTCCCCTACTCCCACCAGCTCCTGATCCTGGAGTGCACCCTGCCATCTTTTTTCCACCCTGCCTCTCCAGGGAAGGACGGCCCAGCCTACAGTAAACTGCACAGAGCACCTTCCAGCTTCCTGCTCCTCTGCCTGATGCTCAAATCTGCTTCTGCCTGGACCCAAAGGATACCGACTCCCACAGTCCGAGAGCCTGTGCCCAGAAAGGAAGGTCCTCATACAGGAGGCCAAGAGAGTACAAGGGAGCTCGGCTGAGTGACCTCAGCTAATGGAGGGAGAAAGAAGCTTGTTGTTTGCTTCATGACCATAGCCATTTCTTTTCCCAGTATATAAATATAACACATATAAATATATAAAACCACCACTATGAGTTCAACGGAAAACGAACACATAGGATTCTAGAGAGGGGACCACAGATGATGAACACTGGGCCAGACTGTGAAGGTGCCCACCACAGTCCATCTCCTTAGGTGAGGAGACTAAATCTAAGGAAATTAAGATGACTGGTCCAAGGACACAGGCCTCATAGAAATAACCAGAGCTCAAACACAGAACTGGGTCCAGGTGCAAAGCAGTAGGCATAAGACCTGCATACTTTAAAACTTCTATTTAGGGGGCGCCTGGGTGGCTCAGTCGGTTAAGTGTCTGCCTTTGGCTCAGGTCATGATCTCAGGGTCCTGGGAATGAGCCCCACGTTGGGCTCCCTGCTCAGCGGGGAGCCTACTTCTCCTTCTCCCTCTGCTCCTCCCCCTGCTCGTGTGCTCTCTCCCCCGCAACCCCTCTGTCAAATAAATAAATAAAATCTTTAAAAAAAAAAACAACAACTTCTATTTAGCTTTTTTCTATACCGCACATAAAGGGCAGATAGAAAACTTCACACACAGAGCAAAATGGCAAAACATTTTCATTCCATTTCCCCAAATAAACCCCTTCTTTCTGACCTCAGCACTGGCTCATCTCTTTCATTTCTGCTACACTTACTCTAAGGTATCTACCGAATCCTTTCTTCTGGTCCCCTCTGGATCCATTTCTCTGGATCCGTCTCAAAACGTTCCCACCTCAAAAAAAAAAAAAACGTTCCCACCTCGAATGCTTCTATCCTACCTCCTCACCCTCCCACATCTCGTCACCTCTTCCATTCCTTCTTAGGTCTGGTGAGCTCAGCATGCTGCCCTTCTAGCTCCACGCCCACTGGCCCCTCTACCAGATATCTTGACACTTCCTCAACCCTGGTCCTCCTCCACCTGCACCTTCCCCGCTGCGCCCAGGAACAGGTCACCCTTACCCACTGGGGGCGCTTACTTTTATGTGCCCTGAGAAAACCAAGCTCACCACCATACCCTCGACCACATACACACTCCCCTCCCGGCCTAGGCCTGTGTCTCTCTTCCAGCTACAACATTAAGCTACAACATTAGTGGTTTAAACTACCAAAACAGTCTACTTATAAAATCACATGCCCTCACTGACCCAGTAATGTCATCACCAGGATACACCAACAGAAAGAGCTACACAGGGACACCCAAAAGCATGCACGAGAACATCCACTGCATCACCATTCATGATCACCAAAAACCCAAAAGCAGCCCAAATCAGCCATGGAATGGATCTGCAGATAATGACTTACTATAAAGCAATGAGGGCAAACTACTGCCACACACAACACAGATGAATCTCACCAACGGACGCTGAATGAAAAAGCCAGACAGAACAAATACATACTGGAGACTTCCATTTAGAGAAGTTCTCAAAGAGGCAAAACTAATCTGGGATGTTAAAAGCAGGGTTGGGTTCCACATGGGGAGAAGTGAAGGGGAAGGACTTGGGAAGAGATATAGGGGATGCTGGCAGGAATGTTCTATTTCTTGATTAAGGTGGCGGTGACATGGGTTTGTTCATTTTGGGAAAATTCATCAAGCTGTCCATGTATGATCTGTGCACTTCTCTGTATGTGATACTTCAATAAAAACCTTATTCTAGGGCGCCTGGGTGGCTCAGATGGTTAAGCGTCTGCCTTCGGCTCAGGTCATGATCCCAGAGTCCTGGGATCGAGTCCCGCATCGGGCTCCCTGCTCCTTGGGAGCCCGCTTCTCCCTCTGCTTCTCTCTCTCTGTCTCTTGAATCACTACACTGTACACTTGAAACTAATGTAACACTGCATTAATTATACTGGAATTAAAAAATAAATCAGACACACAGGTGCGCAAGCAGGAGAGGATATGATAGAAATGTCTGAAACCCAAAAAAAAAAAAAAAAAAAAAAAGAAATGTCTGAAACCCAACTGTGATGATGGTTGCACAAGTCTATAAACTGACTGAACATCTCTGAATTGTACAATTACGATGGGTGAATTTCGTAAGATGTAAATTTTACTTCAGAAAGCTTTTAAAATATACATATGTATATAAATAAAAGACGCTGGGTCACAAAATATAAACTCAATGAAGGCATGGACTTTGCTTGTGAGGGTTATATGCCTAGCCCCGGATATACAAGACAAGTTCAAAAAGCCCCTGATATACAAGACAAGCTCAAAAAGTATCAGAAAATGGGGGCTAAAAGCGGATCTGCCAAAACTTAACTCTTTCTTGAGAGTTTCACTACTTACAATCTCCTTGTAGGGAGTTTTAGTGACAGCTATAGAATAGAACTAAAGGCCCTAATTTCAGACTATTTCCATCTTTTGTTTCTCCAACAAAACAGTGGTTAAGAACACAGACTCTATGAGTTCAAATCCTGGCCCCACCACTTACTGACTGTATGACCCTGAGCAAATGACTCTTTGTGCTTCAGTTTCTTTATTCTGGAAAATGGAGACAGTTAGGAATACCCACCTCCAAGGGTTGTTACAAAGGATACATGTGTTAATCTTCACAAAGTAAGTACTATATAAATGTTTGGGAAATAAAGAAGCTCTTTCCCCTGAAAGCAACAGAGTGGACTTTTTTTCAGGGGGAAAGGATGAGTAGTTCTGGTGTTTTACCTGATGAAACGTGTACTTGAACAAAAGCGTCAAAAACTCCACCACGGGGAACTGGGAGTAGGACTCGATTCTTCTCAGGTGGACACTCACAAAGAGCCTCAGGAAGTCAGTAAACTTCTCGATGTAGCTAAGTAAGACAAGAAGACGAAGGGTGACAGTCAGAATCCCAGCCACCTCCTTAGAAGAAAACTCAAATTCAATCCAAATTTCTTTCAGTACAGAACTATACAGATTTAAAATACATTTTCAGTTAAAAATATAAAGGCCTGCAACAATTACCTACAGGTCAGGCAACCCTTCATTCCATTACCACCTGAAACATAGCAGAAAAGCAACTTTAATCCTCAGACACTCTCTATTAAGGCATCTTATAAACTAGTGCTCTCACAGATTCTAACTCCTTCACGTTATGGCCCAATTCAAGTGAAAGGAAAAGGTACTAAGAAGTCGGTGGGCAGAGCATGTGCATCATTTCAATGTGGCAAGTCCGGAAGGCTGTTTGTCTTTGCTAGGGGGCCAAAGTATTTAAATGAATGTGCTAAGAACAAAAACAAAACAAGGCTAGACCAATGGCATGGCATCCAGGTAAAGTCTATGCAGGCTTGCAACCTAATGCTCGTGCTCCCCCCCTGCCCCGCCCTCTGGCTCCCAGGGTAATTAAACGCAAGTCCACCCCGGTCCACTCTGAAAGTGATTGCAAAAATAAGGGAGGAGGGCTGCCCGAGCTGGACAGGCCTCGGGGACAACTGAGTCTGGTGCTTCATTGGCCAGACGAGGCCCAGGGTGATAAAGTGACCCGCCCGAGGTTGCTGAGCCAGCTCACGGCAGAGTGGGACCCCCATCCACTCCCACGCCAGTGCTCTTTCCTTTCCCAGCACAGTGACTCCCCAATTCCTGTGTATTCACAGTATCATTTCCCAGAGGAGTGTGGGTCCCAGCTGCAAGGATAAGAGACTGCTGTTACTAAACACACAGCACATCATCACTCTCACATTTCAGCAACTGTCATTGTAAGCCCCTCAATACCAAAAGGTGATTAGAAAATGAGATGGACATACCTCCATAAATCACATTTCAGAGACCAATAAACAAAGATAAAGATTCACTACAGGCCTTAGTCAAAAATTAATTAATGGCTACAGGCAATTCTGAAACTCACCACTCAAAAAAAAAAAAAATTTTTTTTTTAAAGCAAGGATTATGCAAAATAATAAAGGGGGAAGAAAAAGACTACTACTTAGAAGAGCAAAATCGGTCCATAAATCCAATGTCCCGCACCGTTCCTGGGACCCAGCGGCCAACCCGCCTCTCTGACTTCTGCACGGCTAGTAGCTAACACGTACGTGCAAGCTTTTTAGCAGTTTAAAAAAACAAAAATAAAAACCATTAATTTGCTTGATAAAGAGAATGGCCATCTCTGTGGATCATGGGACCAAGTCCTTGAAACACAGTAAGGCATCTGAATCAGCTGTTTTTAGAGAAAGTCAAGTACGAGGAGACTTCTCTCTGATGCCTTGGATCATGAATACTCAAGAGCAGGAGCTCCTCATTCCTCGCTCTGCTTATCACGTGATCTTCTGCTGTGGTTATTCAGAGCCATCATTAGGAAGATGCACTCAATCCCCTGCCACCCATAAAATAAACAGAAGTCCTGGGTAAATGCCGCACTGCCTCGATTTCATTTTAATCTCCAACCCAATTTTTGAAGCATACAGACAAGGGCCGTTCGGTAGCTGAAACTCTAGATATTATTTCACCTCATTTTCTTTCCCTTGCCCACCTTCTGGCACAGGTGCTAATGAGCAGTAGAAGGTTAGAAACAGGCACTGGGGGAGAAGAGGGGCAGAGGCCCCGGGTCAGAAGCTCCTAAACAACTGAGAACGGACTTAGCTGTTTAGAATGAGTGGTCGGGGGCCCGAGAGCCAGGAAGCAAGCACACAGGACTGTTTAGGTCACCTTTCTGCTGCCAGGCACCTCTCAGCTTTCTCAGGGCAAGAGGAAGCACAGGATTAAAATATAAAACCAAAAGCACAAAAGTTACACGTAACAAAAGCATTACATTGACAAGCCGTGACCACATTTCTCTACCGCCCGAATGTGAGCCATCACAAACACTGTGCTCCAAGTGCAACTCAGAACAGCCGATACCTGACGGTTGGTGTGAGCAGCTGGACTTTTTGTTAACATATGAAAATACAGCCTTCCTTAACGAAAGCTAGAAAGGATATAAAATTGTGTGTTTGCATACTGACGCCTTTGCATTCATAGAGAAAGCTATTACAAAATAATGAAAAATAAAACCAACATATCACCATACAGGATTATGAGCTCTTTTGTGATTATACAAACAAAATTTCACACAAAGCTTGTTTACAATGAACCAAACCAAAAGAATCTTAAGAATCCACGTTTTTAACTTTAGAAAACCCTTAATAAAATTGCTAAATTTAAAAAGCACTAGGATGGTCTTTAAACACTTGACTTTATATTCTGCTACTTAACTCTAAGGAAAAGGAAAATACCTTAACTCTGCTAGCTTCGGAACAAAAAACAAGCCAAGGAAAACGAATTAAGATATTAACATTTGCTGCCTGGCAATCTATAAATATTTTCTAACTCAATACGATTTATCCGCCGGGATGTTTCTGAACAGTCAACACGATGCTGGTAATGTAAGTTTCCACTTTTCCCGCTCGCTGGGACACGGCGGTAGCATCGCATCACCGAAAGCTGTGGGACAGATAAAGGACATCATCCAGAAGACCACACCTCACGGTACCGTGACGGAGTCATCTTTTGGAGTACTTCAGAAAGAAAAGCGAGGTCATTTTCGGCTCCACTCAAGGGGAGGTAACAAAGAAACCCAAGTGTGCGCCACGTGAGTATGTGCCCTCATTCACATCTCTGTCTCTGGATGAAAGTGGGCCGTCTGTGCGAAGCTCAGAGCAACACCATTCCTCTACACTGCACGGTTTCCCTTGGGAAGGGTCCAACAGTAAACACTGGCGGGCAACATCAAGTGAAGAGGGGGCATTAGCGCTCCTGTACCTCCACGGCCTCCTCCCACGCTCCTGGCTACGCACGAGCAGCAGATTCGGCTCCTGCGCCACCTCAGACCTGCAGGCGAATCGTGAGGACGGGGCAGAGGGGTGCGGGGGAGGGCGGAAGGGAGGACAGGAGGCAGAGCGGGGGGAAGACAACACACCTACACAATTCACAGTCACTTTCCCAGCTCGGCTCATCCCCCTAGCCACCCTAGCCCTTCCAGCTAAGCTCAGACTTACTGGTACACACCTACCTGTCCATTCCTCATCAGGAGCCCCACACTCTGAAACCAAAGAGGATTACAGACACTACGCAGCACAGCGTGACAAACAGTCATGGCCCCTTCTCAGGACACGGCCGACTCCACACCTGTTTTCATTACCTCTCATCGAGTTCTTCCAGCCTGCTCTTCACCGTGTGGGCATTGTTATCCTTGGTGATTTTCTGCAGGAGGTAGAAAGTCTGCTGGAACATACGTAGTAAATACTCCTCGAATTCCATAGGCACACAGTTCTTGGACATGAGTTCATTGATGCAGGACATGGCCAGGACCCCAAGCCGGCCGCGCTCCTGACCCAACACACAGTTCTGGCTGCTGCCGTTAACAGATGCCATCTTTCTGGCCCGGATGTCACAGCCAAAGCGCGCAAAGTGGAAGATGGTGGTTAGGAGGGATGGGGTGATGCTGGCAGACAGAGGAATCCAACTGAAGAGATGGGCCAGGCACTCCAAGGCCAGGGAACAGATATACTCACTCTCCGCATCAAGGATGGGGATTGGCTGATTCAACAGTTTGGCTGAACTAGGACTCTGCAACAGGTTACTCAGTAAGTCACCTGGAAATACAAAGAGCTTTCAACATACACACTACTGAGTCTCGCACAAACCAATTTAACTACAAAAGAGAGAAAGCAAAAACCATCTTTCATTAAGCTCCATATTAAAGAGATCTACAGAAATGTAAAAGAAAGCCATTCATACTCCTTGGTGCTTAGTAAATTTTTGTTTGCTTTGGAGAAAGTATTTTTCATGAAAACATATCACTTGTTTATATGCAGAGTTCATCACAGCTCTTTTTAAATGAATCAGTGTAGGGCACCTGGGTGGCTCAGTCAGTTAAGCGTCTGCCTTCAGCTCAGGTCACGATCCCAGGGTCCTGGGATCGGGTCCCATGCCCGGCTCCCTGATCAGGGGGGAGCCTGCTTCTCCCTCTGCCCCTCCCCTGCTCGTGTTCATCCTCTCTCTCAAATAAATTAAAAAAAAAAAAAATCTTAAATGAATCAATGTAAATGTTCCCAGTGTTAATATCAATAGATATAACCCATAAAGCTCTTTGAGGACCTCGATAATTTTTAGGAATAAAGGGGTCTGGGTGGCAGAGTAGGCAAAATGGGTGAAGAGAGTCAAAAGATACAAACTTCCAGTTATAAGATAAAGAAGTATGGAGGATGTCACATACAGTTGTGACTATAGTTAGTTAACAATACCATATTGTATATTTGAAAGTTGCTAGGGGAGTAAATTTTAAAAGTTCTCATCCTAAGAAAAAAAAATTTAACTATGTGTGGTAATGGATGTTAACTTTCTCTTGCAATCAGTTTGCAACATTTAACACATATCAAATCATTATGTTGTACACCTGAAACTAACAGTGTTATATGTCAAATATATTTCAATTAAAAAAAAAAGAGAGTAAAGGGGTCCAGAGACTAAAACTTTTGAGAACTACTGGGCTACTCGAGGTTAGGTCTATAGACCTGCACCATCAGCACAATCTGAGAACTTGTCAGAAATACGAATTATCGGGCGCCTGGGTGGCTCAGTTGGTTAAGCGACTGCCTTCGGCTCAGGTCATGATCCTGGAGTCCCGGGATCGAGTCCCACATCGGGCTCCCTGCTCAGCGGGGGTCTGCTTCTCCCTCTGACCCTCTTCCCTCTCGTGCTCTCTGTCTCTCATTCTCTCTCTCTCAAATAAATAAATAAAATCTTTAAAAAAAAAAAAAA
>NC_138373.1:15968847-16036285 GCF_054177405.1 Leptonychotes weddellii | reverse complement strand
CCTGGGTGGCTCAGTTGGTTAAGCGACTGCCTTCGGCTCAGGTCATGATCCTGGAGTCCCGGGATCGAGTCCCACATCGGGCTCCCTGCTCAGCGGGGGTCTGCTTCTCCCTCTGACCCTCTTCCCTCTCGTGCTCTCTGTCTCTCATTCTCTCTCTCTCAAATAAATAAATAAAATCTTTAAAAAAAAAAAAAAGAAAGAAATACGAATTATCAGGCCCCACCCCACATGTACTGAGGAAGATCCTAGAGGAGTGTGGCCCAAAAACCTGTTTTTACACACTCTCCAAGAAGTGATTCTTATGCTTGCTTAATTTTTTTAGGTGGTTTTTTTTTAAGTTTTTATTTTAATCACCCTGTGCTCATCACGAGTGTATTCCTTAATCCCTATCACCTATTTCACCCATCCCCCACCTACCTCCCCTCTGGTAACCGTCAGTTTGTTCTCTACAGTTAACAGTCTGTTTCTTGGTTTGCCTCTTTTTCCTTTCCTCGCTTGTTTTGCTCTGAAATTCCACATAGGAGTGAAATCATATGGTATTTGTCCTTCTCTGACTGACTTATTTCACTTAGCATTATACTCTCTAGTTCCATCCATGTCATTGCTAATGGCAAGATTTCATTTTTTTTTTAAAGATTTTATTTATTTATTTGGCAGAGAGAGACACAGCGAGACAGGGAACACAAACAGCGGGAGTGGGAGAGGGAGAAGCAGGCTTCCCGCGGAGCAGGGAGCCCAATGTGGGGCTCGATCCCAGAACCCTGGGATCATGACCTGAGCCAAAGGCAGACGCTTAATGAATGAGCCACCCAGGCGCCCCAGATTTCGTTCTTTGTTATGGCTGAACAATATTCCATCGCATATATATACCACATCTTCATTAATTGATACACACTTGGGCTGCTTCCATATCTCGGCTATTATAAATAACGCTGCTATAAACATAAGGGTGCATTATCCCTTTGAATTCATGTTTTTGTATTCTTTGGGTAAATACTCAGTAGTGCGACTGCTGGATGGTGGGGTAGTTCTATTTTGAACTTTCTGAGGAACCTCCAACATACTTGCTTAACTTTTGAGAAGCATTAGACTAAAGAAAATCATGTAAACTGAAATGGGCTTGCAAAAAAGCTATAAAATGATTTTAGAGAGGACAAAGGACAAATATTCAAAACTATAACAAGAAAAAAACTTACCTGAAATAAAGAGGTGTGTACACAAAAGAAAGGGGCTTATTCTGCCCCAAGAAGAAATGATAAAAGCTAATCAATACTAAGAATTTTAGGAATAAGGAAGAAATGTAAGCCAAAAAAGCACATACACAAAGGAGAAAACACCACATTCAGACTTCCTCACAGCACACAAGAAGCCAGACAACAGTAGTACCATGTCCACAAGTGCTGAGGCAGGGAGTAACTTAACCCAAAGCTCTCCTTTGAGTACCAAGGAAGAGGACATCTTCTCAAACACAGAAGCTCAAATAATATATTGCCCACAAACTCTTCTTCTCTTTTTTTTTTAAGATTTTATTTATTCATTTGACAGAGAGAGCGAGCGAGTGTGCGCACGAGTGGCGGGGGCAAGAGGGAGAAGCAGGCTCCCCGCAGAGCAGGGAGCCCAATGCGGGGCTCGATCCAGGACCCCGGGATCATGACCTGAGCCAAAGGCAGACGCTTAACCGACTGAGCCACCCAGGCACCACCCCCGGCCTCCCAAACTCTTCTTAGGGAGGAGACTGAATAGTGAAACCATGCAAATAAAGCAATAAATAAAAATGAAGAATTAAGGAAGGGGGCTGCTGTGGCAAGGGGACCAGAGCAAGCATTGAATTAAATATAGAATCAAGACTAAACAGATGTAGGAATCACAGAGGGTGTGCTAGCCAATCCTCTTTCACAAGCAAGAAGTCTCAAAATATATGGGCTAGAATTAAAACATGTAGTAAGGAACTGGTTTTCATCTTTTTTTTTTCTTAAGCCTAGAGGTATCTTTTACAAACTAACATCCCTTGTGGAAAAAGTAATCCCTTTTGTTTTAAAACCTCCCATTAAATTCAGGTAAAATTATAATTTGTTTTTATTAAAAATAAAACTGAGGGCTGGTCAGTCAGAAGAGTAAGGGACTCTTGATCTCAGGGTCCGTGAGTTCAAGCCCCATGTTGGGTATAAAGATTACTTAAAAATAAAATCTCTAGGGACACCTGGGTGGCTCAGTCGGTTAAGCTTCTGCCTTTGGCTCAAGTCATGATTCCAGGGTCCTGGGATCAAGTCCCATGTTGGGTTCCTTGCTCGGCAGGGAGCCTGCTTCTCCTTCTACCTGCTGCACCATTCAGCACAATCTGGGAACCTGTCAGAAATACGAATTATCAGGCCCCACCCCACATGTACTGAGGAAGATCCTAGAGGAGTGTGGCCCAAAAACCTGTTTTTACACACTCTCCAAGAAGTGATTCTTATGCTTGCTTAATTTTTTTAGGTGGTTTTTTTTTTAAGTTTTTATTTTAATCACCCTGTGCTCATCACGAGTGTATTCCTTAATCCCTATCACCTATTTCACCCATCCCCTGTTCATGCTCGCTCTCTCCCTCTCCCTCTCTCCTTCTCTGACAAATAAATACATTTTTAAAAAATAAAATCTCTAAAAAACTAAAAATAAAAAAATAAAAATGTATATGATGCCACTTTGTCTTTTTATTTAGCTTACTGTCTCTGTAACTACACATAAAGAGGCACCTGGAATGGTGTTATTTCTGGATGGTGGAATACTGGCTACATTTCTACACTGTATTTTGTGCTTTACACAGCAGCAGTTCTCAAACATTTTGGCCCCAGAACCCCTTTATACTCTTAAAAATTATTGAGGATGTCAAAGAACTTTTGTGTATGCAGGTTATTTCTGTTGATATTCATCACATAGAAATTAAATAAAAAATAGAAATTAAAAAGTTTTCAAATATTTCAAATATTCACTTAATAAACGCATTACATGTTAGCATAAAATATTTTTAAATGAAGAAAATGTAGTTTGCCGCCAACAAATAAGTGAGAAGAATAGCACTGTACATTTCTGGAAATCTCTGTAATGTCTGTCTGGCTTAAAAGAAGACAGATTCTTTAATCTGCTTCAATCTGCTACAGTATGCTGTTTTCGCTGAAGTATATTAAAAAAACGGCTTCACAGAGATATGCAACTGACAAAGACTAAAACGTTTCTGCCGCCTTCCTAGGTGACTATATCTGTTCTTTAATACGATATAAAAATTTTACTAGTAATAATTTCTTAAAGGTTAATTGCAATGTGGGATCTGAATGAGTTTTATTCAGTATATTCAGAGAAGAAGTAAAAATGACAAACAACGTCTTAGTATTTTTATGAACATATATTTGACCTTTGGGACCCCTGAAAGGGCTTGTGGGACCTCCGGGCCCCCAGATCTATTGAGAACTCCTGCCTTACACTAATGCGGGATGAACACGAACAGATTAGTTAACCTTTCTCAGCCTCATCTCCTCGGCCATTAAAATGAGGATTTTGTGATTTATTAATAAGGGGTTTAATTTCTATTGTTAAAAGTAGATCAAAAAGTTGTCCCCTGGTATCTTATCTTGCAAGGTGTTCACCGGCTTCTGTCTGAAAGAGCTGCATTTTTTCCAAAAGATTTTACTTATTTGAGAGAGAAGAGAGAGAGCACTGGAGGGTAGAGGGAGAGAATCTTCAAGGAGACTCCCCACTGAGCGCGGAAGAGCCCACATGGGTTTGATCCCATGACCCATGAGATCGTGACCTGAGCCAAGTCAGATGCTTAACCAACTGAGCCACCCAGGCACCCCGAGAAAGAGCTGCATTTAATACTAGATGAGACTCATCATGATCTCAGCTACCCACGCTGATAATCAGAGGACCTGGTTTCAAAGAGTAACGCAAGGATGTTCAAGTACAATCTGCAAATACTTATCCAGTTTGCTACTGGATTAATAAGGTGATTTTTGAATTGCTGTGGTGGCTGTCCACTTGAGTCATATGTACAACTTTCTCTCATTCAATGACAGTGACAGTTTCTGGCATTGCTTTTCTCGTCATTCATGAACCGGTGGCCATTTACCGAAGATGCTGGAGTCAGAGAAATCACCGCTACCCAACTAGAAGAATTATCGGGGCAAATAATTAACCGGAATCAAATGGAGGCTTTAGCAAAGGAGGAACCAAAAGACACCATCTCAGTATGATCTTCTATTAAACCTGGACATCTTTGGGCCCCTGGACCTATTTAAAGTCTCTTGAACATTTTTAATAGAAATAAACTGTGGCTTTAAAAACGAAAACAAAACAAAAAAGTTGTCCCTACTCTTTAGCTCAGAAGAATTTTTCCAGAATAGGACTACTAAGCGGGGCGGGGGGCAAAACAACAATAATTATGTGACAAACAGCTCCCATTTGATGTGCTATTATACGCAGAGCGCAGCACTAAGCACTTTACATACGTATTCTCATTTCATGCTCACAGCTCTAAGGTAGGTATTATTATCTGCATTTACAAACTGTTAGAATAACTAAGATACAGAGATATTAAGCGTTTCCCCCATGTTCCTCAGCTAATAAGTAGAGCGGAAACGGAAACCGAGGTCTGGCCCCTAGGTCTGGCCCCTAAGCCTATGCTTCTTCCCAGAAAGCAGGTCAACTAGAAAGATCATGCAGCCAGGAAAAGTGATCTGGAAGAGAGCTAATATTCAAATGCAGAAAAATATGCATGATCCGAAGTCCTGAGTAAAACAGCATGTATGCCAGGACCGCAACTTCAGAAAGCTACGGGCACAAGGACAAATGCTGAACGGGGTGATGCAAGGTAAAAATTATTGAAGTAGATAAGATGACCAATTATTTTTCTCCCCTCAAAAAAAGAATCTCTGAAGGTTGTTCTCGATGAAAATGGTTTTATTCAACTTTAAATGTTCCAAAGTCTTTTAGTAGGTTACAAAGAATTTTTCAAGACTTGTATTTTAATCGAAGTGGGAAGGAATTCCCACAGAACAGAGGGACTCTGCTTCATGCTGCAGCATTTCCAATGCAAACTCAAGAGAGCTTCAACAAGCTACCTATGCAAGAGAGTATACCTTGATTATAATCAAGCCTGCGGACAACTTCAGCTTCTCTGAATCAGGCAGTACGCAACCCCTGCCAAGAGGTCGTGGACAACTCTGCTGCATTTACTCAGTTGGAGGCAACCCAGACGGGTTAAGCATTCATGCAAAGATCCCTTTGGCTTTTTACTTTTTTAATTATTAAAATTTAATGTTTTCTATTCAGTTCTACATTTACTAACTCAGAGTTTCTCACTCGGCACTACTGACATTTGGCACTGGATAATTAATTCTTCATTGTTCTGTGTATCGTGGGATATTTAGCAGGACCCATGGCTTCCACTCATCAGATGCCAGTAGTACCCTCTCCTCTCGTTATGTTAGCTAAAATATTTCTCCATGTTGCCTAAAAGCCACTGCAGGACAAAAATAGCCCCAAATAAGAACCAGGGATCTCACTGTAGCCTCAATCCAGCAAAATGGGGAAACACTCCATTCAAGGAGCCTGAGGGATAAAATGAGCTCACGGGAGTTGAGCGGCCCTCCCCAGTCCCATCTTCCTACAAGTAGCTTAAAAGGGAATACTTACAAGGGGATACGTGGAAAGATTTGCAAGTGCACAAAGACCTGCAATTTGCAAAGTCTGGGAGAAAACAGAAGGGTATAAACTGGCCTCCACCAATCTGAGCTCCCCGGAAACCTGTCTTTGCCAGTATATATACAGATCCATACTCAAGAGAATGCACCATGCAGACAGGAAAGATAGGCTCTCAAGTTTTATCACAGAACGACGAAAGCAAACTCAGAATCTCAGTTATTTACACCATTTCATTTTGTTCACAGCTTCCTCCCTGCCCCCCTATTTGTCCAAGCAAAGAGAGGTGAGGACAAGAGGAGGCTAAGGAAGGAAGAGGGCTGAGGCTGCCCCAGTGCAGCAGGACGCCCCAGCCCCAGCATGCAGAGGTCCTCAGAGGACCCCTCCTCTCCTTTCCCAGCACAGGGGCCAGCAGTCAGGGAACGCACAGAGTAGATGGCAGAGCCAGGGCCCTAAGCCAGGGGAAGGAGGAGGCCAGCAGACATGGGGACAGTGGCGGAGAAAGGAGACTTAGGACGAAGACCACGCACCTAGGCTCAGATGGGTTTCCATCCCTGCTCTGACACTTACTGGCGATGGGACTCCCCCCGCAACCCCAGCCTCCGTTTCCTTGTTTGTAAACAAGAGATAAAACCATCATCTATGTCACAGGATTCTGGTCTAGTGAGGCCAGTTTAAAAGACAAGGCAACACTTTGAGGAACTACTCTGAGCAGCAGACCACAAGCGCCCTTCAAAGCTTTTTCTATATCCAGACTGTTAGAGTAGCCATTGCAGGGACTAGTTCCTGGGCTTTGTTCTTTGAAAGTGATCAGACCAAAATCGATGTTACCAGAAAGCGTATGAGGAAAAAAATGCCAAAAGCCAAGGGGCTGCCAGATAGCTGTGTGGGGATTCGGGTGTGCCGACGGGGGCGGGGGGGGGGGTGGTGGTGACGGGACGAAGTATCTGGGTTTCCTTTACTCACTAAGGTTTCTCAGAATGATTTTCCTCCACAATAGTGAGCTTATGGTCACTAAAGCTAAACAATCTTCTTAGAAGTTTTACTGCTTCACTTGGTGTCTTCAGTGCACAGAGGCAGTTGAGCAAAACCATCGAAACAAATGTTAATTAAATCATCAGCACTGTCCAAATAATGGAACAAGTTCTGACAGCTTCACTTGCAACCGTCATAAACAGAAAAAAGGCGTATCACATGAACGTGTAAGCCTATTGTTTTTTAAAGAGAAGCACGCCAGCTTTAAAGCCTACTTCACTTCCCAGGGCCCCAGCAGTCTCCATTTATTTTGCCTTTTCTCAAATACTAAAACTCAAGACTTCAAAAATGTTTTAATAGTGCCTGATAGGCAATTTTCAAGAAGTACGCACCACATTTTTAGGTTCTGTTTATATGGAAATGTCAAGTTAGTTCATACTGTGTTTCACCTTACCTCATCAACAAAACCTAAGCAATGCAGAAGAGAGGCAAGCATATATTTCTGATTTGTATTATCTGATATTCCCCAACCTGGCCTCCAGGAAAATAGGTCTATCAAAGCAGAAATGGAGTTTACTCAGAACATGCAGCTGAACAAAGCCAACTAAAACACACAGCTTTTGGCATTGGAAAATGATTTCTGAAAAACAAGTTTTACTAGAGCAAACTGCTAACTCCAAACTGAATGCTAAGCCAGTATTCACCTACCTAAAACCAAATCCAATCCAACAGAACTAATCTTTGCAAACTATTATTTAAATGAAATGACACATTTTAAGATCAGCCAAACTGCAGGAGATTCCAAAGCGTACACTCATAAAAATCAAAGCTCTGCCTCATTTGCAATTTTTTTCTTTAATCATCAAATATTGCAAAATATAAATCTGCTAAATCATCTCAAATATCCACGTTGAAAATGAAAGCTACCAAGTACAAATAGTTCAAATCCCTGTCGGCTTTTAATACACTCTCAAACTCTGTAATAGTGTTTAATCTAACAAGTGTGACAAATAACTCTCTAACAGTTTTTAATCCCAGTATGATAAATGGAATTTGGAATAAATTAGTATACTATGAGCTGTCCTCAAAACTTCACGCTATATTTTCAGCTCCACAGTAGCTCTGAAAGAATTTTAACTTCCACTTACTAACAACAACAGGCTACATGAAACAGCTCAGGCTTGGAGGGGTCTGATTTCAACAGCCTGTTTCCTGGGGTAAAGGAGAAAGATGGGGAAATCTTTCATTAGCCATACCAACCTTTACGGTAGAGGAAAAAATGTGTGCAGTTCACAGGACGTACTCTACTTGAAAAGCATTTGTAATCATTCAGTGTAAAACACAAGCATTCAGAAACTAAAAGTTTCTGCTCAGACACAATTTCCTCTTTCTATCTACCATTGAAAGTAGCCATTTTTAGGCAAACTGCACTTTGACTTTTGAAAAAGGTATTAATATAACCGTGGATAATTAGCCGCCAGTAAACGAGTTACCGACACTGCAAATATGCCCACGCTTGATCAAATTATTCTGAACTGACCTCATCCTCCCTAAGCCCCAAGTAAGGAAGAAAGCCCTCCACATCCTCTTCCTCCCCCTCCCCCCTCCTCCTTCAGGAAGCCAACCAGCTCTTGCGACCTTGACCCCTGCGTAACTGCACAGCAGACCTATCAAGCTCACGGGCACATGCTAACCCCAGCATGAGCAAGACACCATGAAATCTGAGAAAAAGCAAAAAACAAACCAGAAGGGACAACCAAGAGCTGTAAACTGAAGGGGATGGAGGTGGATGACAGAAGATCAAAGGAAAGATGTCACCTTTCTGACGGGTAAGGAAGAAACAACCTAAGTTGTTCAAAATATATTAGAAAGTACAAGTACTTCCGAAGAACTAAGCAGAGCTAGCTCCTTAGAAAACATGGGCAGAAAGGCCAAAAATAGATCAAGGAAGAATCAGCATCTGTATCTGGCATAGGTAAGCAATTGCTACCCCATCGAGACCCCAAACTGCATTTAAAAAGAGTAAGAGCGTATGTGGTGGGCAGACCATACCACTTTCTCCTGAGGTCGGGGATGGTGGTGGGGTGGCAGCAGTGACACTGTGTTTGTCCCAAACAGTCTCCAAGATACCTATCAAGAAAGGAGAAACTGAGTTTAAGAGAGAAATGAAGTCTAACCTTTAAAAATCAGATTGAGAAAAATGATCTCATATCTCTGATCAAACATCAGTATTTAAACATCCCTCTCTCCACCGTATGTCCAAGTGGACATTCCTGGACAACACCACTCGGATGTTCCAAACTCCCTTTATTGTCCCCCACAAACCTGCTGCTACTCCTTACCTCCTCACCCAGCCAACAGCACCATCCCACACAACCTCCGCCTCAGGCCTCTGCTGGCCCATCTGGCCTTGCCCCACCGCCACACAAGGCTGCACCCGCCGAACTTTGTGCTACTCCGTCCACACCAACCTCTGACCTGCTCTCCTCCTTCCCTCCAAACTTGACCTGCTCCCCCCCCGCCCAGACTGATGGCTGCTATCTGTCCCTCAGAGTTACACCCAGCTGTCATCTTTCCCAGAAAGTTTTGTCTGCTCAGTTCTGCCTGCGCTTAAAACACACCTCTACTGTAACTCTTAACACACTGGTTTTAGCTGTCTTTCTCCCCTACCAGAGTACCCCATACTAGAGGCAGAGACTGCGTTTTACTCCTCTCTCTGTCTCTTTACAGAACCCACCACATAAGATGATGGATTGTAAAAGCTTTTGAAAATACTGTTTTCAAAATATTTAATATTATAATATAGATAAACCTTGAAGTATCACACTATGAAAAAGAAGCCAGACACAAAAGGCCACTTATTATATGATTTCTTTTTTATGAAAAGGCCAAATAGGAAAATCCAGAGAAAGCCAGATTAGTGGTTTCCTGGGGCTCGGGGCGGGGGGGGGGGGGGCACGGTAAGGAAAATGTTCTGGAATTAGATGGTATGATCGCTGTGCAACTCTGTGAATATATTAAAAACCACCAAGTTGTAACAATGTAAAATGGTGGATTTTATGCTATGTGAACTAATCCCAATTTTAAAAATTTTAATGTCTGCACAGTAGGATAGAGAGGTATCAGACATGGTCCTTAACTGCAGAAATGTAACCTCTAGTCGGGGGCATCAATAAATGTGCTCTGAATGAAATGCTCTAAGGTGTGGGTTTCTCCTAGGGATGCAGGGAAGGACAGGGGGCAAATGACAAGTTTACTTCTGATCAAGCATTCTTCACCGATTTTAAGTGCCCACTGCATGTCAAGCACTTCTGTAACCCCTACAAAAAAGTTCCTAGACATCCAAGAGGAAAGCCAGGCAGAGGAGCTGGAGATTTTTTTTAAAAGGCTTTTTCACTACAACATCCCTTCCAGCAGCAAGCCTGGGCCCCCACCCCCCACCCCACCCCCCAACCCGTGCCTCAAGGGTCCTGGGACCAGGGCTGCACCTGTGCCTCCTCACGAGCAGCCTGGCCCTACTGGGCCAACGCACTCCACCCTCGCCCCACCTTCCGGTCTCATTCTGCGGTTTGCTTTTGCTTTCTGTTTATTCTTACTCCCTACAAGCCGTCACAAGGCTCTGACAAAACAAACAAGATGACGAAGAAAATGCTACTTACAACTACAACCTAGCGCACAGGGCGCTGATTCTACATCTGGTCTTCCTTCTCTGCACAAAATTTGCAACTTTCCCATCTTCCTGTTCTCCAACTTCTCCTGATCTTAAATTCAAATCCTTTTCAATAAGGTGCTTGCCACCCACCTTCCTGAGAATGCAGTGCTTGGCATTTCAATCACATCCCTGCAGCCTCATTAATCACAGTTCCCGGGCCGACAAGTACATAAAGACAGTAAAGGAAAGAGGTCACAAATACATTCGGAGGTCCTACCGCATGCCGGACACCGCGCCCGCTGCAGACAGCACATGCCACATTCTGTTTTTCAGCTCCGCACAGTCACAACTAGAACGACTGCTCAAGACTGCAGAGCACCAGCGCCATACTGCTCACCTGTCAGCAGCCCGAGCACGGCCTGCACCTGGTCCAGCAGCAGCTTCCGCAGCTCCTCCTTCCGAGCCACGCTGAGGTCCTCACGGGGACAAGCCAGCTCTTCCGAAGTCGTCTTCAACATGATCAGCCCGAGGGGGGTTGTCACGGGGGACTGGATCAACTGCAGGGAAAAGGAAGTTCTGAGCAGGCTGTCCAGCTGACGAAAGTACAAGGAGGACGGAGGAACATTAAACCTCGAAGTCCTTCCACGGCTGAATCTCGCAGGCACAGGCCGCATCGCTCAGGGCTCTACAGTCCAGTTAGGTCCCTTTTGGAGCCAAAGTGTATTCTCATCTTAGTCTAAGGACTAAGATTCTAACCATGAACACAATGCTCTTTTACACCTAACATGACAATTTTTTTTACATGTCCACAATCCCAACAGAGCCTTGGTCACTTTGCCCAGATTCAAGTGTTAGCGACAGAGATATGTGTGAACCAATTTGTGGTATCTTTCCAACATTCGGGTGTTAAATCAATTTTATATTTCTAAGCTTTGCATGCTTCATGAAAGTTCAAGACTAAACATGTGGCAGAGCAGAAACATGCATACACGTCATCCACCCATGACTTCGTCATCGACTACGGTTATGATTTTGCAAATACCTACGTAGCAAATTTTAGTTACTCTATCACCGGCAATATCCACTATGCTGTAAGATGCCTTAAACAAGAGACAGAAGGTACACCTTCAAGAGCATAACCCTACTTAGCTCTTTCTAATCAATTTCACAAAATTCAAAGCATTACCTACTATTCATTTTTTAGTTTCCAGAAACTGGTAAAAGCAAGTTGCCACTAAAATTCTGTTGACTTATAGGCTACAATCTATTAAAAGACACACAATTGAAGAAACACTTGACCATCTTCTTTAATCATAATAATAAGTTGTCTGTTTATTCAATCTACGAAACAAGGGAGGAGGAGGGCACCGGGAACGGCAGCTAGGCAGAACGCCTCTTCTCCACCTCAAGCAGCGCAGGGCACTTGCCTTTCCCTTGAAAACAGCTCTCCCCACTGCAGACCAAGGGAAAGCTCATCCCAAAGAGCAGGAAATGCCTTCAACAGTGTGAACTCAGGATAAACTCAACTGCCCTCAGGAGCAGCATGATATAAAAACAGTGGCCATGGGGCACCTGGGTGGCTCAGTTGGTTAAGCGACTGCCTTCGGCTCAGGTCATGATCCTGGAGTCCCTGGATCGAGTCCCGCATCGGGCTCCCTGCTCGGCAGAGAGTCTGCTTCTCCCTCTGACCCTCCTCCCTCTCATGTGCTCTCTCTCATTCTCTCTCTCTCAAATAAATAAATAAAATCTTTAAAAAAAAAAAAAAAACAGTGGTCATGAGCGGCGTGTTGAAAATGCTATTACATCAATTCTCTTAAAGGCTACAACTTCAAATACATCCTCTACAAGCTTTCTCTTCATTCTGTGCAAGTCTGGGCTACTTCTAACAACTTGAGAAAATGCAAGAGGGGAGGAACAAGAAATCCCCGCAGCACCTTTTCTTTACAGAATAAAGAACTGACCCTTCATAAGCATCTCTGTCCATCCAGAGGCCTGTGGGTTATCAATCCATACTTTAGGGTGATGGGCGTTAAGGAGGAGGGCACTTGTTGGGATGAGCACTGAGTGTTGTATGTAAGTGATAAACCACTGAATTCTACCCCTGAAACCAATACTGCACGGTATGCTCACTAACTAGAATTTAAATAAAAAATTGAAAAAAATAAAAATAATAAAGAGGTCATTACTTTCCTCCCCCACTACCCCCTTACACTTCTGTTTTTCTCCTCTACCTGTTTTGTCTCTATTTCCCCCCAAAGCCCTCATTCTTACTCTCTCAGCTGGGAATGCCTTGTATTACCAAATTACCATTTGGCAATACATTTTTCTGTAGATACGAAATGCTCTGTGCTCCCAGAAGTAAAAAATTCCTACACTATGGAAAATGCAGCTGAAAGCCCTCCTTTCTCTCATTTGGAAGAAGGGGAGACGACCAGGCAAAAGCCAACTGAAAATTAAAGTTATTCTTTACCTGAAAGAACAGCTGGATCAAATATTTTTTTCCTCACTAGCTTTGTGTCCAGAAGGCTTGTTAGCAAAATAGTGTTTCCCTTTACCATCTTCACATTTATAATTTATGCTCGTAACATAGGTAATTCTTGGCAATTTATTTTAACAGAGAATAAGCACTTTTAGGTTGAAGTTCAGGTTCTTAGTGTGAGCTTCTGAAAAAGTTCAATGATTTTTATTACACCACCATATCAGAAAAGAAATGGCAATTCTTTCTATGCTGCTTGCCCCTTAATTATCTGGTCCCAGGCACAATGTGACCACAGGTCCAGCTCAGCAGATTTCAGGAATCTGAAGAATAGACTTTAAAAGGTGTGATGTTTGGGCTTGTGTTTGGGGGAAAGAAGGAGCAGAGGTCAGTTTCAACTTCAACTACTTCCTTCTCTGGTGGCTACAAAGGGTCTAACCAACACATAGAACTGCAAGTATCCTTCTGGGGCCCCAAATCAACTCCCCTCGGCCTGCTATGTGGTCACCACAATGATGGCATAAATTGCATAGATACCCAGCCAACCATCACAGAGTTAAAAACAAAAGCAAACTACTATGCACCCCAGACAGCAAGCAGGCAATGACGGGAACTGAGCCAGAAAAAAACCCTTTTAGATGCTTTATTCAAAGGATCATAGTATGGGGGCACCTGGGTGGCTCAGTTGGTTAAGCAACTGACTCTTGCTCTCAGCTCAGGTCTTGATCTCAGGGCCATGAGTTCAAGCCCCACACTGAGCTCCACGGTGGGCATGGAGCCTACTTTAAAAAAAAAAAAAAAGGATGGGGCGCCTGGGTGGCTCAGTCGTTAAGCGTCTGCCTTTGGCTCAGGTCATGATCCCGGGGTCCTGGGATGGAGCCCCGCATCGGGCTCCCTGCTTGGTGGGAAGCCTGCTTCTCCCTTTCCCACTCCCCCTGCTTGTGTTCCCTCTCTCGCTGTGTCTCTCTCTGTCAAATAAATAAATAAAATCTTTAAAAAAAAAAAAAGGATGTAGGATGGTGAGACTGACTCCAGAACTAGTTTGCTCTTGTTTGCCACTACCTAAAGAAAAGTTTACTTTGTCATCATTATCAAAAATGTCATCAACTGGAGGCGCAGTTAGTTAAGCGTCTGCCTTTGGCTCAGGTCATGATCTCAGGGACCTGGGATCGAGCTTCACATTAGGCTCCTTGCTCAGTGGGGAGTCTGCTTGCCCCTCTGCCCCTTCCCCCTGCTCCTGCTCTCTTTCAAATAAATAAAATCTTAAAAAAAAAAAAAAAACCAAAACCATCAGCAACGGAGCACCATCATTCTAGACATGGCTTTCATGCCACTGACTGGTTCTCATGGATAAATGAGAAGCAGAGAATACGACTAAAAGGATTTTAGAGATCACTTTGTCCAATCCTCTTGTTTCACAAAGAAAGAAATGGAGGCTCCCAAACGGGCAGGAGTTGCTAAAATCAAAGATGATCTGTGACAAAAATGGACACAGACCCCAAACCCACATGCTCTCTCCATGCTCTTTTCACTACGGGGTGTTTCAAAGTCACAAAGGTTGCATGAGGTAAGCAGAGTCACTTCTGAAGGGTGGGAAGAGGGAAGTGGTGAACAGAGAAAGAAAACTAGCCTTTTTAAACTTCATGAGCACTTCACCTAAAAATGCTCTTCCAAATTGTCATTTGTTACCAGTAATTACATTATACTTCAAGGGTAGACAGGAAATGTCTGCTCTCCATCACAGGAAGTGATCCCAGCTGGGTGGAAACATGGCTCCTCCTCACCTGCTGCGGCTAGCACTGTGCATCTCCGGCTCACATTCCACTGCTTCTTCTCACAGGTCATGCCCCGCACTAGCCCACCTAAGAACGCATTCTCCCTTTATGGGGGCGATGGAGAGTTACCACAACTGTCCTCATCTTGGAGTGAAGGCAAGTGTATCAGAGAGAGCCAGGAAAACCTCTCACCTCATGTCCTACCACTCTAGGCTCGCTAGCCTCCTTGCCATTCCTCAGGGAATGGCACTCCCTCACTCAGGGTCTTTGCACCTGCTAGTCCCTCTGCCTCAAATGCTGTTGCCCTAGATACCCACATGGCTCACTCCATCACTTCCACCTAGGTTTCTGCTCAAATGGCTGCTCCTCAAAAATGCCTTCTATCATCATCCCATCTACATAACACCCCCTGGCATTCTCTCTTTCTCCTTACCCTGGATTTAAATTTCTTCGTCATACTTATCACTACCTGTAAGCTTATTTGCTTATTGTTAATGGATGTCTGCCCCTTGAGATTATAAGCTCCACGAAGGCAGGGACATTGTTTTTGTTTCATCACTTTATCTCCACCAGATGTTTAGTTAGCACATGGCTGGTATTCAACAAATACCTTACTGAATAAATGAATGAATCTCCTTTGCAGCATCAATCCAATAAATCTCTAGATAAATGGATCACTATGGAGAACAAAAAAAAAAAAACTGAATGAAGAATTTTTGTGCCACTTTGAGGAAATTTGAGAGAAGCAATAAGGATGCTGTATTTTTTCTTAGCGGCCTCATCATTCAAATGCTTTGTAGAGAGAGCAGACAAAATGTTAGAAAATGGTATTGTTCTAGAAAATCCTGAACTTATAGTCACTGAGACGCTGATTTTCAGAGAATTTTATTCCTATAAACTGCACATAATCCCCATTTCCTGCATACCCACAACTATCTCAATAATATGAAAATGTTTACAACTTCATCACAGGATTCAAATGAACAACAGCATCTCCTGCCTGGCTTTTAGGTCCCACCTTTACTCTGATGAGTTCGAAATCCTGACCAGTGGCCAGATCTCTTTCCTGAGCCCCAGATCCACAGCTCTCAACGTCTCACTAGATATACACAGAACACACAAATCCGGAATGCGCTTTCTGCCAAACTGAATTCCCCATCTTCTACCCAAATCCATTTCCTCTTCCTTCACCCCTGGCCTAGAAAATCGGCTACCTGAAACAGAAACCTCCCTTCCCTCACCCCTACCACCCCGTCACTGACCAAAGCCTCTTGACTGGGTGTCCTAAGTGCCCCACCTCCACCCACCAGAAAGGCCTCAGGGCCAGGTCCTCCCTGTCTCGCTCACACTCAGGGCTCCAGCCCCTCTGCAATCTAGACCCCTACTGTTACAGAACTCTTTCCAACACAAAAATGTGGTCATGTGTTCTCCCCTCTACACACTTTTCATTAGCTCCCAAGGAAGGACTATGAATTACAAATCGAAGCCCCCTGCAAGAGCAAGGCCCTTCCTGGCCTGGCCCTGGCCCTGGCCCATCAACCTGGCCACTTACTCCAGCACCCAACACTGAAAATACCTCAGTTCCTGGAGGCTAAATGCTATGCCACCACAGTAATTACCGCAGTGCTGGATAATTATTGTTTGCACAGCAAGCCCCCCCATCAAATTATAACTATTGAAGGCCTCACCCTTGTACCCCTACACCTGACACAGTACCTAACAGGTTTTCAAATCTTTGCTAACAAAATTTCACAAGAGGTTAACAATGAGACTGGGTTTTCCCCCCTCTTTTGCCACTGCACAAAGGCACAACATGTCTCAAGAATACAAAGTTAAGCGAATGAGATCATTTATCCTATAATGAGCTTGCTACTACGGTTCCAAAATGCTAATCTTAAAATTCCTCTTTAAGACAAGGAAATAATCACTTCTACAATTTATGAGATGAGGTTTTCTTAGGTGAATCCTTACCTGTAAAATGTTCGTAAAAAAGTCATGGTAGAACATGGGCCAATCTTGACGGCCAATATCAACAATAACTTTGCAGAGCTTGTTCCGGATAAAGTAAGGTAAGGTTTTGTGGTGAGCCAAAAGGAGTTTGGGCAAGCAGCTACGGATTTCCATCTTATCTTGAGATGGGACCCCAAGCCACATTTTATTGATCAGATTCTGAAACACAAATACACATCTTTTAAGTTAACCATTCTATACACAAAAATAACTGGTTTTCATCCAATGGTTAGCTATATCAACTCAAACAAAAAACCCTGCTTTTAAACAAAGGCTTAGAGCAATTTGGCAATAAGAGTACCAGGAATATTTAAACCCTATAATACAACATTCTCACTCCTGGAAAGATCTGCTAAATAATTTCACAGAAACAAAAAGCTCCATGTGTAAAACTTTCTATTACACCACTGCCTCTGATGGCCACCAAAAAATGGCAAAAACAACTTTAATGTTCAAAAATAGGAGAATGGCTTGGTGAACAATGGTATTAAACACTTAGTGGCATGAGCAACAGGATTAGAATTAGCTTAAAAAAAAAAAAAGATGCACATAGAAATACAAAAATTGGAAGACAGTTGAAATAAATGAAAATGTTTGTGGTTGGGATAATGGTATTATGGGTACCATCTCTCCTCCCAAACTGTTTTTCTTTCATTATCTTTCTCTTTTAAATGATAACATGGAAGGAAGAGTTCCATGTTACCACCAACAGCCCACCTACTGACCCAGCCCCATCTCACCCTTCTGGCGTCAAAGATGGAAAGGTGCCCCAGCACAGCAGACATCCCGACAGAGGCAGCATCTGGGAGGTACCCCTGCGCTGAGCTACCACTCTTTCCCAGCTGTCTGCACACTGAAGCTCAAGTCCAGTGCCAACGACCCGGCACTGTGACCACAAAATACTTTTCCAAACAGTAGAGAGTCATCTGGCAACTCACCTCAAACACCGTTAAGCTATACATCATGACATAGTCATTCCCAGTGCTGGAGAGGAAGTATAGGCAGAGTCTCCAGGCTCCTATTTGCTGCGCAAAGTTATCAAGAAGCTCCTCTGGAAAAGTTAAATAGCAACAAAACAAGGCTATGAAAAGACATGAAATCAACACAAGGCTGGGCTGTCACATTAGTTTTTTAAACACACATCTCTCCATATCACATGACTGATGCCAAAACCAACTAGAAAAATCCGGCCGTGTCTTCGAGATAGAAAGGAGAGACCACACAACATGACCATGGGCATGGATGGTGTGTTCAGCCATCTACAATCCAATAGCCTATGGGCACTCGTTTAGGCAGAGAAACTTTCATTGTTGAAGTTCTTACTTAACCTGGGGCGCCTGGGTGGCTCAGGCAGTTAAGCACCCGGCTCTTGATTTCAGCTCAGGTCATGATCTCAGGGTTGTGAGATCGAGCCCCATGTCAGGCTCCGTGCTGGGCGTGGAGCCTACTTAAGATTCTGTCTCTCCCTCTCCCTCTGCCCCTACCCCCCTCAAAAAAAAAAAAGTTCTTACTTAACCTAAGTATGGACAGTTATAAAATATCATTTCAAAAAAAAAAGATCTTTTCACCTTATAAACTATGGCTAATTGTTAATCTGTTTCCTCTGGGGTACTGGCTATATATATTTCCATAGGACTCACACTGTTCACACAAACACACACAAAATGATGGCTAGAGAAGCAGGACAAGAAAATATTAATTAATTATATAATTAATGCAGGGCAGGAAAAAATGCAAGAGAATTAAAGATGGATAATTCTCTTTATTTGGTTTTCATTTTAAAATACCACACCAAAAACAGTCCGTAAATAAGAGTAGCAATCATGGAAGTTGCCAGGAGCAGCCCAGCCCATATCAAATCAGTTAGAAATGATTTTCCTCCTCCTTAAGACTGCTGGTAGCATCAGCCAGAACCCCAAGACAGCAAGCACTAAGAATCTGTCACCACATTTCTGGACACGCTGTCCCTTAGTCACCTTGCTGCTCTGGTCATGAAATACAACACAAAAGGGGTAAAAATTTTAAAAATAAAAATAAACATAAATTTAAAAGGGTGGGGCGCCTGGGTGGCTCAGATGGTTAAGCGTCTGCCTTCGGCTCAGGTCATGATCCAAGGGTCCTGGGATGGAGCCCTACATCAGGTTCCTGACTCAGCGGGGAGTCTGCTTCTTCCTCTCCCTCTGCCTCTCCCACTGCTCATGCTCTCTCTCTCTATCTCTGTGTCTCAAATGAATAAATAAAATCTTTAAAATAAAAAAAAAAGGGTAAAAAAAATAATTAATTTAAAAATAAAAAACTTTAAAAGAGTAAAAAGATATATAAACGTCAACACCCCAACAGATTCTAGGACGGCCTGGAAAAGCAGGAAGTACAGCAGCCCGTTCTAATCCTAAAATCACTGTTCTGCTAGTACTCCACAGCCTCACTGAAAATCCCACACAAGGAAACTGATGACCTAGTCTTTCAACTAAGGGAAAGTCTGTAAGAATCCCAGAGCGGGAGTCGAAACAGACAGAATGAGCTCTGGCCGGAAATGAGGAACTCTGGGCTAGAGACTCTGCCGCTCATTCACGGAGTCTCATTCCAGGTGATCACTGCTCCTCTTTGAGGCTTCGGCTTCCTCCACTGTGAAAATGACCAGATTGTTCCTCGAGGTTCCCTGCGAACAGCTCTATCTCTAGAGCACTAATAACACACCTTTGGTGGAGGGTGGGTGGAGCCCCTGTAATAAAAGGCCTCCTTCCTTTCTCCCACCTCACTAGGAAAGCCTTCAGTTTCTCCTAAGATACCAAAAAAGAAGCAAGTGGTTCCAGCCCACACACTCAGACAAAGCTCCAAAGACTAGGTACAAAGAGAACTGAACTAAGGCACACCCACCATACAGAACCAAGCCCCCAGGGATCCCCCTTAGGTTGCATTTAAATTAGACATTTGTAGTATCTGGTTATTTAACGCTATTTTTTTTTTTAAGATTTTATTTATTCATTTAATAGAGAGAGAGACAGCGAGAGAGGGAACACAAGCAGGGGGAGCGGGAGAGGGAGACACAGGATTCCCGCGGAGCAGGGAGCCCAATGCAGGGCTCGATCCCAGGACCCTGGGATCATGACTGGAGCCGAAGGCAGTCGCCTAACCAACTGAGCCACCCAGGCGCCCCTATTTAATGCTATTTTATATCAGATTAGAATACGATTTTAGTTCAGAGGTTCCACTTTTAATTCATGAACACTGAAAGTGAGCAATATTTGCTTTGCAAACCAAAAAATTAAGAGAAAAACCAAAAGCATTTCAATTAATAAGCTAAAAATAGGACTTCAAAGATATTAGTGTTGGGCTACAGCAGACTGATGTAAGGGACAGATCCTTCACCTGCTTTGGTAAACATCACCAGTGGTATTTTTACTTAAGTATAAGGTACTCTGGTAGCATAAAACTAACAAGAAGATCACTCTGGAGGCAGAAGGGTCAGCCCAACTGAGTAATAAGAGAATCTAGGGAAGCAAGCAGAGTGGATCTTCTAAGCCAAATGCCTGATTATCTATTGGGTTCAGCTTCCGTCAGCACTCCCGTTTACAAATATTCTAATTCTCTACTTATACTCCCTAAGAAAAGATAGGCATAACATGCACAGGGCAGGCCTAAAACCACCAAGTTTAAAAGTAAAAAAAAAAAAAAGGTAAGAAATTCACAACTACCAGGAGCTGATATGATGTTCAAAGAATGCAAGAGAAAATGGGCTACAGCCAAAGGTCTACTGGCCACCTGGAAACCCAGACTCCAGTCAAGCTCTGGACCAAAGGCAAAAATCAGTCACAACACTCAACTGGCCAATATGACTTAGAGAAGCCAAGTGGGGCAGAGAAATGGGCCTTCCAAGTCCTAGAGACCGAAAAAGCCCTCTCCAGAGGTGAAAGCAATGAACGTGAGGTCAGTACAGAGCAGTCAGACATCCAAGGGGAAAAGCCTTTAGGTTGAGATAGGGAAGAAAACATTTTTGTTTGGAAGTTCTGGGGTTAAGTGAGGACTCAGAGGGAAAAAAAGGATTACTCCAGGAACACGGGGCAACATGTCTCATGTCTCGGAGGCAGAGATCTGACACTTGAATACACATTCTAGTTTATGCTATGCTTTAATGAATATTGTTCATGTAAAGGAGTATGAAATTCAAAAGAAAGTTCTAGAAAGAGCTGAGGTTCCCAGAAGACCCAAGGTAATTATATCTACATCTCTGTGTTGTTTGAAGCCTTTATTCATCAAAACTTGCAGAATGGGAGAGACAATAGTAGAAAAAGAAGCAAGAAGCCCCCAAAGGGAATACCAGTTAAAGGACCTGTGGGCACTAGTTAAGGTTTGGATGAGACTTCCACACACCAAAACCGTGTCATTTTGACACTTTCATGAGGTTTTGTTTAAGTTAATAGTCGCAGGCCTCTTTCACGTAAGTTTAACATTGCTGAAATTCAAGAACCAAAGCAGCGGAAGGGGTTTTCCACACTCGGCCAAAGGGAAGAAAACCCATCACTCTGGATGATAGTGGGCCCCATGGACTACAGTCCTTGCACAGCTAGATTTGAAGCCGCCACCAACCAGCAAAATGAGAGCAAAAAGAGCAAGAATTCCAGGCGAAACAAGCAGGCTTGACTAGCGCAGGCAACAAACTCCTTCCTCCTCACTAGGGCCTTTTCGTCTTAAGTGACTCTTGACGACTCAACACTTCACTTACCTATCTCACGTTTTCTTTCATTGGTTGTACAATCGTGGAAAAATTCTGTCATCAGACTTTCCAATGCCCTGAGGGAGGCTTCTTCAGATGCCTAACAAAGGAATTTGAAAGAAAAGAAAAAAATCAGTAACTGTGTCTCCTGCTTTCTTTACTTCCCTCCAGGTCACATTTGTAATTTATTTCCTCAAACATCTTGGTTCAACATTCTTCAAATGCATGGAATTCAGAAAAACTGAAGGGAATTTCCCAGCTGGCTCAAAACCCAAATTTTGAGTATACTCTATGAATTCATGCTACTGTACAATCGATTCTCAATTATTTATGCTAAGGAAAAGGGAATAACTCAAAATATAATTCCGGAAATATATTAAAAGCAAAATAACAGCCCCTGGCCCTGACTGAACAGGCAGAGTGAAGAGACTGAGAGAGAAGGCTAGGGCTCCCTAGAGACTTCCTGTCGCTAATACATTTGCCCAAGTCTAAATAATTAGCCAAATTTGGATTCAGAAGAACTGCAGTTAAACTGCTGCATAGATCCGTGGGGGTTCTGAAGGCACTTCTGGAGTCACATGTTCTGACAACTCTCAATCTCGAATTTGAGAGCCAAGAGCCAAGTTGAGCGGGAACTCAAAATGAGCGCATCCCAACCATGGACCCACAGACAGCCAGATTCTCAGCAGAGCTGCTCAGGTGGAGAATGAGAGGAGAGGGGCTCTCGACCCCAATGCCCAACCTCTCCCTCTTCCATGTGGAGCCCCAAACCCATATACTCTTCTCCCACTCACGTAGGAGACGTCATTTGAAGCAGTGCGTTGGAGTCAACACTCCTTCACTCACCCGTCTGCAGAAAGGTTAGCATTCCTAGACCATTTCTGAATCCTCACTGGTATTATCTACCCAGAGATAATCAAGAGCCAAGAGCAGTTCTGATTTCTTAATTATCTCTTAATTCCAGTCTCCCCACCTTCCCCCCCTCCTCCCTTCTCCACATCCTCTCCATTGCCCCCAGAGTGAGAGCAGACTACAAAAACTGCATTTTAAAACAAATCCACACTCAAATGTACATATCAAACTGTAATATCACCAGAGGCCTCCACTTGGTAACTGACTTTTGAAGACACTGAGGAACCTGGGCCATCTCTGTGGATAAACCAGCACTTAGGACTGGTACCGATTATAGAGGCTGAGTCAGGCTTGCACCAGCCCATCGACAACTAGCAGAACAAGCACACTGCAGAGCACACGGGGGCTCCGCATTCTAACAGAGCCAGGCACGGCTGTCCCTCCGATGCTGCAGTCACATATGGAACAGCTGTGCCAGGACAACTCACAATGACATGCTGAGTGATGCATCTCTGCCCAAGAGCTTTAGCACTTGGGAGTTGTCTGAATTTTATATTTATGATCAAGATTAGCCCTCGAATCTTACTCTTTTTTCAAACCAATGAATCAGTTCAACTGAAAAATATCCTTGGATTGCAAGTTAAGCTGTTTTATTAAAAACTACACATTTTGGGGTGCCTGGGTGGCTCAGTCGTTAAGCGACTGCCTTCGGCTCAGGTCATGATCTCAGGGTCCTGGGATTGTGCCCCACATCGGGCTCCTTGCTCCACGGGAAGCCTGCTTCTCCCTCTCCCACTTCCCCTGTTGTGTTCCCTCTCTTGCTGTGTCTCTCTCTATTAAATAAATAAATCTTAAAAAAAACCCAACAACAGGGGCGCCTGGGTGGCTCAGTCGGTTAAGCAACTGCTTTCGGCTCAGGTCATGATCCTGGAGTCCCTGGATCGAGTCCCGCATTCTCCCTCTGACCCTCCCCCCTCTCATGTGCTCTCTCTCTCTCATTCTCTCTGTCTCAAATAAATAAAATCTTTAAAAAATAAAAAAACCAACAACAACAAAAAACCACACATTTTGGGGCTCCTGGCTGGCTTAGTCGGTAGAGCGAGTGACTCTTGATCTCAGGGTCGTGAGTTCGAGGTCCATGTTGGGCATGGAGCCTACTTAAAAAAAAAAAAAAAACACTACACATTTTTTCAAATGGAGAAATTGAAATGTCAGGCTAAAAGAAGCCTGCAATCTTTTTCACCTGTTTCAAGTTTTTGTGTTGATCAAAACATCCTCACTGTTCTCGCTTTCTATGTAAATGCTGAAAATTCAAATTCCTAAAATGAATGATATAAATAAAAGAATGCTTTGGTCTGTTTCATAAATTGACTTGGGATACCCATTTCATTTGAAAAAAGGATTTGCTGTTTTAAGAAAAGTTTCTGGAAAGATATGAAAGAATCAAAGGAAAATCTCACAAGTAACTTACTGGCAAAAAAATAAAATAAAAATTAACATAAATTGAAAGATATCTGTTGAACTTAAGTCAGCTATTTAGTTAAAATAAACGAGTTCCTCTGAAGCCAAATGGGTCCCTGAAAACTAAGGACACATTTTCAAATCCCACCTGCTCCACAACTTTTTCTTGTAGTGAATCATTTCAGAGCAGATCCTAGCAAACACCTGAGCTCATCACATTCAGGCACTCAACGCATCAAGGTCTATTTTGTACTGGTTCTTGAGGCAGAAGTTTGTGAACTTGACAATTACCAGCCATGCATTAAATGCTACTGGGGCATGTTCAGGACAATCTCTCCAAAGAATGCAATTCCAGCTCCATTCCCAGTCCCATCCACTCCTCCCCTGCTCCAACCCAAGAAGCATTCCAGCAGAAAAGCAGAAAGATGAAAGCATCCAAAAGGATCGCAGATTGGATGCTCTCCACCAAACGATGGTTACATGAAAAAGGAAACTCTAAAACCTAACCCAGTAGGGTGCTTCCCAACAAGAACAAATAGTGTGCTGTTTGCTTTTTCAATCACTTCGATAACTGTAGTAAGTAGTAATACCTACCTCAGAGTGACCCATGTAAAGCTGCTATGTAAACTCTAAAAAATTATCTAATTCATAGTTATGGCTGTTATCATTTGTATATGGTCTCAAATACCAAATGAAAACAGACCAAAACAAAAAAAAAGAGAAGTAGTCAGGCCCACTTTGAAACTGGAGATTCATGTCCTCAGGCTTTACAGGCTTTGTCCAAACATATCTAGTGAGGCTTTTCCAACTGGATTTCAAAAATGAAACTATGTTAAGTCTACAGGAGACAAAAAGGAGACTAAGGCCTTGCCAAAGTCATACAATTAGAACAGAGATGTAAAGACATAAAAGACAGGCTCAAGACCTGCAAATGGTCAAAGGATATTGGAGAATTCACCCCAACTAGCAAGAAGGCTACTGGAACCTTTGCCAGAGGTTTCAAGCAGGTAGTGAAGCCAAAATCCAGATTGCTGTGGGTTTAGGAATTAAAGGCAAGTAAGGAAGTGGTAATATTCCAGCAGACTACACTTTCCAGTAATAAAGGGACAAAGAACATAAAACAAAAACCAAATGCCACGATGTGGTAGGAAGAGAAGGCTCCAATTCCCAAAGACCATTCAAGCACCGCACTAATTTATAAAGCACTTTCAGGATTCAAATACACCCAACTGCTTCCCAGCTTGTGCTTGGGATTTAAGATGCAGATCTTGAAGAACGAAGGAAAGAAAAGATTAAATTAAAACCAAGTAAGACACATTCACATGAAAAAAATCCCAGTTGAATTGCAGATATAAAATGTGAGAGATAAAAGAGTAAAGCTTCTAGAAGACAATATAGAACATCTTCATGACCTTCGAGTAGGGGAAAACTTCTTAAATAAGACACATAAAAGCACTAAACATAAAGGAAAAGATAAATGAGAACATTCATCAAATGGCACAATGAAGAGAGTTCAAAAGAAAGCCACAAAATGGGCTAACAGAGGATAACTAACAGAGGACTCAGAGGAAAAACAAATGACTCAATTTTTTTTGACACGCAAATAGTTCATCGTAAGAAGGTATTCAAAAGCCTATACAGAAAATTAAGTGCTCAACCTCATCAGTCGTCAGGAAAATGCAAATTAAAAATACGATGGTTTACCCATTCACCAAAATGGCTAAAATTAAAAAGACAATAACAAGTGTTGGTAAGGATGTTGAGCAACTGGAACATGCATAGAGTGCTGCTGGTGGGAGTATGCACTGGTATAACCACTTTAGAAAACCATTTGGCTGAATGGAAGAAGACATTTGCAAATGACATATCCGATAAAAGGTTAGTATCCACAATATATAAAGAAATGATACAACTCGACACCCAAAAAGCAAACAATCCAATTAAAAAATGGGCAGAAGACAAGAATAGTCATTTCTCCAAAGAAGACATCCAGATAGCCAACAGACACATGAAAAGATGCTCATCATCATCATTCATCATCAGAGAAATGCAAATCAAAATTACAATGAGATACCACCTCACACCTGTCAGATTGGCTAAAACCAACAACACAAGAACAACATGTGTTGGTGAGGACTTAGAGAAAAAGGAACCCTCATGCACTGTTGGTGGGAATGCAAACTGGTGCAGCCACTTTGGAAAACAGTATGGAGGTTCCTCAAAAAGTTAAAAATAGAACTACCCTATGTCCAGTAATCACACTAATGTTTATTAACCCAAAAAATATAAAAACACTGATTCAAAGGAATACATGCACCCCTATGTTTATAGCAGCATTATTTACAATAGCTGAATTATGGAAGGAGCCCACGTATCCATCAATAAATGAATGGATATAAAGGATTTGTGGTATATATACACAATGGAATATTATTCAGCCATAAAAGAATGAAATCCTGCCATTTACAACGACATGGATAGAGCTAGAGAGTATAATGCTAAGAGAAATAAGTCGTCTGAGAAAGACAAATACCATAGGATTTCACATGTGGAATTAAGAAACAAACAAAAATGAGCAAAGGGAAAAAAAGAGCGACAAACCAAGAAACTGACTCTTTAAATTACAGAGAACAATCTGATGGTTACCAGAGGGGAGGTGGATGAGGGATGGGTAAACAGGTGATGGGGATTAAGGAGTGCACCTCCCATGATGAGCACAGGGTGATGTATGACGTGTTGAATCACTATATCGTATACCTGAAACTAATATAACACTGTATGTTAACTATACTGGAATTTAAAACAAAATAATTTTAAAAAAGATAACCAATGGCAGCTGAACACACGCATACCTTATGATCCTGCAATTCTACTCCTTGGTAACTCCAACAGAAATCTGTACACATATACAAAAAAAAGGTACACAAATGTCCATACCACCATTACTCATAATATCCAAAAAAGTCAAAAGAACCCAAATGACCATCACTAGTGGAATGGATAAATTGTTTATTCATCAGGAGAATATAAGACAACAAGAATGAATAAATATTGCTACATGCAACAACATGGATGAATCTCACAAACACAATGTTGAGTACAAGAAGCGAAAACACATCCTTCATTATTCACTGTATGTTAATTTTAAAAACAAGCACAATGAACCTGTGGTGTGTTATAATCACAATAGTGGTTACCTGTAGGGAAGAAGGATTCTGAAATACTAGTAACATTCCATTTTCTTGATCTGAGTGTTAGGCACACAAGGATGATCTTTACAGTACAATTTGTGCACTTTTCTGAAAATACACATACACCATTTAAAAAACTAATGTCATACTTATTTTTAGCATTCAGGCTGGTATTTTCAGATAGTGAATTTAGAAGTTGTGTTTTTTCTTCTATTAATGCCAACTACTGAGAGCAATTGGGGGCCTGCAGGTCATATCTGAGTGGGAGACTCCTGGACTGCTGGGAGCCATCACCTATTTGTAACAACACAAAGGATTACAATCCCAAAAGCCTATGTATGCTTCTCCAAGAGTTCCTTGGCTTACCACAGCAGCAAATTAAAACCCCGGGGCAGGAATCGAAAATAAACCTGGGTCAGAAGATACTCGCAGAAAGCTATGTGCATATCTAAAATAAACCAAAGTTTTCTGTTCCAGAAAGAGTTAAAATCTGTGAAGTGGAGGAGCTTTCAGCTGTGCCTGCTCGGACTTTATCTGCTCCTTTTATTGCACTGCTCACGGTTCAGCAGTTCACAGACCTATCTACAACTGACTCATTTATTAAGGAACAGAGAAGTCAACCAACACCCATAATCACCTAATAAATTACAAGAAAAACCTGAAAGGGAAAGGATCACGTAATCTGAAATCTTGGACTCTTCCTTGTATCTTCTATGCCCACAACTAAGGTCATCAGGCTGGCTGGTTCCTGCTTTACACTGTCTTTTAGATTTGTACCTTCTCCCTCACCGCTACTTCTACCAGGCCCTATTCCCCTCCTGCCTAGATTACTGTAATTTCTCTTAACCTGGCCACCTTGATGTCAGCTTCCCCAATTCCAATCCAATCTGTGCTTCACCACCAGATAAATTCTTCTAAATATTGATTCTCTGTCCCCAATTATTCTAAATCTAGCTTTAAAGAGCCTTTGAATCTGATCTGAGAAACTCAGCATTCATTCGACAAATAAGCTCAATGCTCACTAAGTAACTGACTCTGCATTAAGCCCCAGAGATATAAAGATGAGTAAGACCGTCCCTTCAAGGAACTGGAGGTAGCCTGGGGAAGAGACGGAGAGACGGGGAGAGCCTGTAACAAAAAAAGGAGACTGTGATGGTTTACATCGTCTAGTAGTGACAGATGTATAAAAAGCTTCAGGAGCCCAAAGGGAACTAACTCTGTCTGACGAACAGAAGGAAAGCTTCGCAGAGGAGATAATATACCTTGGGTTTTGAAGAATGCAGAGAAGTTTACTAAGATGAAAAGAGAAGGAAAGCATGCCTGATTCACCATCACTCACCACAAGAAGCCATCACTCCAGTCTGAACACCCATGGTCTCCCAAGCAAATGTCTATTCCCATCCTGCATTTGCTCCTGGGTCTGCAATTCATAGTTCTACCTTCATGAAATTTTTCACAAAACCAAAGTTTACAGCATGGCTCCTTTCTTCGTATCTCGGGCCTCTGTCATGGAATCAGTACCACAGTTTTGCCGGTGGCCCTGTTCTCTGGTCAGTTCAGCATGGCCTGATGAAAGAGCACAGGCCCTGGGCTTGGGCTCCTTGGGCTTGACTCCAAATGCACCTCAACCTCGGCCTAGTTATTTAATCCGTCACTTTTTTTCCTTTTGTGCCCAACTGGGGATAAGAGAACCCAACACATGGGGATTGTTCTAAGGATTAAATAATCTGTGTAAAGCACACAGTGAACACAATGTCAGGAATAAAGTAAGGGCCAAAAGCCCCACCTGTAAGTGTTAACAAACACTTCATCGGTACTAGGCCTCTCTCCTTAACCAGAACATCAAGTGCCTGGAAAGAGACTCTGCCTAACACATCTGTACTTTCTACCACATCCAGATAGTTTAGTCCGAATTCAGGAGAGAAAAAGGAACAAGAAGAGAGTACCACTTTTAGTTTCTCAGGAATACTGGTAGTCCCTCCAGAGATAAGATACATGTGACTATTTAAATTTCCCCCTTTAGGGCCTCTGACCACAATGACCTTTGCTCACAAGCACTCAATCAATAAACATTAAAAACAAAAACAAAAAAGAAAAACCAGGAGACTGCTAACAATTTATCTTAAAAAACACTGAGACTGAAGGTGGATAAATGGTGCTTTGTCCCTTAAGGCACCTACATGACAATTTTCTCAAACCCTGACTAAAATTTGTTATGTTTTATCTAATTGCCTCTAAAACACCCCCTCTGAAGCATAACCTTTGGGGCACCTGGGTGGCTCAGTCAGTTAAGCATCTGACTCTTGATTTCAGCTCAGGTCTTGATCTCAGGGTCCTGAGGTCAAGCCCCACGTTGGACTCTCTGCTAGGCGTGGAGCCTACTTTAAAAAAAAAAATAAAAAATAAAATAAAAAAATAAAGCTTAACCTTTTTACAAAATCAATGCTGGGGAAAAAAATAGCTCTTTTTCAAAGAAGATTTTATCAAGCTTTTTGGCACCTTTTCCAGGAGCCACGTTCCGCCTATCCTATAAGGAGGTAAATCATATGAGCCTCCTATATTTAGGTTCATGGCCTCCTTGACACCAAACCTAAAAAAATGAAGACTAGCATCCCGGAGTCCCTTTCAAACATTCCTGTGCCATACCCAGAACAGTGTTTTTACTGCATCCGCCTATATATAAAGAAGATTTCTGAGAAAAGTGATTCTGTACTAGCTACTGACCAAGGCTGAAAAGTATGCAAAGCATACCTGATGTTATTACAACAGATGCCATCAGCAAAGACATTCAATCTCATATAAACTTCCTGGGAAGCTAACAGGATTATCGTGGGTGTTCAAACTCTCAAAAGAACCCTCTTTCTCCACTACTCTCTTCATGGCAAAGAAAACAGATGAGCAAAGAATTCCCCCTGGCCCTCAGGCCGGCGTACAAGCATGAGACGAAATACAAAGATAAAAGAAGGCATGATGAGAATCAATGTGACATCTATGTGGCCCCCTGATGTCACCCGGCTCAGGCTCAAAACACTAGAAAGCAGGAAAGCCTGGAGAGGAAGCCCCAGTCAGGAGGGCACCGTTCACAGGTCTTCTCCCACCTTCCTGTCTCTGTTCTGTGGGTCTCAAATGGCAGATACTAACCTTAAAACAAAAAAAGAAAGAAAAAAAACCACACGTCATGATTCAGTAGAAATCTCACTTCACTTCTCTAAAAACAAACTGTGTCGAAATCAGTTGGACCTTGGAAGTCCAGCACTCAGAAGGGCAGGCCCTGAAACCCAGGGTGCCGTGTGCCTTGCTCACGTGCACGCAGCTAGTGAGCAGCAAGCCAAGCCTCCCAACTCCGTCGCATCCACGCCCGTGTCCAGGTGTCCCTTAGCCTAACAGAGAAGTAGAGGCAAGGCCAAGCAGAGGGGTCGTCTAGGGCTCCAGATGTACAGTGAAGTAACTCCAAAAATTCTGTGAAGTTACAGGAAAGAACGTTTTCTACTGCAGGAAAGAAATGGACACACGCCATGTTCTGGGAAAGCAAGGCCAGGGCAGAAGCACTTACCATGACTCCAGGAATGCGTGTCTGGAACGAATGATTGAAGTTATGCATTTGTCTCAGAAGGGCTGCTCGTTGTCTTGCCTACAGCATAACCCTGAAAGTACGTACCCTTTGGGAGTAACCATGGATATAACTTTGTACAGTATCATCATGCAGATACTGATGCATGATCAGATTAATATCTGATTAAAACATGTACTTTAGCCACATCTAAACAATTCTAATCATTAAAAGGCACTTTCCTGCTTTAGTCTAAAACTACCATCAAGCTGACCAATGGCAAAAAATACCTCCCAGTATTTCTTGGGTTTGCACAGTATTTCTTGGGTTTGGGTCAAATTCTCTGACTCTTCCACTAAATAAAAGGGGTCTGTTTACTGCTGAGGACTAGGAGGCAGAAACAGGGTTAAGTGCCAGGCATCTGGGCCAGAAAGTCCAACTGGTCCCCCTGTGGTGGTGATAAAGTCGAGGCAGCATTTTCTGTCCCCCCCCGCCCCGGGGACCAATTAGAGGAAACATCTTGTACACAGAGGACAGTATGTTTTATGCTGGGAAAACCTATCCATGTACTATACGGGACAGTACATAAAAACAAGAAGAACCAATTAGCTACCAATGGACAGGAGCCCTGGTTTCAAAAATTTAAAACAAATCTAAAGAAAATTAAAGAGTCATGACAAGTAAATGCTACACTTGATTCTAAGGCTACATCCTGTGCTGAAGGGGAAAAAGTGCTATGAAGGACAGAATTGGGCCAAAGGACAAAACTGGATACTGACAGTAAGATCAGATAAAAGTCCTGAATCAATGTTATATTAACGGAGGCTGATAACTGCACTATGGCTTTGTAGAGAACATCCCTGTGAGAAAATACACTACATAGGGTCAATGGGCCAGAATGTAGGCGACTTCCTCTCCAACAGTTCAGAAAAAAACACTGCTGTGCATACATTTATATATGGATGTGCATATATATACATAGAAAAGGTGCAAATAATAAGGCAAACAGGGCAAAATGTTAACAATAGCAGAGTCTGGGTAAAGGGTATGAGAGTGTTCTTGCTACTACTCACTCATTCCTTGCAATCTTTCTGTCAGCTTCAAATTATTTCCAAATAAAAAGTTTTTTAGGGGCGCCTGGGTAGCGGCTTAAGTCGGTTAAGCGGCTGCCTTCAGCTCAGGTCATGATCCTGGGGTCCTGGGATCGGGCCCCATGTCCAGTTCCCTGCTCAGTGGAGAGTCTGCTTCTCCCTCTCCCTCTGCCTGCACTCTGCCTGCACTCTGTGCTCTCTCTGTCAAATAAATAAATAAAATCTTTAAAAAAAAAAAGTTTTTTAAAACTTCTGTCAGATTGGTACCCTCCCACTTTGCTCCTCACTGCTCCAAGCTGGCTGGGTAAAGAGGCAAGAGAAAGTGAGACAAGGATACAACGGGCAAGAGGAGCCTGACAGTTCTCTCACATGCCAGGTTTACTATCACGCTGTTTTTGAAGAGGATAGTACGTAGCCTAGGCATTAAAAATGTTGCATCTGCTGGTTGGGCAACAAGCATATCCCACTAGGAGCTAAAATACATGTAAGTTACATGCTTATTTATTTATATTACAGTGGAAGGCTTTAATTACACAATCAAAAAAGCGAATGATAAGAATAGTTATGCTGCAAGAAACTGTCTAAGATAAGTAAGTAATAGAGCCCAAAATAGGCTTGCTCTTCACGATTCCATCTGCTGCGTTTTCCCAGGTACTTCTCCCAGGAAGATGAATATTTATATCTGCATGCCTAGTCAATTAAACGCAAGAGATACTGAGCACATTAACACAAGGCATGCTATCAAGAAATCCTAAGACAGGACCACAGAATCTTAAGAGAGAAATACAAACCCCAGAGATCAGCAAGTCCAACCTCACTTTCAGAGAAGGAAAACGAAGCTCAGAGAGAGTATCCTGACCAGTCAACCAGCTATTGGTGAAGTGAAGGCCCTGAGCAGGGCCACCAGAGCCCTCTCCCAGCGGCAGCTCCTCTACCCCTTAAAGAAAGACAGAGTTCTAGGGCTATGAGGATGATGAGTGAGCCGGTGTTACCTTGCAGGGCATGAAATCAGGGAATGAATGTGAAGTTGATAGAGCACTATAAACGCATGCTGCAAATCTAAAATCCCAATCAACACTACAGCTCATACATAAAGGGTTTCACATCAGCTGCTCTTACTACCTGCAACTGCTTAAGAGCAAGTTTTGTAAAACCCTTGCTACCTTCATCCTGAATTATCCCGAGACAGCACTGACATTTTAAATACCAGTTAAAATAACATTTATTTCATTTTGGCAAAAAACTCCAGGCCATATTACAGACTGTTGGGTTTTGAAGGAGCATAATCACTTCCTTTCTGCTTTCCAGGTTCTATCCAATTGCTACAGAGTCTCAAGCAATCAAGTGTAGATCAAAGTCCAATGTCCTCTTCACAACTCGCAAAGCTGCAATGCCGCCTCCTCCCCATCCTGAACTGACCAGCCAAGCCCAGCAACAATAGGAAGGCAGGACACGGCGGGAGACAAACTTCTCTTGAAGATAAGCAGGTGAGAGAAGTCCAAGGACAGAGCTAGGCAGTGTTCTGACACAGTGACCTCACACCTGGGAAGTAAGGGCCAATGGTGTTGGGCTCTTCCCAATGCACCCCTCATAAATAAATCAGGAGTAAGGAAAGAATGAGAAGGGGAAGACAGAGCTCAGAAGAATGTGCTCCAATACTGCTCCCACCCGGGGTGCAGATAACAACCCCTCAAACGCGCAGCAAGCCAGTAATGAGGACAGAGGAGCAACATGGTGAATGTACATACTGTAATCTTACTGAACTGCACATTTGAAAATGGTAGGGACGCCTGGGTGGCTCAGTCATTAAGCGTCTGCCTTCGGCTCAGGTCATGATCCCAGGACTCTGGGATCAAGTCGTGCATCCAGCTCCCTGCTCCGCGGGGAGTCTGCTTCTCCCTCTGCCTGCTCTGCTTGCTCTCCCTGCTTGTGCTCTCTCTCTCTGACAAATAAATAATTTAAAAAAAAAGGTAAATTTTATGTTTATTTTACCACACACACACACACAAAAAAAACAACCCTTGACTGGGGGGGGGGAATACGTTAAGGCACCATTTCTAATATATTAAAGTATAAGCATGATTAAGTAAATAGTAAACAATATGAACCTATAACCTATAAGTGTGACCTATAAAGCCTATAAAGAGACAAAAATAGGGGAGGACGTAGCTACCAAAAAATAAAAATTAAAAAAAACAGACAAACAATGAATCATGGAACACTTCATCTAGAACTAATGATGTAATGTATGGGGATTAACATAAGAATAAAAAAAAAAATTAAAAAAAAAAAAAAACAGACAAAAATAAAATCTAAGTTGGTGATAACTTTTCCTACCGCCCCCCCCCCAAAAGATATTACGGAAGAATGAAGCCATTTTTTTAACCTATTAAATTTGCAACAATTTTCTTAAGACTACCCAATGCTGAGGGGTGTATTATCTACAGCCGGTGGGAAGAATAAACTCATATAAACTTTCTGAAAAATATCTGATGACGTACCTTAAAAATGTTCATACTAAATCTAAAACTATTTTAAAATAAAAGGTTTAGGGGCGCCTGGGTGGCTCAGTCGTTAAGCGTCTGCCTTCGGCTCAGGTCATGATCTCAGGGTCCTGGGATCGAGCCCCACATCGGGCTCCCTGCTCGGCGGGAAGTCTGCTTCTCCCTCTCCCACTCCCCCTGCTTGTGTTCCCTCTCTCGCTGTGCCTCTCTCTGTCAAATAAATAAATAAAATCTTAAAAAAAATAAAAGGTTTAGGGGCACCTGAGTGGTTCAGTCGTTAGGCGTCTGCCTTTGGCTCAGGTCATGATCCCGGGGTCCTGGGATCAAGCCCCGCATCGGGCTCCCTGCTCAGCGGGAAGCCTGCTTCTCCCTCTCCCACTCCCCCTGCTTGTGTTCCCTCTCTCGCTGTCTCTGTCTCTGTCAAAAAATAAAATCTTTAAAAAATAAAATAAAAATAAGATAAAAGGCTTATTAAAAAATCTTCATACCCTTGGGTCCTTCTGGGAATCTAGCCTAAGGCAATTTTCTGAAATACAGAAAAAGCTCTTTGCAAAAACATTAATCACATTATTATTTACAATGGCAAAAAAAATGGAACAACCTAACTGCCCAAGAATCCATGCAATGCAATATTACACAGCCACTGTAAATATTTATTAAGTATTTGATGATCTGGAAAACCACTTATACTATAATGTTACATGGAAAAAGCAGAAGGAAAAAAGTGCATTTACAGTGTGATCTCAGCCACATTTAAAAAGTAAACAGGAAAAAAGACTAGAAGGAAACAAAATCCAAGAAGCTGAATCAGAGGACGGTGAGCTCCTGTCTGTTTTGTACTTATAACAATAGTCTACAGAGTTCAAAATACTTTTTCCCATTAGGGAAAAAAGTAACTAGGCAAAATCAAGAGGTGGCAGAGAAGACCGTGACAGCATCAGCACCTACTTCAATACCGAACGGTAGGAGAATGAAGCAGCCACAGAAACTGAGCTAACTCACTGGCCACAAATCTTCGAAGGCTTGACTACTTTTTTTAGTCACTTTTTTAAAACTAAATCCCCATGGGAGAAGAGGATGCAGGAACCCCCTGTGCTATTTGTGCAACTCCTCTGCAGGTCTAAAAGTACTTCAAAATAAGATGTTTAAGTTAAATACATAAATCCTTGAAAGATCACTTACTTTGTCTTTCTCTCAAAACAGAATGTGGAATGTAGATGAGTAATTTCCTGGGCTGGATAGAAGCACAAGGCTCCTTTTGTCATGAATTAAATAAAAGCCTTTTCTGGAGTGGATGCCTTCACAGAAATCACCGGGGCTGCCTAGTAGACGGCTCGCTCTTCAGCATTTCAAAGCTTTCGTCGTCAAGAACTGACCACTCTTCCATGTGTATCTGTGGCTCCATCTGCCCAAAAATGGGCCTTCTGCTTCTCCACCTCAAGCCCCAAATTCTTTGCCTTGTGACTTCCTATTTCTGCTCTGAAACCCAACCAAGGTGTCACCTCCTCTGTGAAGCCTTCCCTGATACAGCTCTCCAATTTGGCCAGGCTTTTTTTTTTTTTTTAAGTACAGTTGTACCTCTTACAAGGCTCTATTTCTGCACTTATCCTCCAGCACAGGAATCATTTGCTGACATGCACATCTCATCCAGAGTTAGAAACTTCCAGAAGTTATAAACTTCTAGAACTTCTCTTCACACTTTCCATCCTCACATTCAATAACTGTAGACCAGATTTGTTCCCAATTATTTTGAAACTCTATTGCAAGCAAGCCCTCAAATTCACCAACAATGCTTCCTCCACCTCCTAACTTTCCATTTTGGGAAGGAATTACAAATCACACACATAGGGGTGCCTGGGTGGCTCAGTCTGTTAAGGGTCTGCCTTCAGCTCAGGTCCTGATCTCAGGACCTGGGATCCAGCCCCACACTGGGCTGCCTGCTCAGTGGGGAGTCTGCTTCTCCCTCTCCCATTTCCCTCTCCCCCCCAACCCCGCTCCTGCTCTAATACAATCTTAAAAAAAAAAAAAAAACACATACACACATATCCATGCATAGACTTCATACCACAAGTTAAAAGTCTTTTTTTTTTTAAGATTTTATTTATTCATCAGAGAGAGAGAGAGTGCACACATGAGCGGGGAGGGACAGAGGGAGCGGGAGTAAGAATCTGAAGCAGACTCCACACTGAGCACAGAGCCCAATGCAGGGCTCGATACCACAACCACAAGATCATAACCTAAGCCGAAACCAGAGTCTGACGCTCAACTGAGTGAGCCACCCAGGCGCCTCTCAAGTTAAAAGTCTTTTCAACTTTCCCTCCATCATCAGCAATATTTGCAGTAGCCCAGCACTCCTCCAGTATTAGGAACTGCTTTCCCTTCTTTCTACACCTAGGGCATGGTGAATCCAAGACACCAAACTTAACATTCTACGCTTGAATTTATCCATGATTTCTATTTCCTCACTAAGAACTTTAATTTCCTCATCTTTTCATTTGTATCACCAGTTCCAGTAGTTGAATTTCTTTGGGGGATTATCTTCCATAAAGTAATGAAGACTTTTATAATTCCCAAGTCACAACCCAGAATGGTAAAGAACCCCCAGGTTGCACTGAGCTAGGAGGTCGGCTGGACCCACTCACTAGCCAAGTGACTTGTTCTAGACACTGCAAGCAACCTTTTTAAAATAACAAATGATTTCTCAAAGGCTCTGAAGGTCACTGGCAATCATCAAGACCACAAGTGTTAAATGTCAAGGAGTATGTGCCGATAAAAGTGGTCCACTCAAAGCCCTTTCACTTTCGATCTGTTCACTGTCAAGGTATAAAGGGGTATTCTTTTTCTCAAAATGTTTTCTGATATTTCTTCGAGGTCTTTAAAAGCCTTCAAGTATCTTCTCTTCATTAGAACTCTCAGTTACAATTACACCAGGATGGGATTTTTCAGCTCTTCTCAGCCAAGTAGGTCTGCCCCCAAAGGTCTGGAAACATGGGCCAGTCACCCCCACAGTAAAACAAGATCAAGGCCACTCGGTGTCCCCCAAAGATAACATATGGGCCTGAGCCTTTAATTTACTTGTGAAGACTGGGGAGGGCAGAAAGGGAAGAGGGAAGAGAGGAAGAAAGAATATATATTGATTTTTAAACAATAAATGTAAATTAAGGTACGACCCAAGAGTTTCAAGAAATGTCAGATTTACAGAGAGATGCTCTGACCTACAGCCCCAGGACAGGTGCCTTCCTTTAACCAGGTGTAGGCGCTCTCTGCCATTAGGGGAGTTTCAGGAGAAAATAAAATCAGACACACACTATGCATGACTGGTAAACTCCCTTATGAAATTACTTCATATATCCTTTAGCATTCTAAATTAACATTCTGGCTCATCAACCCAGTTAACAGACGATTACCAGAAAAGTCACTTCACCAAGGTGAGCTCCGCAGCTTTCTGGCAATGGAGTTGCTTCCCACAATTCAACCTGTTTTTACGTGATGTTATGACAAACACAAAGCCAACTGGGGAAGAATGTAAGTCTTAGCCACATGGATCATCAGATAAAAGTTTAGAAAACAATCAGGTTACACAGTCCCATCACTAAGACAATCACCTTAGTCAAGTCCACAATATAAGTATACATGAAATGTTAGCGTTCTTATCCTGAATAAAATCAGCTGCATGAGATTCATCAACCAAATGTGCAAGCCATTCCAAACATAACTTTATCGATTCTAAAATTCAGCCAAATTGTATTTTTTTAAAAAAATTGTTGACTGACCCAATAGAAAAATGTACAAAGTTCAGGAGGCCAGGAGTGGTCAGCAGAAGTGGGAAAAAATACATATGGCAATAAAATATCAAAGATGTTCCACTTCACTCACAACTAAAGAAAGGCTCGCATATGATGTGTCTGATGTGCCATTTTCACTCTTCACATTAAAAAGCTGTAATGGTCGGCCAGAAGGCAAGGAAATAGGAAGTACCCATTAATGAGAATAGAAACTGACAGAATCTTTTTGCAGGACTAGCACTATCTACCACAATTTTTAAATACACTTACTGTTTGCCCCACAATTCTTCTAGAGATTTATCCTACAATTTCACAAAGTGGACAAAGATATATTCAACATGTTCACTGCAGTATTAGAAGCAAACACTAGAAATCTAAAATAGCTAACATCAGGGAATTAGCTAAATACCTTAAGGCAGGCATACCAAGTTCTAGGGCAAAATGATAAAAAAATAATCCACACTTGGGGCACCTGGGTGACTCAGTCGGTTGAGCGTCCAACTCTTGATTTCGGCTCAGGTCATGATCTCGTGATCATGAGATCAAGTCCCAAGTCAGGCTCCGCACTCAGTGGGGTGTCTGAGATTCTCTCCCTCTCCCTCTGCCCCTGTTTGCACTCTCTCCCTAAAAAATAAATAAATCTTAAAAAAAAAACCCACACTAAAAGATATCCTAAGATATCCTAATTGAGTTACTAAACTTCAGCAACATATATTTCTTCTAACAACCATGTAAAAAAGGCAAGCTACCTCTAACTGGGGTAAAGGGACAGCACTATATGAATTAGGCTAACCATGCTTTTCCACACAACATCATTCAATGGAGAAATATCAACAAAATTCTTAGGAAAAGAAGGTATGACCCATGAGTATTACCATTTATGGATAAGGACGACAGGCATATTCAAACATGAAATAATTCAAGGAATACAGCAATCATAACTCTTTCGAAAAAAATTACCAGCTAATCAATCCTGAATAGATTAAGAGGGTCAACAAAACACTCAATTCCAGATGGTGGAACAATGTCTAAGAATCTGCAAGAAAGAGTGCAAACCCAGAATTTTATACCTAGCCAAGATATCCTTCAAGCATAAAAGCAGGCATTCTTAATTCACCAAACAAGTGACAATAAAATCTAGCCAACAGGAAGATGAATGAAAGACTTCAGATATAGAAAGACCAGTTAGGGCGCCTGGGTGGCTCAGTTGGTTAAGCGACTGCCTTCGGCTCAGGTCATGATCCTGGAGTCCCTGGATCGAGTCCCGCATCGGGCTCCCTGCTTGGCAGGGAGTCTGCTTCTCCCTCTCCCGCTCCCCCCTCTTGTGCTCTCTCTCTCTCTCAAATAAATAAATAAAAAAAAATCTTAAAAAAAAAAAAAAAAAAGAAAGACCAGTTAAAAGAACCAGTGGGGAACACTGAATCCTTTAAAATATAAAACCAAGACTAAATACTGAGGGAATATGGTTATGGAACATACTATAAATGCTCTAAGACCCTGACAAAGTAAAGTAACAACCAAGAATGAGAAGAGAGAAATAGAAGGAGTCCAAATGTTCTTATTTTTCCTATTATTAAGTTCACTGATACTGCCTAGAACTGAAACATGGAATATATTTATTAAAAATGATGCCATCTTGGAGCACCAGCCTGGTTCAGTCAGTACAGCACACGACTCTTGATCTTGGGGTCATGAGTTCAAGCCCCACATTGGGCATAAAGATTACTTAAAAATAAATAAAATAAAAATGGTGCCATCTTCTTAATACCTTTCGTAACCTTTTTCCTTAACCTACAGGGATTTATCAAGAGCTAATAATTATTGAAGCAAAGATTTATTTGAAATTTGACAATTCCTTTTTCAGTTTCACTCGCTTTCTTTTTTTGCTATTAAATTCAAGTGACCTCAAGGGCACTAGGCTTAGTGAAAAGAGTCCATCTCAAAAGGTTACAAACTGACTACACTCATACACCATTCTCAAAATGACAAAACTATATAGAGAGAGATAAGTGGATGCTAGAAGAGGGGAGGGGGCTATAACACAGAGAGCATCAGGCTTGAAGGAGTTCTATGCTGATGGGACAACTCTGTATCCTGACTGAGGTGGTAGTTACGCGAATCAATACATGGACTAAACTGCACAGAATTATACATACAAGTGACTACAGGTTAAAAACAGGTGAAAACTAAATAAGGTCTATAGTCTAGTCAATAATTGACATGTACCAATGTCAATTTCCTGGTTTTGATACTGGACACAGGTTTGAAGATTCCACACTGGAGACTCGTGGCACTCCTTTTGCAACTTTCTGTATTTAAATATTTCAAAAAGTATAGCCTTTCTTTAAAAATGCAAGTAATAATAAATTATTTTTCTTTTACTTTAAAACTAACATGATCCCAAAAATCAGCATGATCACTTTTTAAATGAAAGTACTTATTTTAGGACTCCATCTCACTTATCCAGATAGATACATACATACAGAGACATATGGATGTTTATGTAAGGTTAATCATAGTTCAGGATAGCAGGATTCAGGGTGACTTCTTTTTTTGCCAATGTTCTTGGTACCTTTTACTACTACTTGATTTTTAATAAGCACATGTCATTTTTATAAAAAATTATCCAGTTGTTACTCTTTTTTATTTTTTTTTTTAAAGATTTTATTTATTTATTTGACAGAGAGATAGAAGAGCACAAGCAGAGGGAATGGCAGAGGGAGAAGGAGAAGCAGGCTCTGCACTGAGCAGGGAGCCTGATGCGGGACTCGATCCCAGGACCCCGGGATCATGACCTGAGCCGAAGGCAGACGCTTAACCATCTGAGCCACCCAGGCGCCCTACTCTTTTTTAAATAAATAAATAAAGAGATCTTCCCAAGTCTGATTACAAGCCAATTTAGAAACCAATGATTTTTTTTCCCCCAGCTGCATTTAGCTCATAAAATACCTTTACCTTTTCAGGGAGTCTGAGACCAGAGATCTTTTTCATGATAACCTTCGTATAAAACAGCAGCAGGCTGCTCTAATGTTAACTGAGCTACTGCATCTGCTACACCTAATGACTTAGTTGAACTGAACTGTATGAAGTCAAGCCACCCTCCTTACTGCAGATGTCCTGTAATGTGGTCCAGCTACCACTGTGCTCTCAATAATCACGCTTTTCCTATTCCTATCACATTAGAGGATATGCAGGTACCTAGTTTCTCCTCTATTATCAGGAAACTTTTACCACCTTGCACTTTCTATTATGAAGTCAGTTTTACAGGTTTTACAGTTAGATGACTATATGTACTATTTTTCCTGGGACAATACACCCAGTTGGGCTACATTTCAAGTAAATATGCCTGTGTAAATGTGCACTGGCTTAAGGAGAAACCTACTGGTACAGAAAAAACGTGGGCTGTGGAGTTAGAACCTTGAGTCTGAATCCCATCTCTATCAACTTGCTGTGTAATTTTGGTCAAGTTACTAACATTACCCTCCCTGAGCCTCAGTGTCCTCATCTTCCCAAATGTACAACGGGGACAGATAAGACCTACTTTGCAAGGCTGCCGTTAAATTAAATAAGGACTTACAGAGTGTACATGAGGGCCCCTCAACAATGACTAGTGCCGAGTGTAATGATGAAACATGCAGACCTTTTGCTCCCTCTGACCCCCAGCTTCCTTCCTTTCCCATCAGCCTCCTGAACCTCCCTCACTTCCCTCTACACTGGGAGTTTCCTCAATATCCACAACCCCTTCCCCCACCACACCCCATCCCCACTGCATCCCAGCAGTTCTCCCAGTGGCAATTAGTGTCTGGAGCCTCCCCCTAAGCACACATTTACACAGCATTTCTTGTAACAACTTCCCTGCTCGCCTGTCCACCCCCTGTCAACCCCCCTCCCACTGTGTCTACTTGCCCAGGGGAAAAATGCCCTTCTCTGAGCGTGCTGGCTGCATAGGTTTTGGAAAAAGAGGGTGCTAGTTTACTATATTCATACTCTATTTCAATCTTACCACACTCTCCAAATACTGCCATTGTCATCCTTCTTGGATTTTTTTTCACCCCTGCCTCTTTTGATTGCCTCAATATCTGCAGAATGCTTAAGGGGCACTGGAAATGCAAAGAGGCCTAAGACTCACCCTGATATGGACTCTTAAAGACAAAGAACTAATCCTCCCCACCTGCAGGCTTGGAGTGGGACTAAAGGGAGGCTAGAGGAGTTGAAGAGTCTTACACTGTGCTCTTCAAACTTCTAAACTGACACTTACTAGAAGAATGTAGTCTTAGAATTTCTATATAGTAGTAACAAATATATCAAAATAATAAAAGCCAAAAGAAAAAACCTAACTATAATCAAAGATGATAACTGTTAAACTACTAGCTGAAAGGCCTCAAAGAGATTATATTTAGGGTGGCCCTGAAATGGTAGGGAAGGTCTCACCTTCGAAAATGAAGAAAAGGACAGTAGATCAGAGGGAACAGCACTGAGCAAAGAGAGGTATGAAGTGTACTCAGTGTTCTGGGAATGACAGGTGGTTTGTTGTGGCTAGAGAACTGGTATAATTTGGGAAGTCTTTAAAAGACATTCCAAATAAATCACTTTAAGCATTTATTTTTTTTTTTTTTTTTTAAAGATTTTATTTATTTATTCATGAGAGACAGAGAGAGAGACAGAGGCAGAGGGAGAAGCAGGCTCCCCGCGGAGCAGGGAGCCCGATGCGGGACTTGATCCCAGGACCCTGGGATCATGACCTGAGCCGAAGGCAGACGCTTAACCGACTGAGCCACCCAGGCGTCCCACTTTAAGCATTTAATACATCATCTTCAATCTGTAGTGAGAGGACTAAAAGTAAAATTGTGAAAATCCAGGGCCCAAGTGTTTTCCATCACTCTCTGGTCTCACTGGTCTCTGGGGGTACCTGGGTGGCTCAGTCGGTTAAGCATCTTGATTTCAGCTCAGGTCATCATCTCAGGGTCATGAGATAAAGCCCTCCTCACGCTGGGTGGAACCTGCTTAGGATTCTCTCTCTCCCTCTCCCCCTGCCCCTCCACCCTACCCTCCCTCCCTCCTTCTCATTCAATTCTCTCCCAAAAAAACAAAACAAACAAACAAACAAACTTGGCCTCTGACAATGGGGACCCTCAGTTCTGAATGATTTGGAGTCAAAGGGCATGCTCCCATCTGAGCTCTGTGAAGAGGACTCTGGCAGGAATACTGAAGATGAACTGCTAGGGGGAGAACCTGGAAGCTGTCAAGATACTAAGAGCGAAAGCAAGAGACACGGCTTGACCAAAGTGGAGGGAATGGAAGGAAAGCCTGGGGTCAGAACACAAGTCAGCAGAGCATCTACAGGTCTACAGGTGGGGGACTAAAAGCAAAGAGAAAGTTAAAGATGACTCGGGTTTGCCACTTGAGTGTCCAGTGAAGAAAAGCCATGAACAGAACCAGGGCACAGGGGAGGAGGCCCTAACCTGAGGGAAGGATGATGGATTTGGTTTTAGACAGGTTTAATCTGATGTCTACAGGACAGTCGGGTGGATACCAAGGGCAGGAGAGTAAGGCCGAGTTCTCACTGGCACACAGGCCCTAACTGAGGCCATGGGAAAGACCAAGGGAGACTGACCCAAGGCAGTGGTATCATCGGAGCCAAGAAAAAGTGTTTCAGAAAAGAAAAAGTCCAGTGGTTGCCAAGGGCCAAAAGGAAAAGTCAGATGGCATAAGGACTGAAAAGAAGCCCTTTATATTGGCTTCAGCACAAAGAAGTTGTAGGTGATCTTGAAAAATGGTGAAGACAGAAGGTCAGTCTGCAATGGGTTACAGAAAGTGTGGGCGGGGAGCAGCAGCTACAAGCTCAGGAGCTCCCCCCCTTCACCCCAGCCTGTCCTGTCACATCTTCCTCGATTCGGACACATATGTCAACAATCCACTTTCATAAAATCGTCAAGACCCTTGCCCTGCCCAATGCCAATCACCTGCATCTCAACACCGCAGCAACTGCCCATCTCCTTACAGAGCGAAGTCTCCTGTCATCTTCCTGTCAGGTTCTCTACCTGTCACCTCCATTCCTACCAAATCCAAATCACCAACTAAGTAAAACACCCACTATTCCCAGTCACCACGTTAGAGGCTTCCAAAATCAGCTTGAGCTTTTCCCTTTCCTTTATCCCTTGACTCCAGAATCAGTTTTTTAAGCAGTGAAAACTCTCTTGCTCAAGTCCTCCTCACCCTAATTCCACACCCAAGAACCGACCTTTGTCACATCCAGGCATGTAAGGTGTCACAGGTTTCCCACCAATCTAACCTCTGCACGGCAGATGGATTCATCTTCCTTTAAGGAAAAACCAGCCGACAAAGCCAAACTCCCTAGAGTAGTATTGAAGGCCCTCCATAATCTAGCCATAAATTACCTTTATGGCTTTCTCTCCAACTACTACTTGACAAAAACCACCACAGCCAAACCAGTCTATTCAACGGTCTGAACATGACACGGTTACACCCTTCTCTTCTGAAATATCCTCTCTCTGCAAGTTCTCTTTGTCACAGGGAACCTCGCTTACTCCCATGCTCTAAAGGCCCCTTGAACAGCCAAGACCTCCACAGCATTCCGACCACAATGTAACTGTCTCCCATGCCAGAAATTGTTCCAGACTCTTGGGACACATCGATGAACAAAGTGAAGATCCCTAGCTTTATGGAGTCAATATTTTAGCAGGAGAAGACAACAAAAAATAGACCTCGTAAATAACGTTATGTATATAAAACATTTAAAAATGGTAAAAGCTACATAGGGCGCCTGGCTGGCTCAGTCGGTAGAGCACACGATTCTTGACCTCAGGGTCGTAAGTTCAAGCCCCACGTTGAGCATCGAGCTTACATTAAATAAATAAATAAATAAATAAGAAGGTCAATGCTGCAAAAAGAAGTAAAGCAGGATGTGAAGGAGTGGGAGTGGAAGCTCTGGAGAGGACATGAGAACCAACCATCACTGTAGCACCAGCAGACGGCCGGACCTTGACTGTGAGCTAGAGAGAATGGAAGGCGAGCAATCAGAGAGCCCTCTCCCCTGGAGTTCTGCTGCAAAGGGGAACAAAGAAATGGGGCAGCTGACCCGGGTAGCAGTGATAAAGGTATTTGCCATGAGAAGACATAACGTGTTTGTGTCCTGCAAGTACCTAGAGCCCTAAAAAGTCCTAACACTCAGCAAACGTTAATTCCTTCACTTTCCCTTGACACCTGTGATTTTGTGATCTTTACTGATACATATCTGATCTGTGTTACTACCTGCAAACAACTTTTCCTAACCCTTCAAGACTCAAATACGCCTCCTGGGAAAGCTTCCCTGGCCCCTCTCCTCAGTGAGTCTCCCTCAGATAGGCTACCTTTGTACCAATGCATTCTTCTACTACCACCCTCATCACAGGCTCTTGTAATTGCCGAATATAGTCCCATCTGCCTCATGAAACTGACTCCTAGAGGGCAGGTGCTACTAACCCTCTTGGGGTCAAAGTGTAACAGCTATGACCTCTGACTGTGTTCTGACTCTTGAGCCAGACTGCCCGGGTTTGAATCCCAATTCCATTACTCAGTTGCAATGTAGAAGGGCCCTGGATGTTTTCCTCCATAAAATGAGAAATAAAAATAGCCTCTACCTCCTGGCACCGTCTGGAAAAGTAAATGAGTTAATATATATAAAATACATGGCATATTCTAAACCCTATAAATATTAACTACTGTATTATTATACTGTATCCACAGTACCTAAGATTATAAGCTTGACATAGGAAATCAATAAATTATTTCACGAATGAACAAAATGAGGCACTAAAAAGCTCTCGCTTACTGTAGAGAATTACTTCTCTACACATTACAGACTGTGTTTTTGTTTACTTTACCAGTAAAGTAATTCCATCATTTGAACCATGTCATGTCTAATTTTCTCAAAAGCTGTTAAAGTCATTTCTTGATTATCGAACCTGCCTCCCAGCCTAGGTCTAATTATGTGACTGCCTATGGAACCTCTGAGGACTGCAGAACCTTTCCCTGGCATCCCCCTGCACCACCATGGCTCCTTCACACCTCCCATGGCACGGGGCGCCATGTAACACCATTGATGAACAAGTGGATGACACACCACCTGAGTGGCCAAATCTAAGGTCTGATTTTGCCTCCATTATAGGAACCACTCACCACTCATTACGGGAATGTCACGGAAGGTGACATTCAAACATAAGTCTTTGTAACCAAAGCAATTTTCTAAGCAACTAGAAAAACACTAATTTAAGCAAGAACTCAGTTTTGCACACAATTTCCATAATAACCAACAGCTCGTTCAATATTAAGTAACAACTTTTCAGAGAAGTAGTGGGAACCTCTAAGATATTACATCACTTAAGAACTCATGGGAATTCAACAAAACCCAGTCATTTAATCAAATGTACTTACAGTATAGCTGTTATAGTAATTTTGTACTACAACTACAAATCTTTTTTTTTTAAAGATTTTATTTATTTATTTGAGAGAGAGAATGAGATAGAGAGAGCATGAGAGTGAGGAGGGTCAGAGGGAGAAGCAGGCTCCCCGCCGAGCAGGGAGCCCGATGCGGGACTCGATCCCGGGACTCCAGGATCATGACCTGAGCCGGAGGCAGTCGCTTAACCAACTGAGCCACCCAGGCGCCCTTTTTTTTTTTTTTTTTAAAGATTTTTACTTAGTTGAGAGAGGAAGAACGAGCGGGGGGAGGAGCAGAGGGAGAGGGACAAGCAGACTCCCCACTGAGGAGGGAGCCAGATACAGGGCTCAATCCCAGGACCCTGAGATCATGACCCTATCCTAAGTCAGACACTTAACCGACTGAGCCACCCAGGTGCCCCTACAAATCTCTTTAACTGGTTCTAAATTTGTAGGTCAAGATGGCTCCTAGAGGAACAGTTTAAAGGAAATGTCCATACTCTCCAGGACCCATCACTATCTACCTCAGAACCAAACAGAATATATTTGGATGACATTCCAATCATCTTCAATGATCTTCCACGTTGAGATCTGCACATGTGCAGACGGGCAGTCCCCAACCTACAATGGTTCGACTTTAGGAGGCTGCAAAAGCAATTCACATTCCGTGGAAACCATCCTTCGAATTCTGACTTTGGATCTATTCCCAGGCTAGTGACATGCAGTACGAAATTCTCTTATGATGCTGGGCAGTGGCAGCCAGCTGCGGCTCGCAGTCAGCACATGAGCACCAGGATCAACAACTGATACACCTACAACCATTCTGTTCTTCACCTTCAGTACAATATTCAATAAATGACATGACATATTCAACACTCTATTATAAAACAGGCTTAGTGTTAGATGGTTTTGCCCAACAAGCCACCCCTTGTGTGCTTACGTGTTCTAAACACATTTAAGGTAGACTAGGCTAAGCTATGATGTTCCGTAGGTTAGGTGTAATGAATGCATTTTCGACTTACAATATTTTCAATTTACAAAGGGTTTATCGGGACATAACCCCACTGTAAATTGAGGAAGACCTGTCCTGCCAAAAAGTGCAGGCTTTGGAGTGGAGCGCCTTGGTCCAAATGCCGGCTCCACCCAGGTATCCTACAGCACGTCTGTCATCTCCCCCTCTGGGAAAACTGGCCATAATGTAACCTAGCAGGGTTGGTCTGGTTAACCAGACCAGACCGAAGGACTACAAGAAAAATGAACAAATGAGAAATAGCTTACAGCAGATATATAATAAATGGTGTTTTTAGCATATTATACTATTTTCATCTCATTAGGATTGAAGTTTTACAAAGACATTAAAAAGGCTCAAACAGGGGCTCCTGGGTGGCTCAGTCAGTTAAGCATCTGCCTTCAGCTCAGGTCATGACCTCAGGGTCCTAGGATCAAGCCCTACATTGGGCTCCCTGCTCAGCAGGGAGTCAGCTTCTCCCTCTCCCTCTGCCCCTGCCCCCCTTGTGTGCTCTCGCTCTCTCTCAAATAAATAAAATTTCTAAAAAAAAAAAAAGAAAAAAAGGTCGAAACGTGTCAACTAATACTCCTAAAAGTAAAAATGTTAAGTAAGAAAGAGAGAGGAAAAAAAAGTTCCTGGAATAAAGAAAGAGATGTGATCCCAGGGAAAAGCTCCTCCTCCCGTAAGACACACACCAGGCAACGGTTTCCTTGCATTCTGGGGACAAGGCCTGTCCCACCCACACCTCTGACCCTGGGACACCTACAGGATATGAACTCCCGGTGTCACTGATGAAGAAAGGATGTGATTAGAAGTTCCTAATCTGGTCACAGCCACTGTGGCCACCCCTTGTGTGCTTAAGTATGTGAGGTCTAGCTCACAAAAACCTTGACTCGAAACTCACCCCTAGAAAAAAATGTACATCGTAATCATGAAGTCAACTACTTTACAATAATTGCTCAAAAGTGGCCATTTTCATAATGCTCTGATTGCCAATTAAAATGAAATCTGAAGGGACGCCTGGGTGGCTCAGTCGGTTAAGCGTATGCCTTCAGCTCAGGTCATGATCCCAGGGTCCTGGGATCGAGTCCCGCATCGGGCTCCCTGCTCCGCGGGGAGCCTGCTTCTCCCTCTGCCTCTGCCTCTCTCTCTCTCTATCTCTCATGAATAAATAAATAAATAAAATCTTTAAAAAAAAAATGAAATCTGAATGCAAGGGTGCTTGGCTAGCTTAGTCAAAAACCAATAAAACTCTGCCCAGGGGTCCTAAAGCAACATTCCTTGCAAGCTCCCTGAGGGGAGGAGCTTGTTTGCTTGTTCATCTGACTTTCCCTAGAGCCTGGTGTCCAGTGGCAACTTAAAATTCACTGAAAGATTTGTACACCCCTGTTCACGACAACATTACTCACAATAGCCAAAAGGTGGAAGTAACCCAGGTGTCTATCAACAGATGAATGGATAAACAAAATGTGGTATGTACTCACAACAGAACATTATTCAGTGTTTAAAATGAAGGAAATTCTGACATATGCTACAACATGGGTGAACCTCCGGGACATTATGCTGAGTGAAATAAGCCAGTCAAAAAAGACCCAATACTGTATTATTCCACTTCTATGAGATACCTAGAGTAGTCCAATTCAGAGAGACAGAAAATAGAGTGTGGTCACCAGGGGATGAGGGAGAAGGGAATGAAGTTATTGCTCAATGGGTAGTTTCAGTTTTGCAAGATGAAAAAAGTTCTGGGGATGTGGGGATGTACATTCACCACAATGTGAATGTACAATGTGACCCTTGAACAACATGGCTTTGAACTACACGGGCCCACTTATACACAGATTTTTTTTTTTTTTTCAATAAAAACAGCATAGCACTGTAAATATATTTTCTCTTCCTTATGATTTTCCTAATGACATTTTTTTCTCTAGCTTACTTTGTTAAGAATGCAGTACATAGGGGCGCCTGGGTGGCTCAGTAGGTTAAGTGTCTGCCTTCGGCTCAGGTCATGGTCCCAGGGTCCTGGGATCGAGCCCCACATCAGGCTCCCTGCTCAGTGGGAAGCCTGCTTCTCCCTCTCCCACTCCCCCTGCTTGTGTTCCTGCTCTCGCTCTCTCTCGCTGTCAAATAAATAAATAAATCTTAAAAAAAAAAAAAGAATACAGTACATAATACATATAACATACAAAATAAATACTAATCGACAGTTAACGTTATCAGTAAGGCTTGTGGTCAACAGCAGACTAATAGTAAAGTTTGGGGGGAGTCAAAAGTTATACATGATTTACCACATCAATGGGGGGCAGCGCCCATGACTCCCATGTTGTTCAAGGGTCAGCTGTATTTAATGCTACTAAACTGTAACACTTAAAAATGGTTAAAATGGTACATTTTATGTTCTGTGTATTTTACAACTTAAAAGGAAAAACCAGAAAATTAACTGAAAGAATACATGAAGAAAAAGAATACTGAGTACTATCACTCACTAAATGTTCTCATACCTTTGGATTATTCATTAAGGAATTCCTAACACCACATTTTATAGATGAGAAAATTGGGACTCACAGAGCTGAACCCATCTGCCACTATACCACATACAGCACCTACTACACAGTGCTGCTCAGCATTAATGGTGCATTTTACCGCACTGGTTCCAAGCCCAATGAAGACAAGGGCCGTGACTGAGGTCTTCTTTCTATGCCCAGAACCTAACACAACACCCACAGGCCCCTTGAATGTTTTAAAAAATCCCAGTGGCCTGAACATCTATGTCACAGATGTCACTATGTCCCTTTCTCTACTAAATCCCTAATAGGGGTAAAATGGACAGCCTTAACACTTCCTTCACTGGAGGTGCTCAAACACAGGCTGAGCAATCAACCGCTCCGCCACGGGTTTACTATGTACCAGGAGTTGGGGCAGATAAAGGTTCAATTTCATCTTTGAGGGAACTGAATCTACTGCTGTGGAGAGATAAGGCTCAGAAACAATTATAACAAGACAAAGGCTTAATAAACAGATGTGAGTACATAAATGTAAGGGAGTGCTGAGAGTGTCTTTGGGTCTGAAAAACGTGGTATCTTCAGAAGAGGTGGCTTCTCAGCTGGATCTGGAAGGAAGAACAGCTTTCCAGGCACTACCAGGGAAAAGGCCAGAGCATGAAGCAGAAACAGCATGCTGGTGTCAAAAGACACCCCTGTTCCTGACTTTGCTATTATCCGGATGAGTGACCTCTGCAAATCACAAACCCTCTGTTTCCTTCTATATAAACCTACAGCAAGATCCCATCCAACCCTGTGTGTTATATCTAATAGAAGCTCTGAAGTCAAACTGCTTAACTTCAGATCGTGCCACTGTCACTTAAGAGTGACTGCCTCCGGCTCGGGTCATGATCCCGGAGTCCCGCATCAGGCTCCCTGCTCGGCGGGGAGTCTGCTTCTCCCTCTGACCCTACCCCCTCTTGTGCTCTCTTTCTCACTGTCTCTCAAATAAATAAATAAAATCTTTAAAAAAAAAAAAAAAAAGTGACCTTGAGCTGGGTAATTAGTTGCTCTGTGCCTCAGTCTCCCCACTTCAGGAGAGAGCTAGGGTACTCATTAAGTAACAAATGTCAATCACTCAGCACAGGCCCTGGCACATAGTAAGCCCTCAATAAATACAGGATAGCTCCTGTCAAATAAGCTACATTGTTAAGAGAGGCAAACCCCAGACCCAAGGGTAGCGCCTGCTGCGTTTCCAGGTCCCTCCCAGTCCTGAGACATCCCTGGGGGGGGATGGGAGCGCCGAGCTGGGGCTGCAAAGCCTGCACGCATGTGTCACTGCTGGGCTCGGCACGCGCCTCTCCCCGCCCCGGGGAGAAGCGATGGCTCAGCAGTCCCGGGGCCCGCTCCCACCCCTCAGACCCGGCACCGGGGGCGGGGGGGGCGGGGGAGGGAAGGGGCTCGGCCCCCACTCACCATGCTGGCCGGGGGAGGGGCGGCTCAGGTGAGCTGGCTCTCGAGCTTCGGACACGTCCCGCTCGCACAGTTCAGGTCATGGTCCCGGCAGGCTCGGGAAGTCCCCCGCCCATGCAAAGACAACCGCTGCCCCACCCGGGCCCCGCGGGGACCCTCTAAAAAGAGCGCGGCCCCCCGGCCCGCCTCATCGGGGACCCCCGGAACAATTCATCTAGAACCACCCGCCCCTCCCCAAGGAAACTGAAAAAGCAGGAAATGGGGCTCGGAGGCCGGTAAGGAGGGCAGCGGCTCGGGGGGCCCCCCGCCCGGGCCCGACCCCCGAGGGGAGGCTCCGGACCCAGGCAGGGGCTCCCGGCCTCCGCGTTCAGAAGCGGCTGCGGGCCCGGCCCCGAGGCTGAAGGGGCGGAGGCTGAAGGGGCCTCGGCGGCGCAGCCCGGACGGCCGGCTCAGGGGAGAGGCCCGGGGGCCCGCGCTGTCCTCGCCGCCTCAGCCCACACGGCCGCCGCCGCCGCCCCGCGGAGCATCCCTGCGCGCGTCCGCCCCGGAGCCGCCCGCCCGCGCCGCGCGGCCGCCCCCGACCAACAGCCCCAACGCGCCGGAAGTGGCGAGCGCCCGGCGCGGCCCCACGGCGCGGCCGCCGGGCTGCGGCGCTGGAACCGGACCAATCCGGAATCGAGCGGGGAGGGGGTGGAGGGGCGCGGGGCGGGGCCGCACCTGACGGCTCCCGCCTGGCCCCGCCCCAGCCCGGCCCCGCCTCGCGCCCGCCGCCCATCCACGCGGGCCGGCGGCCATGTTGGTAAAGGGCCCGGGTCTGCCATCTTAGTAAAGGGGCGGTTTCCCTTTCGCTTCGGCAGCCCATTCATTCCTCAGATCTTTAGGGAGCGTCTTCTACACTCCAGGCTCCCGGCCCGGAAGTCAGTGACCCGCAGCCTCTGCCCTCGTGGAGCCTACAGTCACTCAGTTCACGCACGTTTTAGCCCTGCTATGACCCAGACGCTAGGACCCGTGCAGTCAGCAAGACTGCTGTAGTCCCTGCACTCGAGGAGGCAGAGAAGCAACAAGGGCAAATGAATAAATTAACCGTAAGAAAGGAGGAGTGCTGTGAATGTTATGAACGCAACGAACTAGCAGCGGGCTGAGATAGAAAATGCAAGGGAGGGATGGAAATGTAAACTGACACCCAAAGAATAAAGTCAATAATGGAAAGCATGATCAAAGTCGAAGGAGCAGTAGGGGTGCCTGCTGGCTTAGTTTGAACCCTACCTTGGGTGTAGAGATTACTTAAGAAAAAAACTTTAGAAAAAAGAAGAAAAAGCCGAAGGAACAGCAACTGCAGAGGTGCTGGGGGCGTAGGATGTGATGAGTTCCTGTTCCTATCCTCCAACCCACTTTACTTTGTGAAAGTGCTGATTTTAAGAAATAGATGCAGGAAAGATCCCCGATCAGCAGAGGTTGAGCCCTAGGGTGTACCCACTGCATAGACTAGAGCAAATCTGTATATAACTCAGTGGCTTTCAAATCAGCGAGAACCAGAATCACCTGGAGGGCCTGCTCAACACAGATTGCCATCCCAGCCCTACTTCTCAGAGGTTCTCACTCAGTAGGTCTGAGTGGGGCCTAATAATTTACAATTCTAACAAATTCCCAGGTGATGTTAATGCTTGCAGGTCCTGGGACCGCCCTTGGAGAGCTGCTGCTAGAACTCCTAACCACAGAGAGCAACAGCTTGCATTTACTCCTTCATCAAATATTTACCGTCACCTGCTAAGTGACATCCACGGTTCTGACGATCCAGTGCCGAGAAAACAGATACACGTGTGCCCTTATGAAAGAGACAAATTATTTTAAAAGTATCATACGATAGGGGCGCCTGGGTGGCTCAGTCGATTAAGTGGCTGCCTTCGGCTCAGGTCATGATCCCAGGGCCTGGGATCGAGCCCCGCATCGGGCTCCCTGCTCAGCGGAGAGCCTGCTTCTCCCTCTCCCTCTCCCTCTGTCTGCCGCTCTCCCTGCTTGTGCTCTCTCTCTCTCTGTTAAATAAATAAATAAAAATCTTTAAAAAAAAAAAAGTATTATACGATAGGATAAGTCATCAGTTACAATTGTGATAAGGGTGTGAAAGAAAAATACAAACCACCATGAGAATTAATGGCCAAGGGATCTAGGTTAATTGCCAGGGTTGGAATGGGGAGAAGGTCAGGAAGTGACATTTATTTAATCTGAGGCCTGAAAGGCAGAGAGAGGAGGTATAGACCATTCTAGACAGTAGAAACGGCATGTATTAGAGAATCCATATCCGAAGGTAAATGGATGAATCAGAACTGAAATCAAGTGACTTGACCTTTCTTGGCTCAGCTTAGCGGGATGAGCAAAGGCTGTAGGATAAGACAGATTTGGAGTGGAATCCCAGCTCTTACCACTTGCTGAAGTATGTTAAGCACATGACTATCAAAGTCTTGGCTTCCTCACTGTGTAATTGGATGAAATAACAGAAACTCAACTCAGACTCAGAGGTATGCCTTTGACTCACATAATTCCCATAACTGGATTTCTGGAAATAGGTCAGGTTCGGGGCACTTGACTGGTTCAGTCCATAGAGCGTGCATGCTCATGAGTTCAAGCCCCGCATTGGGCAGAGAGCTCAAGAAAGAAAGAAAGAGAGAAAGAAAGAAAGAAAGAAAGAAAGAAAGAAAGAAAGAAAGAAAGAAAGAAAAAGAAGAGGTCAATTTCATGCTGGGAGTAATGGAAGCCCTGGGTCCATTCCTCTAAGATTTTCTTGGCTCTGCTCTCCTCAGTGGATCAGCCTTGTCCTCAAGATGGCTGCCAGGAACAGCCAGGACCACAAATGTCCAAGTTCACATCCAGCAAGAGAGAGCACCTTATCTCACATCCTTTCTCATGGCAATAAACTTTATCCTACTGGTCCTAATTGGCCCAGGCCTGTCCATCCCTGAGCTAGCCACTGTGGAGGAGGATGGAATTGCTATGATTGGCTTTGAGAATCCTCCCCTGGAGTTGATTTCAACTCCTCAGAATAAAGTGTATGTGTTGGAGTCCCCACATGTTCAGCATACCTCCATCACCAAGCTGGAGCTAATATCAAATTGAATGTACACAGAACACCTGGCACATAAGGCATGCAATAAATCACAGCTATTATTAATTTTTGTCCAGGGATTTTTTTCCAAGTCAACTAAATAACACTTTGTTATTAATATTAATCTCAAGCCTGGCTACTCCAAAAAAAAAAAAAAAGATTTAAGACTGCTATTACGTTTTGTTGGCACTGCAGAGATGGCCCCCATCCATCTCCTCCTGCCCATTCCTATTGCTCCCGCTTTGGTCCAATTCATTCAGTTATTCATTCAACAAACATTCAGTGAGTATCAACTTTATGCCAGGTCTTTTCCTAAAGACTGAAAATTCCAAAATGAATAAGATTCGGGCAAATCGTTCACTGCCTCATAGCAGAAACAGTCACCCTAACAATTCCAGCACAAGAAGGCGCTATAATAGAGGTGTGTGCAAACCTAAGTGTACAAGGAAGAGGGGAAGGAGCAACTAGCTATGAAGGGAGGAGTGGTTGGAAGGTTGAACAAAGATGGTAACATTTTCATTGGGTCTTGCTGGATGAACAGAGGTTCGCTGCAGAGGCCCCACTCCCCTTCCCACTCCAAGCTCTCCTATGGCATTAAGACTCTTTCCGTTGCAAGTGATGAGTTTGCAACTCTGGAATTGGAACTCTTTAAGAGGGGAAAAGGGATTTTATTGTCTCATATAAGAGAATCATCTAAAGGTTTACATAGATTTCAGACATGGCTGCATGCAGAGTCTGAAATGTCATCACAGAACTGTTTCTCTCCATTTCTTGGTTCTGATTCCTTGACCAGGGGTCCTTGATCCACACTGTTGCCCCTGGCATATCCCAAATGGAAGGCTGGCAGAGAAGAAAGCTACAAGTGTTCCAGAGAAATAATCCCCTTGGCTTTGATTGGATCACTCCTGAGCCAATCACTGTGACCAGGGGAATGTGATGCTCTGATTGGCTGGACCTCAGTCACATGCTCCACCCCAATTTCCAGAATAGCTCTTTCTATGGCTAAAATCTCTCAGAGCCCCACCACAGCTCTGTGAGGCCATCAGAGCCTGAGGAATTCTCTTATTTTCCATGCGAGGAAGCTCGTTGTTTTCTCAAGAGGCATAGGCGTATCACTCAATATGGATTTAATGAAAAAAGAAAGAAGGGATGAACATCTGGCACCCTCTGTAGGTGATAGGAACATTCTCTGTTTAACATGGCATTCAAGGCCTTTGAAGGTCTTTGAACTGGCTGGTTGAGTTTTTACTTTTTTTATGTACGTGGATGGCCTTGAGCAGGTCAGCTAAACTCTCTGTACCTCAGTTTCCTCATCCGTAAAATGGGAACAGTACTAGTACCCATTTGGTCCATTAGGTACCTCTATCAGTCAGGTTCTATCAGGAAATTCTAGTTAGAATTTGAAGAATTGACAAGGGAGCTATTTTTAAAGGGTTGTAAGGAAACCCTACAAAAGATTATACAGTATCCCCAATCTAGTAACAGCAGGACTATGAGGACCCCTAGGCCTGAAGGGGCAAGAGGAGGCACCCTTGCCAAAACCTCTCTAGGGAGAATGGTGCGAGAACATCAGCTGAGGGGGTGTTCCTGCAGGGAGGAAACCAGTAGAACAAATACCCTGAACTCACTCTCTTCCCTCTATCTCCTGCTGGGGCTCCCCATTGGACTGATCCATCCAGAAGCCAGAGAGCAAGGGAGCATGGTGATGTAGTTGTTGGGGCCAATGTCCTGAACACAGAGAAGGGGGAATGGGACTCGAGAGGTGCACATGGAAGAGATCCAACAGAGCATTACCATTACTGTGGCAAAGCACACGAAGCACTTAGAACTATGGCTGGCACATCAAAAAGATGTTCAATAAGGTTTAGTTATTAATTATTGATTATTGTTTCCCTCCGAGTCACAGCCCACCTTACCTCTTGCTCTCCCTCCGCAAGCCCACCAAGCTAGACTTCTCATGGCTCCTAGGCTCTTCCATCATTTGGAATGTCCTTTTCCTCATCTCTTCCCTTACATTCCTACTCATCCGAAAGACCTGATTCAAATGCCTCCTCCTGAGTGACCTCCTTGTGTAAATAAATAGCTATTTACAAACATCCACTAATCTGATTAAGGGAGAAATCTTGTCTGAAGTCTTACCTAGTTGTGACATCCACCAGAAATATGCAATAGGAATTATCCATGGGCAGGGCATGATGGGAGAGAGACATCTAATGTTCAGCGATATCTGCCTCGGCTCTCTTCCAAGTACAAGGGAAGTTTATACTTCCCCACTTCTTGCAATTGGGCAGGACAATGGCAACTGGGTGGAAGTGACTGTGTCACTTCTGGGCCAGAGCATTTCCTTGCCTGTCCAAGTCCCTCTGATTCTGCTCTCCCCTGCCATAGTGACCCCTGAGGCATCATGTTGAGATTGGGGCACCATGAGATGGAGTGACTACATGGGGCTGAACCCTGCCCTCAACCATACCAGGCCAGCAAAATGAGCAAGAAACAAACTTTGTGTTTTGAGGGACTGGGATTTAGGGGTGGTTGGTTACTGCAGCACAACCTGGCCTATCCTGACTAGTACACAAGACTATGTGTGGTAGGTGGTCTACAAAGAAGGGCCCTCACTGAACCATGTCAGAATTCCCATCTTTGTAAGTCCCCTGACCTTGACTCTGGGTTGGCCCTGTGAATTCACTTCTGACCAATAAAATGGAATGAAATAGAACATGATTTTCAAAATTAGGTCTTAAAAAGCTGTACAGTTTTTGCTTGGATTTCTTAGGATATTTTCTTTGGGACAAGCCAGCTAGCATGTAAGAAATCTGATTACCTGAGAACACCAAACTGTGAGAAAGTTCTAGCCAGACATATGGAAAGACCATATGAAAAGAGAGAGTATTGCCTGACCAGCTCCATCCATCACAGTTAGCTCAGCTGAGGCACAGCCACATGAGTGAAGAGGCCATCTTGGACTGTTGAGCCCAGTCATGACTTGGGAAGATCCAGCCCCTGGTACCTCTCTGACTGCACCTGCATGGGAGACTCCAAATGAGAACCACCCAGCTAGGGCCCATCAATGGTGCAGAACTACAAAGGATAATAATGAGTTGTTATTTTAAGTCATTATGTTTGGGGATATAACAATATATAACCAGAACACTATAGTAAGGGTCTGACCTTTAAGGAGACTCATAAGGAGCCATCACAGCTCCTTTCTAGGAGGACTATGAAAAATCAGTTGCCTATAACTCCAATCAGCCGCTGGGCAATCCCCAAACTTAAGACCTGGCCCATCTCTGTTGACTGGGTCCTTAAAAGACAGGAAGTATCTCAGGCTCACATTATGCAAGGTCACCCCTCATCCAACCCCAAAACACACCCAGGTCTCTCAGCTTCAGTGAGTCCAAGGCGACCTTCAGACTAGAGACCCTCCAGCTTGAGCCCAACTCATCACCTTCACTGTGAGCTAGTTGCTGAAATGGATTTCTGTTGGCATGGCAAACTTTGGAAGAAATGACAAAGTGCTAAAGCAGGGCATATGTATAACTAATAGGAAAAAGTCTGTGAAATTGCAATACCTCAATTCTGAACAATGTGTGTAATAGTTATTTTTATCTAAATTATTTCCTGAACAAGATCTAAATTTAGGAAATCCAGTGTGTTATGGAACAATAATTACTTTTTTAATGGCACACAAAAATGGGGAGGATAATAAAAGATCACAAATGGATCCAAAAATATGGTGCTGACAAAAAAGAAGATGAGCCTTGGTCTGTGGACCAATGAATACAAATTGAATACAAAATACCTCTATTTTATATGCAGATTAGAACTAATAAAAAATAAATGTAAAATGCAGAAAATTAAAAGGCCAGCTTATTACGAAGCAGATGACAAATGAGGAAATAAACTAAGGCTGTAATGAAGGAAGATATAAAAAGACTCATTATGTGATGATTATATATATCATCAAAGTCTTCAATACAGGTGCAACCCAGGTGTCAGCTGCTCTTTTGTCCTCTGGTTCCTGTGTGCTTTGGTTTTGTCCAGTTTCAACCCAGATACAAAATTTTGAACATCTTTAAGTTTCCCATAACAATCCACTCACACCAAAGCAGTGTTTCCAGTGGGGGTGCAATTGGCCTTGTGCAAGAGACATCTCATCAGGTGACATGATCCTGGTCACCAAGTCAGTAATGACCATGCCCCCAACCCCCGGCAGTCATTACAACGAGTAAAACCAAGCCCACATGTTTCCAGTGTTCCTGAAGGCGGTATCACCCTCAACAGGGAAACCCTGCACCAAAGCAATGGGGACTGATCTTTACTGAAGATTTCATAAGGTTGCAGAAGAAAGGACTTACATCACACATTCTGTAGCAAACAATCTAAAGCCTTCATTCCCATTTTCTGAGATTTTCTGCAATCCTTCATCAGCCAGACTGCTACTAGATTATTTTTGCCTTAGCCCCTCAAACCTCATAATGCCTGGCTGTCTACTTTATCTTTCTTCCCTCCAGAATTTCACTCCAAATCTCAAGTTTCTCTCCTCACTATTATGCAGAGAGGCACCTCAACACTGCCCGTGATGCTACCCCATATTTGTATATTCCAACTCATCATGGGCAGTGCAAAGGGCCCTCACATTAATAGAACCCACCATCAGTAGAAGGTGGCTGACCCACCCCTGCTGGTTATTTGACCACACCCAAATGTTGTATCACCTGTGTTTGCTCTGGAACATTCCAATAAACAAAGTTGTCTCCATCGTGTGAAACAAGAAGGGTATAGATGATGCAGGGGATATCTGTTTTTTGGGGGTTTGTTTCATGTCCCTTCTGATAACTCCAGTTTTGCTACGAAGGACCATCTTTACTTTATGCTCAGTGTTTGAAGTTTGGGTGGGGCTGACCCCACTCCTCGGTGTCAGGAGTAAACCTGTGACCCAAGACAATGTGATTTCTGTTCATTTATTAACAAAACCAATGCTGTAAAAAATAATCTTATGCATACACATAAATGTGCAGCTGTACCTATAGGAGAAATTCACAAAAGTAGAATTACTAGGTCAAAGGGTAAATGCCTTTGTGATTTGATGGATTTTCCTGAATCATCCTCTATAGGAGTTGTCCAGTCTTACCAGCTACACGGACAGTATCTATTTCCACACAGACTGGCCAATAGGATATACTGTCAACCTTCTGGATTTTTGCCCATCTGAGAGGTGACATCACAATTTTTTTCTTTTTTTTGAAGATTTTTTTTTAAAGATTTTATTTATTTATTAGAAAGCGAGCGAGAGAGAAACAGCATGAGAAGGGAGAGGGTCAGAGGGAGAAGCCGGCTCCCCCCTGAGCCAGGACCCTGATGCAGGACTCAAACCCAGGACTCCGGGATCATGACCTGAGCCGAAGGCAGTCGCCTAACCAACTGAGCTACCCAGGCGCCCTTTTTTTGAATATTTTATTTATTTGAGAGAGAGAGCACGAGCAGGGGGAGAGGCAGAGGAAGAGGGAGAGGGACGAGCATACTCCTCGCTGAATGGGGAGCCCAACACAGGGCTCGGTCCCAGGACCCAGAGATTATGACCTGAGCCACCCAGGTGCCCCAACATCACATTTTTGTGTGTGTGTGAACTGTCCGTTTTTGTACTTTGCCCCTCTTTGCTCTTGAGTTGTTGGGTTCTTTGGCCACATTTCTAGGAATTCTTTATGCAACAGGGAGATTAACCCTTTGTGATACTGACTTGCAAATATATCCCCAGATTTTTGTCTTTGGACTTTGCTTATGGTTTTGCTTTTCAGTGAAGAAGTTTTGTGGGTTTTTTTATAGCTGAATTAATCAATCTTTAATGGCTTCTGAATTTTGAGTCATACTTAATAAGGATGATTCTATGCCAATGTTTAAAGGAATTTACCCACACTCTCTTCCAGTACTTTTATACCTTTAATAAAAAACACAGGTTAATCTTTGATCTACATAGAATTTATTTTGGTGTATGGTGTGAGGTCGGAATCCAAGCTCTTGTTTGAGACAGGAAAAGCCAAACCCAAACCAGGCACAGAGTAAGGTGATTTAGTCCCCAGAAGGACGCCAGACCGGTTGCCAGAACCTGATGCATGAAACAAAACAGGTGCCCAGAACTGGCCAGGACAGCTGGGGCAGCACCACATTCCAGTAAGGTGACAGCAAGAAGACAGCAAACCCAGGGTCCCCATCAGCACGAGGACACAAGGAGACCAGGAGAAGGAGCTGAGTAGCTGCTTCTGGGCTCCAGACAAAGCCTAGAAAAAAATAAATAAATTCAGTGTTCTTTTGTATCATTCAATAGCATTTTAAGGTTTCCTTCATACAGATTTTTTTTTAAGTAATCTCTACGCCTGATGTGGGGCTCGAACTCACGACTCCGAGATCAAGGGTTGCGTGCTCTTCCGACTGAGCCAGCCAGGTGTCCCTTCTTCATATAGATTTTATGCATTTCTTATTAAGTCGATTTTTAGGTCCTTTATCTTTTGTGTTGCTGTTGTAGTTGGGGGTCACCACTTCCATTACCTCTTCTAAATGGTTGTTTTTAGTAAAAATAGGGAGGTTATTGATTTCCTTCATTAAATTTTGGACCCAGCCAACTGAGTATTTTTATTGTTTTGTTTTGCTTTATTTTTCCCAACAGATTCACTTGTTTTGCCAGGCACAAAACTATCATCTGAGGGGGCCTGTCTGGCTCAGTTGGTAGAGCATGCAACTCTTGATCTTGGGGTCGTGAGTTCGAGCCCAATGTTGGGCATAGAGATTACTTAAAAAAAAATCTGTATGAAGGAAACCTCCCTTTTTCCATTTCATAGAGATGACTGAAAATCGAGAAGGGTATTTCCCCTGATTCCAAGTCCTGCATGTTCAGTGAGGAGGAAGAAAAGAGAAATTCACATCTCCAGTGGTACCTCCTCGCCTTTACATAAGTTCACTCCTTTTCCACCCGCTCTCCCTTTACCTAGTAGATTTTTTTTTTAAGATTTTATTTATTTATTTTAGAGAGCATGAGCAAGAGAGAGAGAGCACAAGCAGGGGGAACTACAGAGGGAGAGGGAGAAACAGGCTCCCTGCTGAGCAGGGAGTCCAATGCGGGGCTCAATCCCAGGACCCCAAGATCATGACTTGAGCCGAAGGCAGATGCTTAACTGGCTGAGCCACCCAGGTGCCCCTACATAGTAGATTTCTATCAGACTTCCAGCCCAAGATCAAATATCACTTCCTGTGGGAAGCTCTCCTTAACCTCTCTACCCAAATCTGGGTGGCCTGTACTTGTCCATCATGGAGGTCACCCCAGTCATTGCGCTGCACTGTGGGAGGACATGTTGAGTCTGTACCTCTCTGTGGCTGTGGCTCTAAGAGGGAAGGGAATGTGTTCGTTTCAGGGAGCGCTTGTTTTCAGTTTGCCCAACATCCATCACTCCCTCGATGCCCTTCTGAGGTTTTTCTCCTCTCACTAAATACAGCGAGTAGGGGCTGAAATCAAAAGTTTTCTCTCCTCCAGCCAAGGTGAGGAACATTCGGCCAAAGGTAGGCCAGATGGACCTCCCTCCCAGGAATTTGAATATCGGGACAAAGGTAGAAATGTTTGGACTGCTGTTCCAGATGCGTGCCCACTCTATGTGACAAGTCCTCCTTCCTAGCCTCTAGAGCTGCCCACTTCTAAGGCTCCTGTTGACCCCATGAACAGCCCATTTCCTGCCAAGAAATTCACTTTCACTTAAGTTGGCCACAGTTGATGCCAGTAACAACCTAAAATCTCAGTAGCTTAACACAGTCGAAGTTTATTTCTTGTTCATGTCACAGTCACGGAGGGTTGGCAAGTCATTCAGGGTCACGGGCCCTTTCCATGTTGGGTCTCAACACTCCCTTCAGGTCTCTAGAGTTATCAGATCTTCTGCATTTGCTGGCAAACAGGAAGAGAAGGTGGAGGATTGCCCCAGAAGTGCTTTAGGGGGAGAAAGGTCATATATCACTTTCTCCCCAAATTCCATTGGCCAGAACGTAGTCACACGGCCCCACCCAACTGCAAGGGAAGGTAAGAAATGAGGTCTACCTATCAGAATGAGAATAGGAAGAGGGTTTATACTGCTCGCCACCAACCAAAGTATATCTTGAGTGTTCCACTTGCCATTGTACTTTCAGCCCCAACCCCATGCCTACACAGAGTGCCCACTCAGTAAATATTTACTGAATGAACAAATGAATGACACACGATATTGTGTAGTCTTCATAATCACCTTTGTAAGGCTCAGAATAGCTAAGTGACTTGCTGATGGTCACCCAGCTAGTAAGTGGCCAAGCCAGGATTCAGGGCCAGTGTTCCATTGTCCCATGCTGCCACCCAAAATTTCCATCTGTGTGCTGAGCCCTGAGCTGTATGGGAAAATGAAATCGATAAGAGCCAGCCCTTGGCCTGGAGGAGTTTACATCAAAAGAGAAAAGTTGAAGAGCAGCCCAAGTTTGCCAAGATTTAAAGACCAGCTCAGGACAAAAATGGAATGAAATGACACACACTTCCATGCCAAATGCACTGCACAGATGGAGAGCAGAGAGATGCACTCTGGGGTAAACCCAGTGGTCTGGGAAATCCTCAGAGACAAGGCAGAGCTCAAACATCAAGAGAAGCTATGTGCACACAAATTCTCCCAGGGACATCTTGGATTCAGGCTCTGGTCAATCAGCATGGTGCACTGGATTCAACAGCAGGCAATTTGGGCTTTAGGTGTCAGCCTAACTGCTCACCTGCCACACTGTTTGTCATGGGCTGAAATTCTCAAAACTGTTTTAGTTTGTACGAGAGAAAAGCAATTCAAATGGGCTCTAACAAGATAGGTATATATTCTGATTCATATATATTAAAAGTCTGGGTATAGGTGGCCTTCAGGCATAGTTTGATCCAGGGACTCCTACCAGGTCCTTGGAACTTGATCTCGCTGTCTTTAGTCTTGGCCAAGCTCTCCCCTAGTGGTGGACCCTGGCTGTATCAGACTCTTATCCTCTCAGGAATAAGTCTAAAGGAAAAAACGATTTTCTTCCTGAATTGTTCTGGAAAGGATCCTATGACTTATTCTAGGTTAGCTTTAATTGAGCCTTCACTTTTGAGCTGGGTGGAATCTAATTTGAAGTCCTGGATGGTACATATCTGTACTCTGTCACTCTTCTATTTCCAGATCTTGGTGACCTCAGGAAGGATGCAGAAGGGAGAGACTAGCAAAGGGACTTCTCCCCACATAAAGGGAGACCTCAGCCTGGCACCTCCTCTTGGAGCAGTCAGGAACCTGCCCAGCATATCATGACACCTGGCGTAGAAACCTTTCGTAGACAGGTCTGGATTTTCTTCATTCAGTGAATGGAAGCCTCTGCTGGACAAAAGGGAGCCAAAAAAAGGTGTTGTAGGTCCCAAGGTTGACAATAGTTGGTGAGCTATCCCCATCCTCCAGCTGCTTGAAGGAGCAAGATGTTCTTCTGTTGAGTACCCCTGAGCAGCATTATCCTATCCACATGACTCACTTTGACAAACAGAGCCTGGCATGGGAACCACTGGGGACAGAACTGGTGGCTGGGTTTGGGCTGAGCAGGCTGGAGCGTGGTTAGGAACTGTCATGCATCCACATGGCCCAGAATTCAAGAGGCCGCCACTGTTTAGGCAACATGTGTGACAATAAACAAAAACCCACTTGTGCTAATTTAAATACAGTGATAGTATATACATTAGGAATGCTTCAGCAACAACTAACAAAGACTTAAAAATGAGGACTTTTTTTGCATACTAGTAAATAAGTGACATGACGCTGTGTAGACTCAGCTGCTCAATGGTGCTATGGCATCTCTGTGATTCTCTTAGCCTTGCCCTCATGGTGGCAAGATGGCTGCTGCAGGTCCAGACATTGTGTTCACATTCTAAGTAAGAAGCAGAGGGAAAGAGAATGTGCCAGACACACCTGGCCCCCCCTTTTTTTGGATAAAGAAAAAGCCTTCCTATAAACGTTGAGCAGCCTTCTGCTCCCAACTTATTGATCAGAACTGAGAAATACAGCTTCCTTAAGCTGCAAGAGCAGCTAGGAAAGGAGACATTCTAGTTTACTAGACTACGATGACGGTAGGAGTGGGGAATACCAAACAGCATCAACCACAGGAAAGTTTATTACAAACATGGCAGTATAATACTTTCTGTTCTTTTCAATTTCTTGATATTTTTTTTCTTCCCTGCCATCAAGCTAAAAGCTGTGCTTGTCACCTCAAGAGAGGAATGTGAAAAAGTGAGAAACAGAAAAGGCCATGAGTCTGGCTTTTGTGTCTCAATACTTTAAGTCCTTATCAGAGAAACATAAAAGCCAAAAATAGGGTTCGCCACCTTCAGATCAGGAATATTTCCCCGGGGTATAGGGAAAAAGACAAAGAGGAGATGTAATGCAAAAAGAGAGAGTTTGGGACATCTCTGAAGGCCAGGCCCTGAACCCTACTTCTCGTGGGGGAGGCAGCAAGACTCCAAAGAAAGGTTTGAGAAGCCCAAGAGCAGATGGAAAAAGTGCTTCCCAGAGTACCTTGGTTCCCAGCGGGCATGAGAGCAGCAGAATGATCCCTGAGCCTTGGCAATGGACCAGGAGAGGCCAAAGTAGCTGCGCAGACAGAAACTAAGTGGGCTGTGTAAGCTGATGGTCAGGGATAGATAGCTGAGAACAGATGTCTTGGGCACACCTTCATGGACTTCAGGACCAACACTGCCCACCATAGCTAGGCACTTCAAAGGCCACCCAGGAATTAGACACATTGCACAGCAAGGTGCAGACGCCATCTTGGCTTGCAACAGAAATGATGGTGAATTACGAAAAACGTAGAGAAAGTTATTCATGCACCCTTGAGTACGTGGACTGAGGGGATAGTCCATGACAGAGATGGCTGGTTGCCTCCCCCAGCATCCATTCTCCCCTTGTCCCCTAGGAATAAACCCTTACTTTTAGCTGAACACATTTCCCAGACTTCCTTGCAGTAAGGTGTGATCGTGTAACTACGTGGTGGCCGGAAAGATGTTAAAAAATGGCTCTGTGGGACTTACAGGAAGTTGCCCTAAAAGGGAGGGACCTGGGGAGCCTGGGTGGCTCAGTCAGGTAAACATCCGACTCTTGATTTTGGCTCAGGTCATGGTCTCAGGGTCGTGAAATCGAACCTGAGTTGGGCTGCACCTGGAGTCTGCTTAAGATTCTCTCTCTCTCTCTCTCTGCCCCTTGCCCCACTCATTCTCTCTCTCTCTCTCTCTCTCTCTCCACCCCCCAAATAAATAAATAAATAAAGGGAGGCACCTGCTCTTTGTCCCTTCTTCCTGGTTACCACCTGGCATAGACAGCTCCAGCAGCCATCTTGGTCCAAGAGGTGACCTTGAAAACAGAAGGTGGGAGAGAAAGTGGAGCCCGAGTCTCTGTGACGTGGCCTGCCTGCCTCCGGACGTGTTTGACATGAATGAGAGATGCACTATTATCAAACAAAGTGCCACAGGCTGCGTGGCTTAAAGAACAGAAACGTATCTTCTCATGATTCTGGAGGCTAGAAACCCGAGAGCAAGGTGTCAGCAGGCCTCCATCTTGGGCGTGTAGACGGCCATCTCCTCCCTGTCTTCACGTGGTCTTCCCTCTGTGTGTCTCTGTGTCCCAAACTCCTCTTCTTCCAGGGACACCATATTCGGTCAGGGCCCACCCGAACGACTTCTTTTTTTACCTTCATCACCTCTTTAAAGACCCCATCTCCAAACAGCGGTCACGCTTGGGGCTGCGGGGGTTAGGACTTCCGCACACGCACTGGAGGAGGGCCACGCCGCTCAGCTCTACACACACCTGCCAGGAGGCTGGGACTGGCTCAGGCCCTCCACTGACCACCGACCATCCTCCCGCGATGCACTTGAAGGAGTTGAGGACAAGGCCTGTCCCCGCGGCCAGCCTGCCCTGGGCTTTAGAGAAGAGACGAGAGTTATGTCTGACAAAGGTCCATTCTAGATGCCTTTCATGGTTAGCTGGAGAACCCTCATTTTACAGATGGAGAAACTGAGGCAAATCCCTACCCTTATACCAGGGCCTTGAATCCCACCTTCTCCCACCTTCTTGAAAACTTTTCTCTTCTGTATTTTCAACCCCTTTCAACTGGACCCATCCCATTAACTTGTTAAAGATAATTCACCAATTTAAAAAAAAAAAAAAGGGGCACCTGGGTGGCTCAGTCGTTAAGCGTCTGCCTTCGGCTCAGGTCATGATCCCAGGGTCCTGGGATCGAGCCCCGCATCAGGCTCCCTGCTCGGCGGGAAGCCTGCTTCTCTCTCTCCCACTCCCCCTGCTTGTGTTCCCTCTCTCGCTGTGTCTCTCTCTGTCAAATAAATAAATAAAATCTTAAAAAAAAAAAAAACCCTAAAAACAGAAATGAAGTTACATTTGTCATCCCTCTTCCCCACCCTCCCCATGCCTGAACCCCTTGTGGAACCACATTTTACTGTTTTCCCCAGTGTTTTTTATGCAAATATAAGCAAATACAGAAATATTTTCATATTTCCCATTTTCCCCATGACTTACACAAAAGATGGCACACCAAATATACACTTCCTCCCATTGCCTTTTTTCTTTTCACTTAACAGTATATCCTAGCGATCTTTCCATTACAGTACATAGAAACTTTCTTCATTTTTTTATAGCAGCAAAATATTCCGTTTATGCATGTACCATGGTTTATTTAATCTGTGCCCTATTGGGCTATTTCCAGTCTCGTGAGAAAAACGTCCAAAGCCACAATGACCAACTACACACACACACACACACACACACACACACACACACGCATTTTTATCCATGCCAAGTAGCTCCATAGCATAAATTCCCAGAAGCGAGACTGCTGAGTCAAGGATAAATGCACCTGTAATTTTGATAGATAGCGACAAATCGTCAATCACAAGAATTGTTCAAATTTGCAAAACCCCTCAGAAATGTACACAAGTGCCCATTTCTCTTTCAGCGCCCTCGAGTCAGAAGAAAAATGACAAACTAGGGAAAAATATTTGTAACTCAAATCACAAATGAAGGACTCTCCTGCCTAATATGTGCAACTCTTAAAATCAATAATAAAAAGACCAATGAACCAACAGAAAAATGGATTAAAAACATAAAAAAGGGCGCCTGGGTGGCTCAGTTGGTTAAGCGACTGCCTTCGGCTCAGGTCATGATCCTGGAGTCCC
>NC_138373.1:15934912-15968747 GCF_054177405.1 Leptonychotes weddellii | reverse complement strand
ATCCTGGAGTCCCGGGATCGAGTCCCGCATCGGGCTCCCTGCTCGGCAGGGAGTCTGCTTCTCCCTCTGACCCTCCCCACCTCATGCTCTCTCTATCTCATTCTCTCTCTCAATAAATAAAATCTTAAAAAAAAAAAAAAAGAGTGACCAAAAAATCCAAAAGGTTGACATTTCATCATTATTTATACATTTCCTTTTTTTTTTAAGTTTTTATTTAAGTAATCTCTACACCCAACATGGTGCTCGAACCCACGACCCCAAGATCAAGTGTTGCATGTTCTTCCAACTGAGCCAGCCAGGCACCCCATTATTTATACATTTTCAAAATGCTCTCCTTTGTCCTCTCCAGCCACTATCCTATTTCTCATCTCTGCTCCACAAGCAAACTTCTAAAAACATCTGTCTAATGTCACTGCCACCATTTGCGCACCTACCCAAAACACTGCCAAGGCAGGGGTTCTCAACCGCGTGTGATTTCGCCTTCCAGGGGACATCAGGCAATGTTGGAAACAATTTTCGTTGTCACGGCTGGGGGTGGGGTGCTTCCAGCCTCTAGTGAGTAAAGATCAGTGATGCTTCTAATCATCCTCCAAGGCCCAGGACAGGCCCCACAATGCAGAATCATCCAGCCCAAATGTCAACAGTGCCAATGTTGAGATTCCTGACATTGAGATTATCTCTGGTGTCCAATCCAGTGGACTTCTTCTAAGTTTTCATGTACCTTGACCCCTCATAGCATTCAATGTGTTGACTGACTCTCCCTTCCTCCTTTTCGAAATGCTAACTTCTGTGATGCTAGCTTCCCCTCCTCCATTCCCTTCATAGGCTCATGTCCCATATGTGGCAATCCAATGTTGGGGTTCCTCAAGGCTGGGTTTCTCTCACCCCACAATGACCCTAGTTGACATCACACACACGCCCTTGGCCTTAATCACTGTCTGTCCAGACCTCACCTTAGAGCTTCAGTTCTGTAGCACTAACTTCCAGCCCCACAGTTCCACCCAGGTGTTTCCAAGGTCCCTGGCTCCCACCAGGCCAGTCTTGCCTTCTTGGTCCCCCATACCACCCTCGGTGACTGGTAAAACCATCAGTCTAGAAATGCGAGCTGGATGCTGGGACATCATCCTCGATGCCTTCGTCTTCATCATGCCTCAACAGGTCCTGAGATGTACCCTCTAAATAAATACCTCCCTAATTCATTCACTTCTCCCCAGTCTCACTACCACCAGTCCTCTCCAGATCACCGTCACCTTTACCCTGGACCACTGTGTCATCTGTGTGGGTTCTCCACCACCACCCTGCCCGCCCCCCCAGCAGCCACAGGGAGCTTTTCAAACCCCACATTGACGTCCACTTGCTCTTAGGATCAAATCAAAACCCTTTACCTACTGGCATGGCCTGGTGCCTGCTAGCCTTATCTCAGAGCAGCAGAGAGGATCCCTGCCCCAGAAGACATCCCAGGGGACTTTCCACCTGAGATATCCTGTAATTCAGGCTCCTGGTCACTTATAGCCCTTCGTGTCACTTGATACAGTGACACTTGAGTGACACAGACCTGAAGGAATTGAGTGGCAAGCTGTGTTGCAACCTGGGGCAAGAGTGTTCCAGATAAAAGACCAGGAAGTGCAAAGACCTTGAGGAACAAGACAAGTTGAATATATTTCCCCACATACTTGTTGGCAGTTTGTTTTTCTTTATTTTGGAATTGCCATTCCACGGTCTTTGCTGTTTGTCCTATGGGGCTTGGGGGCCATCTCTTTCTGATTTGTAAGAGCTGATTTTGTAGTAAGAATACTAACCTTATTCTGTCATTTGGATCGTATGCTTTAAAAATAGTTGGCCATTTGTTGGGGCGCCTGGGTGGCTCAGTCGGTTAAGCGTCTGCCTTCGGCTTAGGTCATGATCCCATCCCTGCATTGGACTCCCTGCTCAGGGTCCTGGGATGGAGCCCCGAATCGAGCTCCCTGCTCAGCAGGGAGCCTGCTTCTCCCTCTATCCCTTCCCCCTGCTCGTGCTCTCTCTCTCACACAAATAAATAAATAAAATCTTAAAAAAAAAAAGCATCTGCCTTCAGCTCAGGTCATATCCCAGGGTCCTGGGAGCGATCCCTGCATTGGACTCCCTGCTCAGCGGGAAGCCTGCTTCTCCTTCCCCCTGCTCTTGTGCACTGTCTCTCTCACTCTGTCTCTCCCTCTCAAATAAATAAATAAAATCTTTTAAAATAATAATAATAAAAATAAATAAAAACAGGTGGCCATTTGTGTTTATTTTGTTTGCGGTAGTTCTTTTTTTTTTAAGATTTTATTTATTTATTTGACAGAGAGAGAGACAGCTAGAGAGGGAACACAAGCAGGGGGAGTGGGAGACAGAGAAGCAGGCTTCCTGCTGAGCAGGGCGCCCAATGCGGGGCTCGATCCCAGGACTCTGGGATCATGACCTGAGCTGAAGGCAGACGCTTTAACGACTGAGCCACCCAGGCGCCCCATGTTTGTGGTAGTTCTTACTGTGCAGAAATTTTAACATTTTTTATAGTCAAATTTATGATTTCTGAACTTGTTTTCTCGCCAGCAGGACACTTCCCCATTGAGATTTTTTTTTAATTCATTCATATTTTCTCCTAATTTTTTTATAGTTTTAGTTTGAAGTTTGAAACCCTTGATCTATCTGGTGTTTCCTATGCTTTGAAGAGTGAAGTACCCTTGAGGTGCCTGGGTGCTCAGTCGTTAAGCGTCTCTGCCTTTGGCCCAGGTCATGATCCCAGGATCCTGGGATCAGGTCCCACATTGGTATCCCTGCTCAGCGGGAAGCCTGCTTCTCCCTCTCCCACTCCCCCTGCTTGTGTTCCCTCTCTCGCTGTCTCTCCCTTTGTCAAATAAATAAATAAAATCTTTTTTAAAAATAAAAATAAAGAGTGAAGTATCCAGTGAGTAGGGATCTGGATTTATCTTTTTTCAAAGAAAACAGAAAAGAAAGAAAATAGAATAGCCCATCTTTTCCTCACTAATTTGAAATGCCCTCATGCCAGATATTAAGCTCAAACCTACCTCTTTACACTCGCTCTGCAACGCGGAGGGCAGGGTTCTACAAACCAGCTTTCTTCTGGGTCAGCGCCCTGTGCACACTCTGCCCATAGAGGGCGCTAGAGATAGACTTTGAGGCTAAAGGATGAGAAGGACCTTCCTGTCCCTGGGGCTAGAACCCAGGGGCTATGGTGATGCTAAGGGGTGGCTTGCGGGGCTTTAGCCCTCCTACCACTTCATCAGATCCCCGCAATCCCAAATAAGCATATTCTAAATTCAGCAGTACCCCCTGCCCTCCATTGTTGCCACAAAACGAACACCTCTTCCTCTTCCTCTTTGAATCAGATTGCCCTCCCAAAGATGTCTACAGAGAAATTCTAGAACTGATCTTACTTGGGTTCAGAAGGCGAGATCAACAAGGCCGTAGGGTGTTGCTGTCCCACACCTGAGACCCGCCTCACTGAGATCGACACACAGCTCACCCAGCCCGTGAAACTTGTCTTTGCAAAGCGGAGCCCACGCAGGGGTTGACTCAGAGATAGCAATCCCAGCCCCTCACTCTCCGGTTCCTCCTCCCAGCCACGTCCCACTCCGGAAGAAGGACCCAGGCCTCAAGGCAAAGTCCCCTGGTGCCAGGGGTCAACCCATCATAACACAGGATCATGAGGCAGGAGCTCTCTTGTTGGCATCTGTTGCAGGGCTGCAGTATGCAGGGGAGGGGTTCTATTTTGTGTAGCTCCCCAAGGGCAGACTTAGGGCTCAAGGGCGGAAGGCATGGGGCCCTTCCCATTGCCAGCAGCCGTCTTGGGAAGGAGTGAGTGAATTCCCCATCCCTGATCCTTTGCCTGGAGTGCGTTCCCTCCAGTATTAACATGACTCACCACTCATCTCCTTCAGCTGTCACTCAAGTGTCACTGTATCAGTGAGTCCATCTGTGACCGCCTTATCTAAAATTGCAAACCTCCCACTCCATCCCTCTTCCTTGCTTCACTTCCTTAGCACTCATCATCATATATTTTATTAATTTATCTTGCCTATTATCTGTCTCCCACCACTGGAATATAAACTCCACACAGGCAGGGATTTTTATGTTTTGTTCATTACTGAATTCTTCGTGTCTAAAACAGTGCCTGGCACATAATAGATGCTCAACAAATATTTGTTGAACAAATTCCTCCCAACCACCTTAGAGACACTTAGAGGTATTGTTTTTATTCCCATTTCACAGAAAATGAGGCAGATGAAACAACTGGCCTTAGCAGCAGCCACGGGTTTCCAGTCCAGACATGCTATGGCCAGCGCCCCTGCCCCTATTTCTACACTATATTGAGGTTACAAAATGCTTATTGCAGCATTGCCTGGAACAGAGGAAGCCTGGAAACAACCTAATTTCCCATCAGTAGGGGGGCAGTTAAATAAATTACAATACTAGGCATCCTGTAATAGCCTATAAAACCAAACTATAAACAAATTTGGAACAATCTCCAAGATATTGGTGAGTAAAAAAATAGCAGGATGCAAAACAGTGCATTGCATGTGCTCTTGTCCATAAAAAATAAACAGGATAATCATACGCACATTGGTTGGATATGCAGAGAAAAGTTCTAATGGATACTATAGAAATGGTTGACAAGGCAAAAGGGAAGTTTGGGGGTCTCTAGTAAGAGGAAGCCTTTGCATTCCATTTTGTGTTGTTGGGATTTTAAATCATGAGCATGATTTACTTTTTTTCAGCATCGTAAATCTTCCACATTGTTTAAAACTCAAAAAAAGCTACAAGGCTTACATAAAAAATTGGCAGTCCCTTATCCCATCTCTTTGTACTGCAGGTCTTTTCCTAAAGGCAACAACTTCAACTCTTTTAGCTGTTCCTTCTGTTTGCTATTCTCTTTCTAAGTCAGGGTTTCTCAAACTTTAAGGAGCACGTGAAACACTTGGGATCTTGTTAAAATATAGGTTCTGATTCAGCAGGTCTATGTTGGGTTCCAACATTTTGCATTTCTAACAAGTTCCCAGGTGATGCTGATGCTGCTGGTCCATGGATCATTCTTTAAATGGCAGGATTCTAAATAACATGCTAATACACCTAGTTCTTGATTTTTCTGCTTTTGATCTTACTTCCTAATATAGAAAATGAAAATTTAGTTCTCTTACACCCTTACCCCAGCCTCTCCCACACACATGCATCCTGTCCTCATCCTCCTAATATAGTTATATACCTTTTTGGTTAAAATAATTTTTTAGTATTTAGTAGATAATATTCACAGCTCAGCCACATAGTATGCTATGATTATATTTCCCTTATTGTGCAACTTTTTGTTTTCCCTGGAGTTAATAATTGCTTTATTTTTTCCTTTCATCTTTATTAATGCATTCTCAAACTCTCCTGACAAAACTGAAAATCTATTCTTGATAGATTCAAACACGTCATATGCTCTAAATCTCGGAGCCTCTGTCTTCTTAGTCCAATATAGATTGGTTATTCCATATTTTTTTATTTTTTTTAAGATTTTTTATTTATTTATTGAGAGAGAGAGAATGATAGAGAGAGAGCATGAGAGGGAGGAGGGTCAGAGGGAGAAGCAGACTCCCTGCTCAGCAGGGAGCCCGATGCGGGACTCGCTCCCGGGACTCCAGGATCATGACCTGAGCCGAAGGCAGTCGCTTAACCAACTGAACCACACAGGCGCCCAGTTATTCCATATGTTTCCTCAATTAAAAAGACCAAGAAATAGACTGGTAAACCGAGTTTGTGGCAGGAAACAGAAAGGAGTGTTGTTCCTCGGTTATAAATTAGGACTTAATGACTGTTCATTGTATCCTAATCTCCCTTATTCCTTTTAGCAATACTTCACCCCCGTCCCGTTTTTGGCTATGCATATTGGGCTGTGCTGATAGACGCTGAATTTCCCAGGCTCCTTTCAAGCTGGTGGACTAAATACCTGCTGACAATATGAGTAGATGTGAGGAATGGCCCTTCTGCATCACTCTATCTTTCCTCCCTCTTGAGGACTAAAACGTGAATAGGGTGCTCATAAGCCAGCTTCAGCCAAGAGGATCACCTACCTCTGGACTGTTACCTGAAGAGAAATAAAATTCCACCTCATGATAACCTTGGACCAGACCTGGACTGACACAAAACTTTTCCCCTGTGATGTAATTCACATGCTCCTCTGGGAAGACACTGGCATTCTCGACAGAATGCTTGAACAACATTCCCATAAATTTTAATTCAAGTAAGACCTCTTCTAGGAAGTGAGCTTCCTATCCACTCAGCTGTCAGTCCGTCAGAGCCACTAATGTTCCAGAATCAGACATTCTATTTTCTTGTGTCCAACAATGAATATCTAACCATTCTCTTCCCTATAAAAGGGAAAGGACCCTTTGAACCAAGTTGGTCATAAGCCTCTTTCCTCATGGCAAACTTGCAATAAAACTTTGGCATATACTCCTAATTAACTTATCAGAAGACTTGTTTGAGCTGCTGTAAATGTGGGGCCTCTCTGTTACCGTGGCTTAGCTGTACCCTAATTAAGAGGGAGAGAAGAGCCATCGCCTACCCACCCCCACTGGGCAGAGAATCCCCCGCAAGTGGGACCCTTTCCTCTCTGGGCCTGTCTGGGTCCCCACGTGCACTGTGCAGTGCATGGCCTGGCCTAGAGCATGCACCCGGCGACTACTGAATTTGAAATTGAAATGGGAGCTAGTGGTGCTCATATTTGCTTCTTCACCAGACTGGGAGGTTCATCCCAGTGATCATGCAGGTCTTGAGTGAAGGACTTTGAAAAACAGCCATGCTCAGTGTGCCAAAGGGGGAGGTGTTTTGTCCAAGCTTCAAAGAGCCCTGGGAGAGACGGCTGGCCCAGGAGATGGAACTTAACTGACCAGTTACTGTTGCCAGGCATTTTATATGCTTTGATTCATGTAATCCTCCTGAGAGCCCACAAGGTGGGTATTTGTTGTTGTTGTTTTTTAAAGAATTTTTATTTAGTTATTTGACAGAGAGAGAGAGAGCACAAGCAGGGGAAGCGGCAGACAGAAGGAGAGGGAGAAACAGGCTCCCCGCCGAGCAAGAAGCCAGATGCAGGGCTCGATCCCAGGACCCCAGGATCACGACCTGAGGCAAAGGCAGTCACCCAACCAAATGAGCCACCCAGGTGTCCCCAAGGTGGGGATTTGGAGTAAACCTCAGCAGTTTTTGCCTGCCCATCATCCATGGGCCATGAAAGGGAACAGGGAAATGAATAAAAACCGGGAGGGGCCCAGCGTGGACCAAGAACAATAATGTGTCATGAACTAAAGAGATGGATTAACTCTCATTAGAGTTCTGCACACCTGAGTCCTAAATGGAAAATAAGGGGATGTCGGGGAACGTCCTCTAGGGCTTGGCTGGGGCCTGGGTGAGGCCTCGCAGTCACCATTCTCCACATCCTGGTCCCTGGGTTCCGGAGGGCCATGGCGCTAAGCTAGGAACCCAGCAGACAGCCCCTGCCCATGGCCTGAGTGTTTCCAATTAGCCAGGCATGGGCCCTGGGTCCCTGGGGAAAGGCCTGGGTTTCTTTTTCGGAAGCTCATTGTGTTCTGGAAACATTAAGAAATGCCAAAATCGGGGCGCCTGGGTGGCTCAGGTGGTTAAGCGACTGCCTTCAGCTCAGGTCATGATCCTGGAGTCCCGGGATCGAGTCCCGCATCGGGCTCCCTGCTCGGCGGGGAGTCTGCTTCTCCCTCTCCCACTCCCCATTTGTGTTCCCTCTCTCGCTGTGTCTTTCTCTGTCAAATAAATAAATAAAATCTTTAAAAAAAAAAAAAGAAAGAAATGCCAAAATCGGGGCGCCTGGGTGGCTCAGTCGTTAAGCGTCTGCCTTCGGCTCAGGTCACGATCCCAGAGCCCTGGGATCGAGCCCCGCATCGGGCTCCCTGCTCAGCGGGAGCCTGCTTCTCCCTCTCCCACTCCCCCTGCTTGTGTTCCCTCTCTCTCTGTGTCTCTCTCTGTCAAATAAATAAATAAAATCTTTAAAAAAAAAAAAAGAAATGCCAAAATCAGCCTTATGAAGACCGAAGAGTATCTTAAATGTTTACACTTGCCTAATAAACACTTTTAACACACACACAAATATGGTGCGGTACAGTCGTTCCGTTCACAAGATAATTACGGGATTCATAAAGGATATTGACTCAGGGAACCCCATGGGATGCTGTGGGGAGGATGTGGTCTGAGATGGGACACAAAGACATGCTCTTAATGTCCCATGAATGTTCCAGGTCCTCAGTCCCTTCAGGGAAATTGTCATGCCTGAATATATAACTGCACGTATAAATCATATCAGAAGCTTACACTGAAGTCTCTTAGGGAATGTGAGGCCTGGACCAGATTTCCCCCATGCCCTAGGCAGGTGTGTGAGCCTGGCCTGAGCCCAGGAGGATGACTGGGGCTGACCCTGAGTTCTAGGCAGGAGAAGGCTCCCCCAGACTGCCAACACGGGAACCAAGGATTGCAGGCCTAACTCCAGCACCCACAAGCTGGTGGGCTGCCTCAGTTGGCATGTTTCTGGCGCATGGGTCTGGCACAGGGACCATCCGTCTTGGAGCAGGGAGCAAATAAATGGCTGAGATTTAAGGACTCAGACCTGCCAAGATGCTTGGGGCAGAGTTTGGAGCTGCCTAGTGTCCCTAATCTTTCCTCCCCGGCTGGAATCAGAAGAAGGTAGGGGTAAGAGAGAGAAAGGTGGGGTCTCAGACCCCTACAGACTTGGTCTGAGCGTCCAACCCCCACCCCCAAGCCCAAGAACCAGGCCCAGTCACCCAAACAGGAGACAGACAAAGCTTCACAGCCACTGAGAATTAAAACCTATTGATTTTCCCCATTAGCTAGAGAACACCATCAGAGTGCATTAAAACCAGGCAAAGCACCAGCATCGTGAATAATTAACATCCACAAATGACAACCCATGGGGCCCAGGGGAGGGGGCACAGGGAGCCTGGAGGCTTGCGACACCCTGACCCCTTCTGACTCCCACCCGAGGGAGCCAAAACCTGGCCTGGCCTGGCCTTCCCTCCTCCTCCTCCCCCTGAATTTCCACGCTCCTTCCTGCCCCCTCCCCTTTCCTCTCCTTTCCTCAAGGAAACACCAAGTCTCCAAGGCAAGCGGCCCAGGCAGACAAGGAGCAGAGAAGATAGAGCACTGAGACGAGAGTCCAGGTGCCCGTCTCTGCCGTGTGTCACTGCGTGACCCCAGGGGAGTCTGCCCCTTTCTGAGCTCATTCCCTCCTCTGTGGAGTGTTGGGGTTGGGTTAGCGAGCTTCTAGCTAAGTCTATAGGTTTGTGGTTCCTGAGAGGGACAGTGACTGATGCAAGGCATCCAGCAGGGACTGTAGCAGAGCCCGCACTAGAACCTGGGGCCCCTAGGCCAACCCCCCTCCAGCCCATACTAAGGGACACCTATGCGCAAATCAGAAATAAGTCCCCCTCTATGGACAGATTCAAAAAGGCACCCCTGTAGGTAGACTGATGTTAGGAAGGCGCTCTTCGGGCTGACCAGTTAGCAAAATGTGACCACACACACACACACACCCCCACACTGTCACAGGGCTAAAGACGCAAAGCTTGGCAGAGCAGAGGTAGGGCTGGATATCAGCCCCCCACTCACCCTCTGCCAGGCTGCCCTGTGCACTGTGCGCAGCCTAAACACTCCATGTGGGGGCTGTGTCCCCAGCCCCCACCTTCTCTTAGCCAAGGAGGAGCAGATCTGTCCTTCCAGCCAGTGGAATTCAGTTCAACAAATATAGATGTTTCCTTCCAAGCTTCTCCGCCCTCGTCCGCCTCCTCAGCCCCTCAGCGGACCCAAGTTCCTGTTCCATCCTCCTCCCATCCATCCTTCGGCCTCGGAGCCCTGGGAGAGGCACCTCTGCGGTGACTACTTGCTGCAGCCCTGACCGCATCACCTCCGTCTGCTGCCTTGCACCTCACCGTCCGGCCCGCATCTACTCCGCTCTCTCTGCTCCTGAGCCCCGGGAAAAACTCTGCTCACTCCTTAAAACCCAGCTTGAAGACCTGTTCCTCCACTCATCCCTGTCTTCCTCAGACAAGCCAGCTAGTTCTTGACTCTGGGCCTTTGCCCCTACTGACCCCTCTTCCTGGACAGTCTCCCTCCAGATCTTCCGGCCTCCGCTCCCTCCTCCTCCTGCTGGTGGCAGCTCCAAGGTCACCTCCCCTGGAGGTCCTCCCTGAGCACCCTATCAAACCGCCTGCCCATCTTCAGCCTCTCTCACATCTCCCTGCTTTATTTTTTCATAGCCCTTTTCACACTCGGAATTTATGAGTCCTCCGTTGATTGGTGTTTCCAGGGCCACTGCGAATGGTTGTGTGCGCTCTATGTTGCAAAGGAGGTGAGTGGGGCTGGAACCCAGGCTGTGATGGACACTCGGCGCTGCTGTTCGAGGGCTGCACCTGCCTACACTGTCACCATGTACGTGAGCTGGGACCCCACCGGCCTCCCGCCGTGACATGCAAGGCCCCCCCGAGGCAGGAGCAGGGTCTGCCCTCTCCATTGCGGGGTGCCCAGCGCCCAGCACGGTGCCTGACACATAGATGCTCCCAACATTTCTCAAGCAAGCGAATTCTATCCGGGTTCCCTCACTCCCACCCAATTCCCACACTCCTCAAATGGATGTATGACTGCATGTAACCGATCTCTGGGTCCCACGGGGGTGGGGGGGTGTCCAGTCAGGGAACCGGACCCAGAGTCAGCGACGGTGACTGTTCAGGGAATGCGGTGGGAGGATCCAGGGGCTTGAGGGGTGGACGTGTGAGTGGAGGCGTCCAGCAGATGCTCTCTGGAGCTCAGAGCCCCGTCCGTCGCAGGGGTCCTGTCCCGAGCCCCCCAGTCCTACCTGGCTCCCTGGAGGTGCTTATGGAGGGTTGAGGTGGCCCAGGCACTCTGACCACGGTCCCGACGCCCAGTGCTCCTCGGAGCCAGCTGGGCAGGCGGTGGCATCTCAGGGTCCCACGGAGCTGGGGCCGGACCTGAGGCGCCGCCCTTCCCTCCGCTCCCTGCAGCCGCTGCCAGCCCCGCCGGCCTTCCCAGCTCCGGCAGGGAAGGAGTTAAGCTCCAGGCTTCGCAGCGTGAATGTAGAGCTATTAATACCCACAGCCAAGCGGTCTGCCAGAGCAGCCACCGGAGTCCAGGGATCAGGCAGCCCGGGGAGCAGGCGGCCGGGGGAGCAAGCTCGGCCAAGCCAGAGCCAGGACTCCGAGGGCCCGAACTTTTCTTGAGGGACGGCGTGGGCGCGGTGCCAGCTTCACCCACCTTTGAGCTTCAGGTCCTGACCCTCTCTCCTGGAGGCCACCCACGCCAGCCACCCCAGGAGGGCAGAACAAACTTTCTTAGGGGAAACCACCTCTGCCGCCCGCCGTGCTGGCCGGACAGGGAGAAGCAGACGTCCAGACGGACAGATGAGCGGATGGACAGCGCATCTGCGAGCCTGCCCTCCCAGTCCCCACTCTGACTGGCCGCCGCAGAGTGGGCAGCCAGGGGGCCTAGGTCTCCGCCAGGGGCAACCAGGGGCCCTGCTGGACCTTGGTCTACCAGCCAGCGACCTCTGAGGGTGGGCGGCTCCCTGGAAGCCGCTTCCCAGGACCCAGCCCCGTGGGCCAGGACAGGAGTCCCCATCAGACAGAGCCACAGGCTCTTCTCCCCGCCGAGGCCACGGGGAACCTGAGTGAAAAGGCAGAGGCGGCAGGTGGGCAGGCGCGGGGCCCCGAGGCCAACCGGCTGCTGACCCTGGAGCGCTCTGGCTCGGACACCCCTGCCCAGGCCAGGGACGATGCGGCCGAGGCCCCCAGCAGCCACCCCTGCCCCGTCCTGGAACTCCCTCCAGCCTGGCCTCTGGGCTGTGGAGCAGAAGATGGGCCAGCCTTCTGCTTCGTGTGCTTCCACAGGGAGGAGGAGGAGGAGATGCTGAAAGAGGTCCCACCGCAGAGGTCAGTGGCCCGGGGGAGGGGGGTGGGGGGGTGGGCGGGCTGAGGGCACAGGGCTCAGACCCGGGGCCCTTCTCTGTCGGTCCTCTGCTTACCACTCACGGCCACCTCCACGAGTCAGACTCTCAGACACCCGGCCCGCACCACAGCTTCCTGCCTGGCTCTCCCATTCTGGTCCCACGGGGCCTTCCCCGTCCTCTCCTGTTGTGCTGCTCACACCCACCCTGCTCAGAGCCCTCCATGGCCCTCCATCCCCCGCTCCCCGGGATGAAGTCGGCACTCGGCTGGGCGTTCAAGGCCTGCGTGATTGGGCTGACCCCACCCACCTCACTGTGCTCTGCTCCCCTATATTCACCCCCAGTGAAACTGCCCAGACCTCCCTTTCCCTGGTCCATCCAGGCTCAGCGGCAATGTCTCCTCCTCCAGGAAGCCCTCCAGGAAGCCCCCGCCCCACTCTGAGCTGAGAGCCACCTTTCCTCCCTGCACTGCATTGACACCTAATCATGTTCAGTCTTTGTTGAATTACTCGGTGGAAAATGTCTGCGTGTATATATGCTCGAGTGTGTGTGTGTGTGTGTATGCTTGAGAGAGAGAGTGTGTGTGTGTGTGTGTGTGTGTAAAAGGGAGAGAACAGTGACAGGGTGGGAATGTAGGTTTGTGTGGCTGTGTGATTGAGCATTGTGGGGGTGACTGTGAACGTGCATACGTGTTCGTGGGAGTGGGTGCAAGCCCTACGTACCTATGTAGGTGAGGGTTCATGCCCCAGGGGCCATTGTCCCTTTTGCCAGCTCTCCCCACCCCCACCTGCAGGGAAACCCAGGCTCCAGCCAAGTGCATTACCCAAGCTGTGACCACAGGCTCCGGGAATGGATGGCAAGTCTGCAGGGGACACAGGGGTCACCTCTGCTCCAGCCCAGCCTGCCCATGCCTCCATCACTGCCTGAGTCAGCACTACCCTGGGTGGGGAGAAAGTCAGGCTGAGGGCTGACCCGGGCGCCCCTTCCGGGCCCCTTTCAGGAGGGTGGGGGGTGGGGGTTCCTGCAGCCTGAACCAGCTTCCTCCCTGAATTTCTCTGTTGGACCCCCAGTCTATAAATTTCCCTCTGTGGGCCTCTGTCTCATCTGTGGAATGGGGAGAAAGCTCCTGCCATGGTTGTCAGTTCATCACTCAGCAGTGACTGAGCCCCCCCAGAGAACCAGGGCCCTCACCTTCACAGGGTCACAGCCTGCCAGCAGAGACAGACAAGCAAACAGATGAGTTTGGCAGAGTGATGGGCACCCGGACGGGCGTGGGTGCACTGTGCTCAGGGAATCGGATGGGAAGATGGACAACTTGTGCCTGCAGGGGCCCTAGGAGGCCTGCCACGTCTGTCTTACTGTCCGGGTCCTCCCCCAGGTGGTGAGTGACATTGAAGAAGCATCACAGGGAGTGGGGACAGCAGGAGCAAAGGCCCGGTGGTATGAGAAAGAAATTGTAGGAGGATGGGGGGAGATGAGGCTGGCGGGGTCCAGAAGGGCCAGGTCACAAGGCGCCTTGACTGCCGAGCAAAGGACTTAATCCATCAGCGGTGGAGTGAGCAATGGGGAGGGCCAAAGCAGGAGACTCAGTGCGACTATCCGTGCGTCCCAAAGCAATGGGCTCCTGAGAGAAGCATTATTCTCATAGTAGGGGCTTAAAATGCTTGTTGCATGAATGAAGATGGCATGGGGACATAGGATACCAGAATCATCTGAGTGGATTGTCAAAAAATACACACTCCTGGGACACCTGGGTGTCTCGGTCCATTAAGCGTCTGCCTTCAGCTCAGGTCATGATCCCGGGGTCCTGGGATCCAGCCCAGAGTCTGGCTCCCTGCTCAGTGGGCAGCCTACTTCTCCCTTTCCCTCTGCCCCTCCCCTCCTCCCCCTGCCATGGGGGATGCCCCTCTGCCTCCTGCCCTGGGGATACAGTGGCCTGAAAGTCTTCTTTCCAGCTGGTGGGCGCTGGCCCTTTAAGGCCCAGAGAGGGGACACCACCAGGCTGGCCGACAGTGACCACAGGTGCCAGGTGGTGAAGCTAAAAATACTGAGTGATGTGGACACTCAGGCTGCAGGCTGGGGCGGGTGGGAGGGAAGGCTCTGGAATCTTTCTTTCCTACCGTAGGAGGGGCAAGTGAGCAGTGATGTTTGGTAGGGTCCCCTTAGGGGCTGAGAGAAAGTGTCCCCCACCCATACCGCTCTCAGCCCTCCTCCAGCCCCTGGAAGGCACCAAGATTCACTCCCAGTAGCCACTGCCATACTCAGTGAGGACAAGAAGGCACACACCGGACCGACTGCACGCAGGCGACATGCTGTAATTGAGGTGTGAGCATGGAGAGCCCGGGGCTTCTGTTGGGGATGATGCAAGACATCTGCATTGGATGAAGGCTTGTCACCCGCAGTATTGCTTCCCAGCCACCTACCTCTGGCACTTTGATGTATTAATTAAGGCGACGCCAGCTGTCGTAACAAATAAGCCTGGGAATCACTGTGGTTTGACACAGTAGAGCCTACGTCTTGCCTCTGCAAAGTTCTAGGGGGGTTGCGGTGTCGGGGAGACTCTTCCCCTGCTCAGTCTTTCGGGGACCCAGGCTCCTCCCACCTTGTGATGCAGTTGTCACCCAGGGCTTCAGGATCCACTGCTGGATTCTCTGCAACCACTGGTAGACAAAGAAGAAAGAGCACAGGAATTGCATGTGAGGTTTTACGAGCCAAAGCTGGAAGTGGCCTACTTTACCTCGTCCACACTTATTGGCCAGAACGGCTAATTGCAAAACAAAACAAAACAAAAACCCTGGGAAATGTAGTCCAACTGTGACAAGTTCCTAGGGCTGTAAAAATGAAATATTTGAAATATGTGAAAGCACCTGGCACATAACAGGTGCCCAGTGTGCCCGTCTGTCCATTCATTCATTCATTCCACAAAGTTCACTTGAGACTGGAAGGTGAAAACACCTTCTGTGTGCATGTGGGGCTTATAGCCAATGTGGGAGCCAAAGAAAACATAAGTAAACAAATAAATATGATCGAAACCCACTGTTAAGGAAATAACCAGAGGGATGGTGGGGAAGACACCACCTTTGCATAAGGTGAATAGGGGAGGTGGGGATATTTCATCTGCGAGCTAAAGAATGAGAAGGAGCTGGGCAGAGTGGGGGTAAGAGCATCCCGGGCCTGAAAAACAGACGTGTAAAGGCCCAGGGGCAGACGAGAGTTTGGCCAGCACGGCTCGCATAGAGTACATAGTGGGGAGAGTGGCATGAGGTGAGGAACAGGCTAATTTACAGAGTGGACACAGGGTACCAGTGTGGAGGTCATGTGAAGATAGAAGGGCCATGGCGGTGGCCTGGACCAAGGCGGGCCTTGGAGATGGGGAAGCAGATGTCTCCTAGGTATATTTAGGAGATGGAATTTGCTGATGGGCTAAAGGAAGAAGGGAATGGAGGATGAATCTGAGGTTTCTGGGTGGGAGAGACACATGGATGATGGGAAGGCTCAGGGGAGGGAAGGTGCGGTGAGAAACTCAAGAATTCTGCCACGGCTGTTTTCAACTGCCACGGAGAAGCCCTTGAGCTGGCCAAGAAACGATGATGTCAAGTGAGGGCTTGATCCTGAAAGTCTGGGGCTCAAAGGGGGAGACCCTTGGCTGGTGATAGACTGTCAGAGACATCAGCAGCCAAGAGAAGAGCATCTCCAGGAGAAGGGAGAGCGGACAACTGGCCTCAAAGATGCCAAACAATCAAGGGAAGAGAGAACGAATTTGGCAACACGGAGGTTGAAAGTGACTTGGAGAAGAGACGTTTCACGAAGGGTTGGAGACAGAAGCAGGTGTGAGTGGAGCCGGCTGGTTAGGATGCAGAATGAACACAACACATTTAACTTCTCTGAAACCCCATCGAAAGGAAGGAAGCGAGTGAATGCTTTAAGGTATGCATTTGAGTCCTGGGTTTGCTGCCGTAACAAATTACTGCAAACTTGGTTGCTTAAGACCAGACAAATGTATTATCTTACAGACTGTATGTCAGAAGTCCAACACAGGTCTCACTGGGCTCAAACCAAGGTGTCAACAAGGCTGCCCGAGGAAGCTCTTTCTGGAAGAACTTTCTGGAAGTTCTAGAAGAGAATCCCTTTCCTAGTCTTTTCCGAGGTGCCCTTTTCCAGAGGGCACCTGCACTCCTTGGCTTGTGGCTCCTTCGCTCCCTCCCTCCCACCAGCAGGTAGCATGATAGCATCTCTCTGATCACAGCTGGGAAAGAAACGTTTTCTGCTTTTTATGCTTCATGTGCTTAGATTGGGCTCACCTGAATAATCCAGGATCCTCTCCCCACGTCAAGGTCCTTAACCTTAATCACATCGGCAAAGTCCCCTTGAGCCAGGTAAGGTAACCTACTCACAGGCTCTGGGCATTAGGACACAGACATTGGGGGCCGGGGGGGCGTCATTCTGCCCAGGACAGTATGAATCTGCAAGAACTGATACATTTCACAGCAGACAACAACGACAAAATTTTGCATCTGGATGGCAGATGAACGTGTGGTAAGTGATTTCCCAGCCGGATGATGATGCACCTGAAGCCAGCCCCAAACTGGGAGTGAGAGAAACAAGGAGCTCCACAGTTAACCACACAAAACCCCCAAAGCCTCCAGCTTTAGTGGGCTAAGTACTCCTGGAAATGGGCGTAGAGCTGGGGCCCAAAACAGGAGGATTGGTGTAAGAAGGGCTTTAATCCTCAGATTTCCTTCTTCCCACAGCTGGGCGGCCGCCCCTCCCCCACCCTGACAAAGGCTGAACGTTTATTCTCCAGAGAGAATAAAACACAGGGTCTCCAAAAATATCCTGGAGTCTGATGGGCCAAGAAAAGAATACCTATGTAGGCTGGCATCAGGGATTTCCCAGTGAAACAGCCCAGCCAGAATTCTCTAGAATGAACCCCCCCGAGCCAGCCAGCCCCCAACCCAACACAGGACTACTCATCAGCTTGCTTTTATAAATTGTATTTTTATATTCTTTAATCAAGGCATCCTTAGAGTGGAATGCGAAGGCCTTAAGTGGTTGGTTTAATGAGTTTTAACAAATGTATACCTGTAACCCACACCTCAATCGAGATCTAGAACATTGCCATGTAAGGTAACACATTTGCAGGTCTCTTCACGCCCTGATCCATACCTGCCCCAACACACACACACACACGCAACCACGCTTCTATCAGCTCTTTAAATCTTTTAAGCATGAGCCAGGGACTGCCAACATTGGAGAAAAACCTGTAATATAAGAAGCAGAACAAAAACAGAAAGGGGCGCCAGCGTGGCTCAGTCATTAGCGTCTGCCTTCGGCTCAGGTTATGATCCCAGGGTCCTGGGATCGAGCCCCGCATTGGGCTCCCTGCTCAGCAGGAAGCCTGCATCTCCCTCTCCCACTCCCCCTCCTCGTGTTCCCTCTCTCTCACTGTCTCTCTCTCTGTCAAATAAATAATAAAAATTTAAAAAAGAACAGAAAAACAAAATTTGGAGGAAACAGAATACACAAGGGAAAGAACACCTAAAAACAAAACGATTATGACTATATTCTGAAATTTAGAAAATACCTTGCAACTATGAAACAAACGCTAGATGCTATTTTGAAAGACAAAAACACTCTGAAAATGGACAAAACAAAAAAAAAAGTTCTTAGAAATTAAGATTTTCGTCCGGAAATGAAAAATGTATTTAAAAGAGTTAGAACAGGGGTCAGCAAACTATGGCCCACAGGCCAAACCCAACCTGTCACCTGTTTTTCTTTTAAATAAAGTTTTATTGGAACACAGCCACACACACACACACACACACACACACACACACACCCTTTTTTTTTTTTTTTAACTATATCCTATGTACTATGGCTGCTTTCACATAAGCAGAGACCATATGGCCCGTAAGCCTCAAATATTTCCCACTGGGCCCTGAATTAAAAAAAAATTGGCTGACCGCTGGATGAGAAGATAAAGAAATTTTTCAAAAAGTAGAACAAAAAGGTAAAAATACATGTGTAGATTTGGATCCTCCAGTCAACAGATGCTATGATACGGAGTTAGGAATGCAAGAAGTCCTGGGGGCTGATGCTTAGAAAATAAAGGAAGAGGAAGCAGGACTGGACAGGGAGAGTCTTCAGATTGCGATGGAGAGCCAACACCTGTGAAATGGATGCTGGAAGGAAACCGATCTAAGCAAAGGGCACCTGACCTGGAGGCAGATCAAACAAAATCTTGGCCAACCAGGAGGGGCTCCTGGAGCAAAGACTGTCCATCCGAGGAGCCCCATATTGGGTAGAAATGGCTAGGCCCTGGTGTCTCTGCTGAGCTCAGTCACTGGTTGGGGCTTCCCAAGAAGACCTTGGTCTTGACTCAAAGGCTGTGGCAGATCTCAAAAGCCCTGTAGTTGGAGGCTGTCGGCCACTTGCACCCCTCACGGCTGAGTGACAAGTTCTTCAAGAAGGTAGAACCCAGCAGGGCACCTCCAGGGCTGCCACTCTGTGGAAAGTAGGAAAGAAAGAGTAAGAAAATGAGAGGACCAGCACAGGAATCTCACACCCGAACAAAAGAGTTCCAGAAAGAGAAGAGAGGAAATAATCAATGAAATATTTCAAATATTTTTCAAAATGGAAAGACCTGAGTTTCTAGATCAGAAGTGCCCACTGCATGTCCAACCAAAGGATAAAAATAGACCCACACCAAGGCCAGTCACCAGTAAATTTTAGAACACAAGGACAAGAAGAACATTCTACGAGATTCAATAAAGCATCAAGAATTGAAATATCATCAGACGTCTCAACAACAATCCTGAAAACCAGAAGACAATGGAGCTGTTTTCAAAAGTATGAAAGAAAATGATTGTCAACCTAGAATTCTATACCTAGCCAAACCATTCACAAAGTGAGGGGAGGAAAAAGATTGTTTCAGATTTACAAGTGCTCAAAAATTTTACCTCCCGTGCACCTTTTTTTTTATTTTGTATTTAAATTCAATTTAATTAACATATACTGTATTATTAGTTTCAGGGGTAGAATTCAGTGATTCATCAGTTGCATATCACATCCAGTGCTCATTCCATCAAGTGCCCTCCTTAATGCCCATCACCCAGTTACCCTATCCCCCCACCCACCTCTCCTCCAGCAACTCTGTTTATTTCCTAGAGTTAAGGGTCTCTTACGATTGCCCTTGCTCTCTGTTTTCATCTTATTTTATTTTTCCTTCCCTTCCCCTATGTTCATCTCTTTTGTTTCTTAAATTCTACATATGAGTGAATTTGTCCTTGTCTTTCCCTGACTGACTTATTTCACTTAGCATAATATCCTCCAGTTCCATCCACATCATTGCAAGTGGCAAGATTTCATTCTTTTTGATGCTGAGTAATATTCCATTATATATATAGAATATATACATATATTCCAATGTATATATAATGGAATAATGGGATATATATATACATATATCACATCTTCTTTATCCATTCATATGTCAAAGGACATCTGGACTCTTTCCATATTTTGGCTATTGTGGTCCCATGCACCTTTCTTAAGAAAGCTCCTGAAGGATATGTTTCACTAAAACCAGGAAGTAAGACACACAAGAGAAGGACCTGGGATCCAGGAAACAAGGGAGAGAGATGAGGGGCATCATCCAGATGATGGTGAAGGGAGATCCCTGGGGCAGTGTCTCTGGGCAGCAGGCCTAGTGGGCAGGCATTTCACACTGAAATAAGTCAGAAGGGGGCGCCTAGCTGGCTCAGTAAGTAGAACATGAGACTCGATCTCAAGATGGTGAGACATTGGACATGGAGCCTACTTAAAAAAAAATTGTGAAATAAGTCAGAAGGTTCTAGGAAAGATTTCTTTAAGGAGATGAAAGAGAATACCTAAGTATTTTAACTTTTGAGAAATTTACACAAGTAGGAGAGAATGTGGGTCACATTAGACATAAACACATAGAAAAAAACTTTTGTGCAAAAAAGGGAAAGAAACTTAAAATTTAAAACTTCCACTCTGTGAAAGACACCGTTTAGAGGATGAGAAGACAAGCCATAGAATGGGAGAAAAATATTTGCAAAAGACAATTGATCTGATAAAGAACTCTTTAGCCAATAAAGGACTGTTATCCAAAATATACAAGGAATTCTTTAAAGAAAAGAAAAGAAAATCAACAGCTCAATTTTTAAATGGGCAAAAGATTTGAACAGATACCTCACCAAAGAGGATATAGAGATGGTAAATAAGCATATAAGAGATGTTCAACATCATATGTCATTAGGGAATAGCAAATTAAGACAATGTGAGATACCACTACAGTCTTATTGGAATGGCTAAAATTCAAAACACTGACAGCACCAAATGCTGGTGAGGACGTGGAGCAAACAGGAACTCCCGTTCATTGCTGATGGGAATGCAAAATGGTACAGCCACTTTGGAAGATAGACTGACAGTTTCTTATAAAGCTAAACATAATGTTACTGTAGGATCCAGCAATAGCCTTCCTTGGTGTTTACCCAAATGAGTTGCAAACTTATGTCCACACAAAAACTTGCACATGAATAGCAGCTTTATTTACAATTGCCAAACTTGGAAGCAACCAAAATGTCCTTCTACAGGTGAATGGATACACAAACTGTGGTCCATTCATATAATGGAATATTATTCAGCAATAAAAAGAGATTAACTATCAGGCCACAAAAAGAACCTTAAATACAGATTGCTAAGAAGCCATTCTGGAAAGGGTACGCACTACAGGATTCCAACTACCTGATATTCTGAAAAATACAAATCCGCAAAGGCAGTAAAAAGATCAGTGGTTGCCAGGGGGCTTGTGGGGAGGGAGCAGGGGGATGACTAGGTGGAGCACGGGATTTTTAGGACAATGAAATTATTCTGTACAATAGTGCAATGATGGGTCCACGACACCATGCATTTGTCAGAACCCATAGAATGTAAAACACAGAGGGAGCCCTCAGCCCCAACTATGGACTTTAGTTAATAATAATGTATCTATTGCTTCATCCATTGTAACAAATGTACCGCCCTAAGGCAAGATGTTAATAATAAGGGACACTGGGGGCGTCGGAGGCGGGGGAGGTCTATGTCCTTTCTGCACAATTCTTTAAGCCTGAGACTGCTCTACAAAATAAAGTCTTGGGGGCACCTGACTGTCCCAGTCAGTAGAACACGCCACTCTTGATCTCGGGGTCATGAGTTTGAGCCCCATGTTGGGCATAGAGATTACTTTAGAAAAACAAAATCTATTCTAAAAAAGGAAAAGGAGGGTGTGGAGAAAGCTTAGTATTCCACATGAAGCTGTCCGTAATGTTTCCACAATATGTAGGTACCAGCAATGTTCCGATGAGACTGTATTAGGAGGGTGGGAATAGGAAGTGTGTGGGGGACGGATGTAAGGGAGTGTAAGGGAGCTAAATCCTCATCTTCCAAAGTGGGGAGTTGGCAGGGAAAACCTAAAACTGGAGAGAAGCAATGGGAAGGTGCTGGGTAGCAAACCCAGGAGTAAAAATTCCCTCAAGAGTTGAAAGGATTGTCCTCAAGCAGTGGGCAATGGGAGTGGGGCTGCTCGTGTTTCTTGATTCTAAGCTGTGGGCACGTTTAACTGGAATAAAAACCCAAGCCATATTTGCAAAAGGAAAGTGGAAAGAACAGTAAGAACAAAGGAGAGACGTGGAGGTGGTAGGGCAGTGACAAGAAGCCAGCTCTGTCCGGAAGCTTTGCGCACCGTGCGGGGTAAAGGAGGAGATGCCCAAGCCTGCGTGCCTGTGGCCACGATCCTGGGACAAGAACAAGGTTGGTGGAACAGGGAGGCAGGGGAGTCCTGAAGAAACAAGGTCCTAAGGGAGGCTTGGCCTCACACGGAGGAGGGCTTCCCCCAACCCAAGCAGATGGGAAGAAGCGAGAAGTGAGCAGCTGGGTGGGTTTGTGCTTTCGTGGCGGGAGGCAATCTGATCCATCTGTTTTCTCAGTGAAGTGGGAGCCACGGTTGGAGGAGAAAGGAGAAGGTGGGAAGGAGTCATCCAGGACCTTGCTGCTCAGAGTGGGGTGGTCAGACCAGAAGCATTGGCACGAGCTGGGGGCTGGGTAGACAGGCAGGATCCTCAGCTCCACCAAGGTCCCTAGGAGACTCACAGGCAGATGGAAGTTTCCCATCCCAGAAAGGGGGAAAAGAAGCTGGCAGGCATAGCGGGTGGTGGGGGGCGGCAATGAGTGCCTGTTCAGGACTGTGAACTAGGAGGGAAGCTGCCAGCCCAGTGCGGGATGCTCGTGCAGAGCTGGCTTGCTCGGTGCAGGCAGAGAGCGGGTGATGGTTGCCATCCTGCCAGGCAGGGACCGCGACAGCAGAGGGGGGCACAGGAGTGGGGGGTCTAGGCAGCAGCTATGGTGATGGTGTGCGGAGCCCAAACAGGACAAGAGGGACGGTGGTGGCACAAGGGGCTGATGGGCAGCGGACCGGTGGGCTCGAGGAGGTCAATGAGGTCAATGAGCTGTTGCCTGCGGGTACCAGAGCAAGTGACCAAGAGGACGGAAGGGGGAGACACTGAGATCTCGGGGTGGGGGTGAGGTGTGGGGTCATTATGAGATCTGAGGTGTAAGCTTGGAAGCAGAAGAGGTTGGGAAACCGAGAGGCCTGCTGTAGGCTGCCTGAAAGTTCCTCTATCCTCCCACCACCCCCCCCCGCCGGAAGTTTGCTCCCACAAATCTAAAGATGGCGAGAGGAAATGGATTGATTTGCTCTCGGGTGTGGTCTGTGCATCATGATTTTTGAAAGCTTTCCAGGAGATTATAATGCGCAGCAGAATTTGAGAGACCCACAGGTGTAGACAAAGAGACCCAGGCATTGAGAGAGAGAAAGGGCCAAGCAGGGGGACAAGAAGGTACACTGGAGTGGGCATAGCCCAGGGAAGTCTGACCAGAAAAAGGGGCCTCGGGTGAACCAGCTGGGCAGCGGCACATGTCCTGTGTTGTAGGTGAGCGGAAGATGGAGATGGGGCGGTCTTCCTCTGCAGGACCAGATCGTAAGCAGGGGTGTGCGAGAGTGTGTGTGAGACAGGCAGGCAGACAGTCCCCCAGTCTGCGCTGCATTGTGTCAGACCAGCCACTAGAGGGAGCGCTGCGCTCACACATGCAGGGACTGGTCCCGCGGGTCGCCGGCGATGAGGCTCTGGCCTCTTGATCCGACAGCTTCCATGTTCTTGTTGCAGATTTTGTAGCCACACACCCCTGGGTTTAACTGCAGTCCCCACTACTTCCAAGGCCGGGTGACCTTGGCCAGGTTACCCAAGTGCTCTGTGACCCAGTTTCGTCAGCGGTAAAATGGGCATGGCCATGGTTCCAACCTTCTGAGATTGTTGGCCGCATGAATGAGGTCATGCCTGGGACTCACGGTGCCACACTGGGGGATGCTAACCCGACGTGGTGGTGGAGGAGGTTTTGCTGTCGCCTCTCTCTCTCTGCTTCTCCTGCAGCCCCTCGGCCCAGCCCAGGTCCAGCGACATGGAGATGGGCTTTCTGGGGTTGGGGGAGAGCAGAGACTGGGGTGGGGCAAGTGGTCCCTAGGGGCAGGGACAAGGAGAAGCCCAGTCACCTTCCCTCCCCGCTCAGTCGTGCTGGTTCTCTTATCTGGGGGCATTTCTCATCCTATGGCTCATTCCCGGCCGTGGTCTCACCCTTCTGGCCACTGTACCTTCCTCCCTCCTCTGGGGAGCCCAAGGGACCAGCAACTACCCTAGCCTGGCACCCACATCATCCCTGGAGCAACGCCACTGCCTGGTACCCAAGGGGCTCGGAGGGGGTGCTCCTTCCCAGCCATTCTCCTAACTGGCCCGCTCACCGTCTCCTGCCCACACCAGCCAAGAGCTGACCTATCAAGCCGCACCGCAGGGGGACCCGCATTTCCAGATCTGCAGACACCCCAGGTGCAGAGGTTGCTCTGGGAAGAAGGCCCACAGAAGCAGCCCACACAGGGGGACAGCCTGCCCTGACATTAAACACCGATTTGCCAGTATTGTTAAAAGCAGGGCATTATATCCCAAGATCTGGATTTCCAACTTTTCTTGAAAACTTGGAGGCTCTGAGAGCCTGAGCTTACATTCCCACGTGGCACCAGTAGGCCCCAGGGGAGAGGAGGCCACCGGGCAGGTGAGCCAGGCCTCTCTGGTTTACCACTGTCCCCACCCAGGCCGTGTCCCCCAGCCACAGTCCCTCCCCGGCCGCTGTGAATGTCTCAGTCTGGGAGCCTGTGACGGAGAGTTCGGGTGAACCCTTCCATGGTGCCGCCGCTTGCCCAAGGCAGGCTGAAATGAGGTGGAGGATCGGGGTTCCCCCCAAATGACAGCAGACCTTCAAGGGCAAGGAACCCTGGGGACCAGAGAGCTGCTTAGTGTCCTCACCTGTTCATAGAAATTCATGGTCCAGATGCCCACTGTAAACTACACACACACACACACACACACCCCTCACCCTCATCGTCCAATCCGTCAGCAGAACCCCCGCTTCTCCCCACCTTTTCCTCCTACTGCTCCAGTCCAAGTTGCTGTCTTCTCTCACCCAGCTGGGTGCAGGAGGCTCCTCATTTCTCCTCTTGCCCCCCAAAGGCTGTCTGCCCCACAGCAGCCAGAGGGAGCCTATGAAAGCCCACGACATGGCTCATTCCCTCCAGTGACTCCCACCTCACTCAGAGTTAAAGCCGAAGGCTTATGGTGGCCCTGAATGAACTGTCCCCATTACCTCTCGTCTCCTCTCATGCTTTACCAGCCTCCTCATTGTTCCTGACATCCCAAGCACACTCTGGCCCCAGGGCCTTTGCACTGGCTGTTGCCCTGGCTGGCCTACTGTTCCCTGCCCAACCCCCCCCCCGCCACCTTTGTCAAGCTTCTGCTCAAGTGTAACCTTCTCTATGAGGACTTCCCTGTCCTCCCTGTCCCCTCTCCGCTTTGTTTCCCCCCTCGCATGAATCCCTTGCATAACTGTTGACTGAAGCGCCCTGTTTCTTGTCCTCCCCGTCAAGAGAATGGGTGAGAACAGAGATTTTTTTTTTTTTTTTCTGTTTCGTTCATTGCATAGAGGAAGCACGCAACAAATATTTGGTAACTGGATGAGTGAAAGGATAAATGGGTGAAATGAGAGCGTGCGGAAGGGCTGTCAGGACTACCAGATGGTGTGTGTCACGCAGGACCCCAAACCTGGGGCTCGCTGCTCTATCGTTAGCATCTTGCAATTGTACGACCTTCATCTTTGAATTTGTAAGTGAAGTCTGATGGGACATCCCGCCCGCGTCCCCTGCGTGGGTTCTCAGCTACCGGCTCCTGGCCCCACGCAGTCACCCCTGCTGTTCCTTCGTGTGGCGGGGGCCTGGGTGCAAGCAGGGTCCAGGCTGAGCGTGCAGTGGGGTGGCCCCGGGCGCCTGTGAGGGGTTTCACTGACGCAATGCGTAACCCCGCGCCCAAGGGAGCATGACACTGAACAGTAACTAAAAACCCGCCATGACGGCCTGAGAGAGAGAGCTGGGTAGAAGGGCAGGCTTTTGCTCCGCTTTCTGAACAAGAGGCCCACATTCTGTAGCTGGCCCTAGTATCAAGTGCTCACGCCTCCCCAGGACTAAGTGCTCTACCCGCCGGAGCTGGGGTGGTGATGGTGATTAGAGAGAAACAAGGCTCAAGCAAGAGAAGGCCCCTGGGGCTCCTGGAACAGGTAACTGGCATGGAAGAGAACATTCCCTTGACCTCCTGAAGGCCCTGCCCTGTCTGCACGGTGAGCAGGAGGCTGAGGATGAGCCAGGGCAAGCTCCTTCCTCCCTGGCCTCAGTTGCCACATCCGTGGGCTGGGACAAGAGGCCTGCACATCCTTCCAACAGTGACAGTTGGTAAGCTTTGCAGACTTACACGCGGTGGGATGTGTGCATGGCAGTCATGGTTCCCGGCCCGCCACAGGGCTTGTCAGGTTGCTCTGAAGGGTTCCTAAGTCAGGGTTCAATTTCTGTCCCTGTCCCCCAAAATGTTCAAAGGGAACCTGGTTTTAGCCCCCAAGGGATGGGTGACAGAGACCAGCCCTCAGTGATGACTTCAGGCCCAGGTGTCGATCGTATATACGAGCTTGGTGAGGGTGTCAGACCTTGATGGTAAGTTCCGACCGGCCCCTGGGGGTGGCCGCACACCCTGATGGTCACTGCAGGTCTTGGTAGTGGCCTCAGACCCCTGTGGTGGCCGCAGACAGATCCTAGTGACACGTGGGAGGCACCAGGCATCTCATTCCCTGGCCCTCCATCCTGCCTAAGCCCCCATCCCTCCCCAGTCATTAGAATTTGAGCCATTCTCCAGGATCCACTTAATTAGCCAAGCTCATTAACTCCCACAGGCTTCTCCTCCCCACCTAATTAACTGACTTATTTAGGGCTTGCAGGCCTGGCTCCACCCAGCCCCCTCCTGCTCCCATCCTGCCCACCTCCTCCAGGCCCTGGCTCAGCCGAGCCTCCACCAGGCTGGGAATGGATTGGTTGTGGCCGGGGCCCTTCTAGCACCCAGACCTCTGCCCTGTGTCCCTCCCCACTCCCTGCACCCCAACCCCAACATTGTCCCAGGACACCAGGACAGGGCTCCTCCCGGGCAGGGCAGCAGCTCATAGGCAGAAATAGATAGAAATCGGGAAATTGTGATAGGGAGGGGCAGGGGGAGAGAGATGGAAATGAGGCAGAACAGAATGGGATGAGAGGAGGAGGTGAGGATGGCTTTGTTGAGACGGATGGGCTGGGCAGCACGGTGGCTCTGGGCCTGGACTCTGGAGCCTGCCTGGGTTCGAGTCCCAGCTAGGGGTGTGAACTTCAGCAAATACCTCCCCTTTCTGTGTCATGGAGACACGATGAGAGCAGCCTCACCATAGGGTTGTCGTGAGGCTTGAATGAGTTAATATGCGTACGATGCTTAGGACTTGGCCTGGCACAAATCTGTGCTTGTGAAATAAGCAGGCAGGGATGAACAGAGGTTCCCTGAGGGCTGGGGGCTGGAGGAAGGGATGGGGCGGCCAGAGGGTCCCGTCCCTAGGGGTCAAGGACACCCCCTCCCCAGGCAGATTCTGGGAGGGCCAGTAATGGACGGAGGCCGCCTACTGGGCAGAGCCCTTGGCCTGGGAGAGGCTAAAAGAATAAGAACACAGTGTCCATTCCCACTCCAGGGATGGAAGAGGCTGGCCTTGTTAGTTCAGGACCTCTACAGCCCATGCCTCAGTTTCCCCATCTGGGGGAAGGCCAAGCCTTGTGGCAGTACCTGGCACACCCTTGATGCCTAATAAACGGTTTGGGGGGGCAGATGCTCAGCTGCACTTCGCCTCCCCTGGGGCCAGAACAAAGAAGGTGTGCTGTGCTGGCAGGACGCAGGTCAGACAGAAAGCAGAACTTCCTGGAGTTGACGGGTGCAAGCTCTGCAAGGTGAGAGAAAGGAAGTGTGTCCGAGTTGTTGAGCAGGTTCTAGGGGAGAGATGGAGGTTGATGCCCAAGAGTGAGCAGGAAGCAGGGAGAAGGAGGCTGAACGCCAAGACGGCCCTTTCCCTGTGTAGCCCCTGCTCACCCGCCCCTGCTCATCCCTTGCCAACCCAGCGCAGCCGTCACTTTCTCCAGAAAGTCCTGACATTTGTCTCTCCTTTGTAGTCTGACCTCGGTCAGAATTTGACATTTATTGGCGTGATTAGAACAGTGTCTCCCCCACGAGGCTGGAAGCTCCCGAAGGCAAGGACGTCTGTGTAGCTCACCTATTTATCCTGGTGCCCCCTTCCGGTAGGCGCCCATTATTGAGAATGAATGAATGAATAAATGGATGCCTTGGCCTAGAACCCAGAGGTTCCTGAAGCTTAAAGGGAAAGGGACCCCATGTGGCAGCCCAGGAACCCACCTGCGTGCTCAGCTATGAACCCACCCAGCTCCTCAAGTGACCCCAAGAACAAGTGCCCTTGGGGAGCAGGAACTAAACTCCGAGGATCTGAAACCCTTGCTCCTGGGCGGGCTGAGCTCCCTCTGAGAATTCCCTTTCACAACCTGGGATGCTGAGGAAGTAGTGAGTATGGGGACAGGTGGCAGAATTATTCATTTACCCCTGCATTTTTAAACACTTCAGAAACCCACATTTGTACATAGTATAAAGAACTTGGGGTTGTAAGTGGCAGAGACCCAAGTCCGGCTCACAAGCACAAAAGAAACTTTAGGGGGTTACGTACCCGAAAAGTCCAGAGCCTTCAGGTATGGCGGGATCCAGGGGCTCAAATGATGGCATGAGGATTTTGACTCATCATCTCTTGGTTCTGCAGTCTGCTGTTTTGGCTTTAACCTCTGAGAGGGTCTCCCTGGTAGTACTAACTCCAGACGTATATCTCTGTATCTTTTGGTTCAGTGAAAGTTATTTCCTATTGGCCTGGCTCAGGGTACAGACCTATCTCAGAATCAATCAGGGTGGGGCGCCTGGGTGGCTCAGTGGGTTAAATGTCTGCCTTCGGCTCAGGTCATGATCACAGGGTCCTGGGATCGAACCCCGCATCGGGCTCCCTGCTCAGCGGGAAGCCTGCTGCTCTCTCCCACTCCCCCTGCTTGCTCGCTCTCTCTCTCTCTCCAATTAAATAAATAAAATCTTTTAAAAAAAGAATAGCTTTTGCAGTATGTGATTCTGTGTTTTCTAAAGCCAGATCCAGGCATTATCTAAAATGACCTCACCTCGTACTCTCTGAGAGACACAGGACTGGCCTGTAGTTCGGCTCCCTGACCCCCTGCACTCATACCTGCTGCTCTCCTTAGGGGCTGGCTGTGGCTGTTTCTCTGCGAAGTTGTGGAGGGAGGATCTGATAGGTCCTCACCTCCCCACCCCCAAGCTTATTGCAGGGGAGCAAGAAGCATCCTCTGGAATCCTCAACAGACTCAGGGCTACCCAGAGCCGGTTCAGTCCCAGCTCCTTCCTCGGGAATGGAGCACCAAAGCTATCTCCAGGAAAGTAGGCATTTGGAAGGAAACAAGTGCAGTCTAGTACACATCCCCAGGGGTCTGGATCTCCTGATGCCCTAGTTTGGGTTTCCCAGAAACAAACCCTGAGACAGGGATTGGAAAGGAAGTCGTTTATTTGGCAGGTGATCTCAGGGAGGGGAGTGGAGAAGCGGGCCAGGAAGGCAATGCCAAGCAAGTTACTGCAGGCACTGCTGTGGATGTGAGCAGAGCAGGAGGGATCAGACAAGGCCCACAGGAAAAGTGATGAGGATGCTGGCAAGTAGGAGTGGGGGAGGGGCCTGGGAAGACTGGGTGGGGGACTGACAGTGTCTGCCACCAAGACTAGCGCTTACCACGGGGCCCTGGGGTTGGCATGATGCTCACATAGTCCAAGTAGAGTACAACTCTCTTATCCAGCATCAACTCTCCCCCCATCTTTTAGCAACATTACCCCAATTTTCCCTTGGGGACCCGTATTCCTTGACATATCCTTCCCTACACATTAGGGGGTTCTCGGGGAGAGGAGGGGCTCACTTGTTGGGCTCTAGGAGTCGGCTTGTGACCCAGCGCCCACCAATCAGTGTCTACCAGCCCCCTGGTCACCCTGATTGTTTCTTTTTCTTTTCTTTTTTTTTTTTAAGATTTTATTTATTTATTTGACAGAGAGACAGTGAGAGAGAGCACGAGCAGGGGAAGCAGAAGAGGGAGTGTTCTCCCTCTCTCTCTCTCTCTCTCTCGAATAGATAACATCTTTAAAAAATAAATAAAATTGAAAAAAATAAAAAGGCTTCCACTGAATAATTTTTAATTATTTTGAAAATTGTAAAAGAAAATACAGAAAAGTGTAAACCTGTGCATATCTACAGCTAGAATCAATGTTAACATTTTGTCATATTTGTGTCAGATACTTTTTTAAAAGATGTATTTATTCATTTGAGAGAGAGCACACGCAAGTGGGGGAAGGGGCAGAGGGAGAGAATCTTCAAGCTGACTCCCCGCTGAGCACAGAGCCCAAAGCTGGACTCAATCCCACGACCCATGATATCCTGACCTGAGCTGAAGCCGAGAGTCGGATGCTCGACCAACTGAGCCACTCAGGCGCCCCCCGTGTCAGATATTTTTAATTAAAAAAAAAGAGAAAAAAAACATGACACAGAAAAATGAATTCCCATTATCTACCCTGACCCGGGGCCCATTTCCTAGATTCCATCTCCAGGAGCAACCACTCTCATGATTTTAGAGATATTCTTCTCCTATCCGTTGGCAAGCTTTCAGCTACAAGGAGCAGAATTCCCTTCAAAGCCGCTCCAAGTACAACTCAGCAGCTCAGCAATGTCATAAAGAAGCGGGTTCTTTCCTCCCTGCAGTGCCATTATACTGTACTTCCCATCATCAGTGGCATCCTGCTGGTTGCGGTCGCAGTGTTGTATTTCGGCACGGGAGGTGGGGACTCATCCGGACTCTTGCTGGAACACTGTGTTTCTCACTTCAGCATATATTCTCCATAAAGGTAATGAGAGATTTAAAGATCCATCACCTCCAGCTGCTGTCCATCCTGGGCTGCCCTGTCTGTCTTCCTTCTGATCCATCTTGCGTTCTGGTGGAACTGTTGGTTTTTGTTATTGGCAATAGCTTGACCTGTCTCCCCCAGGGGCACTGGATTCTCCTGTTCCTGGCTGTGAAGAGCTTCCATAACCTTTGCTCAGAATGTCATCATGGTCTTCAGCTTCCTAAACCTGATCTGCTCTCTGAACTGCTCAGGCACCAATGCCACCAAGATCTCTGGCCGTGCTGATGGCCTGGGCATGATGGTGGCCATCCGGGCAGAGGGTGCTTCCTGCACTATCGTAATGCAGACCAACAAGCCAGGAATGCCTTCTCTTTGTCATGACTGGGAACGTGAGGCAATAAGGAGCATCACAGAACATAGACCACACTGGGGAAATCCCCAAATGCCACCATTTTTCCCCAGCATGGGGACTACCAATATGGCCGACACATCAATTTCAGTTCAACTAATAGAGTCACCCAAACTCATATAGTTTGAAACGTGATGTATATATTCTAGAGGACAGGGACTCTGTTTCGATTCCTTCCCCAACCCCCACAACAGTAGCAGAAACTTCTGACACATCAGTGAACACAAGATGCAGCCAAAGGGAGGTCCTGGGATGGATTCCTAGCCCCACAAGCTTCCTTGAGCACGGAGTGGCAAACTGATTGCCTGCGAGTGTGAGTCCACGCCAGCATCAGAGAGGGTGTGGGCCCCAGGCCGAGGAAACCTAAATGGACATCTGTTTTCTGATGTTTCTTCTGTGTTGTTATGGAAATCAGAGCTAAGTTCTATCTTTGTGTTCTGCTATCCAGATCACACCCATTAAGACCCTCTCTGGAAGGGCAGCATTGCTTTGGATACAAAAGTTTGAGCTACCAAGAGTGGATTATCCCCAGGTGTCAAGGAAAAAGGAGTGCAGCATTACGAATAGCTGTTTTAGCTCCTCTCTTCAGATATATTGTGAAGGTTCACCCCTCCAAGAAGTGGGCCAAGGATGGGATCAGACGCTGCAAGCGGCTATCTTACTGGGGAAAACGCTTGGGCAGGAAAATCAGAAGGGAGCCAGAGGAGGCTGGGCGAACCATCAGGCTCAATAGATCCAATGCGTGGAAGAGGAAACAAAGGAAGGAAGGTGGGATAAGAACCTTAAGAACGTTTTGATGAAGCCAATGGGAAGTCCTTGATCCCCAGTTGCCTATCAGGGAAGCTCTGTGTCTCTAAGGAACTGGGCGCTTTAGTGTTTTCGAGGCACTCAGTCACTGACTGGGATCAGCTAGAAGGAAGCAAAGTGGGGCCAGCCTTCTTCGTGAACTCTGGAGAGCCTCCACCGCTGCTGCCCTGGGCAGTCAGAGATCTAGATGGTGCGTTTTCATGACTGCCACATCCCACCCCTCAGGCCACGCAGCTCCGCCGTGGATGCCTTGAGTCTCTCTTTCTAAATGGAAACTGTGAAGAGGGTGGTTGGTGAAATGAACTACAGCCCCTCCCCCTCGTTGTAGTTGATCTCAGGGCCAGGACTGGTACCAGTCCTTTCCCCCTTCACTACCCGTTCTTAATTATCCACACTCTCAACTTGGCAGGTCTCCATGGATCACCCGGGGGTGTGACCCAACCCTTCAGTCCTGAGGGGTCTAAACTCTTGGTTATCATAACCAATGGATCACTCCAATGGATTACTGACTTCCACCTGTATTTCTCCCTGCTCCCACTTTGTAAAAGCAGCCCTGCCTTCTTCTAGTAACTAATCAGGGTACTTCTCTAGTAACTTCTAGTAACGGATTAGGGTCAATTATTACTGCCAGGAAGTGACTCCTCTTCTTGCCTGCTGGTTCCAAACACATGGAGCCCAAAGTGCCCTGGCAACAGCCACAGCTTAAACATTAAGGGGACCCTGGATGTGTCCCCTGAGAAGAGTGTGCCCCCTTTGGGGACCAGGACTTCTCACCCTGCAGAGGGGCGGACTTGAATACCCACAATTCATTTTGGCAAACATTTTCTAATTGCATTGTGGGTAATCAAATCCCCAGGCCAGGAATGAGGGAAGGCTTCTGCAGAAGGTGGCCTTGATAACCTTTGATCACCATGGCTGGGAGCATTTCAAGGCCAGATTCTGCTCCTGCCCCTCTCTAGGCCTCAGTTTTCTCATCTGTAACAAGAGGAAAACGCACTCTAAATTCGAATGTTCTGGGACTCGGTTACTAGACACAGGAAGACATTTCCTTCCCTCTTTCTCCCTCTCTAGCCTCCTGCTTCTGCCTGCCCCATAACTTAAACCCCTCCATTAGTCTGTTTGGGGCAATAAGGCCTTACTGGGAGAGGTGTAGAACAAAGGGTGAAATTTGAAACTCTGGACCATCAGCAGGACATGGAGGGGGGAGAGAGGAAAGGCAGACAAAGAAGAGATACCTGGAGTGGGGAGGGGTGGGGATAACTTGTATGGAGAACAAAGAAGAGGGGAAAGGTGTTCTACTCAAAGGAAACCAAGTGTAGAAGGCACGGAGGTCTGAGAAAGCACATATTCTAGGAACGCTGGCTAAGGTCAAGGCTTAATGGAGCAGAGGGGACCTCATTATGGAAGGGTAGAGGCCCCAAAGGCTACGGGGTCTGAACACCAGGATAGGGAAGTTAGATTTCTCTCCCTGGAGGTAATAGGGCATCCTTGGCAATGCTATGCAGAGGAGCAACCCAGTCCACTTAGTGCTTTACAGAGCTGATGGTCCCACAGTACTTGGATTCTAGAACAAAAGCATCTAGACAGAAGCAGGAGGGAGAAAAGCTGGGAACTTAGACAATATTCTCAGAAGCAGAGTTTCCAAAATGATGGCCCATGGTCTAGATTTGGCCCCAAAGCACATTTCATTTGGCCCATTCACTATTTCCGAACTTGGGGATTGGTTTCAAATACGGAAAAATTGGAAGACGCTATGTTAGAATATGGATTTGCTGCTTCTCTTGAAAGATCATCTGTCCTGTACAGGCCCACGATGCTCCAGTTTGCCTCATCTCACCACTTCCTATCACCTGACACCTGACCCTAGTCACTAATTTGTGTGATCTATAGATACATGAGTCTGCCATCCCTTGTTCAAAATTATCTAGATGCAGTCAGGGTGGTTGGGAAGAGTATGCTAGGTGGAGAAAACAGCCTGAACAAAGAAGAAATAGGGAAAGTGCTGGGTGTGTTGGGGGCTTTTTCGTTAATGAAACAGTGTGGCTGGGGCTTCATGGAGGAGTCTGAGAAAGAGAGGGAATAGGGCCTGGGAGGATGAGTGGTCTCTATCTCATCTCC
>NC_138373.1:15920275-15934812 GCF_054177405.1 Leptonychotes weddellii | reverse complement strand
AAAGCGACCTAGTCTGGTCACGCGCGGCTCCCAAGGCCCCAGGTCACGACCTCTTCCCTGAGTAGACTGGTAGTTCTCCGAATTCTCGCTCAAAATAGGATGGATGGATGGATGGATGGATGAGCGGACAGACAGGACAGACTGACGGATGAATGAATGCACACGGGATTGCAGAACAGAGCTTGGCTGTTTCCCTCCTTGAAACAGACACATGCTCCGCCCCACAAGAACAGACTGGGACAGTCTGGGGCAGTCTGGTCCCGCAGGGGCCAGGAGGCTGGACCAGGTGACCCTCTCAGACTCCCCCGAGTCCTCCCTAACCTCGTTCTCGCCCCCTCTTGGGCTCTGACCTAGAAAAGACGGGGGTGGGAAGATGGAGAGGGAGCCCACGGGCGCTAGGACCCAGCGCGGCCGGAAGGCGGGGTGGGGGCACCGCGCGCCGCTCCTTCGGCGCGGGGAGAATCTGCGCCCCGCGGCGCGCGGCGGGAGGGCGCGGCGGGAGGGCGAGCGCGCGCCGAGGTGAGTGCGCGTGCGCGAGAGCGCGCGCCAAGCGGGGCGGACAAAGGGGCGGGCGGTGGCGCGCGAGCCGGAGGGCGGAGCCGCGGGCCAGGCGGGCAGGTGCGCGCGGGCCAGAGGGCGGAGCCGCGATGCAGCGATGGAGCGCTGCCCGGGCGGGCGCCGGGGCCGGGGCCCGAGCAACTGGCGGATCGCGAGCCGGAGCCGCAGTCAGAGCCCGGACCAGGCCGGGGTTCGGGACCTCAGGGCCGGGCTGCTCGTAGCGGCGGCAACGGAGCCCCCCAGCGGCTGAGGGGCTTCCTCCCAGTTCCTGCCGGTGGCCGGGACTCAGCAAGCCCCCGCAGCCGGGGAGCGCGGGGATACCCCCCACCACATCCAGGACCCAGAGACCCCCAAGAAAGCGGGAGACCCCTCCAGATCCAACAGAGAGCGACTCCCCAGCTGGGGAAAGCGGAGACTTCCTCCGTATTCAGAAGACAGTGACCTCCCTACGGTACGGCTAAGACTACCCCTCTTCAATCTGGGCCCCCCCAAGACCTAGAACGCAGTGACCCCCCCCCGTCCGGGATTGCTGGGACACCCCCCCGTCAAGAACCTGGTCATTACAACTCCACACCTCAAGACACGAAGACCCAGCTCAGAACGCCCCTAGATCAGGGGGTTCCTAGACCCCCCAATTCCGGTACACAGGAACCCCAAATCTAGGGAACTGAGGACAGCGCGAGAGCTACCCCTCACCAGCAAGAGGCCTCGGGGCCCCCTCAAAGCTCCAGGACCCGGGCGACTGAGCCCCTCGCGGCGCCCTTCGCATCCCAGCCTATGGTTGTGGCGCCCTGAGCCCCCCCGGGCCGGGCTGACGGAAACCGAGACGGCGCCCAGGCCCCCTGCCGCGGCGTCCCCGCGGCCCCAGCCCAGGTAAGCCGGGCCCAGGTGAGTGGCCGCCGAGGTCCCTAACCCTGCAGGTGGGGAAGGAAGTATTGGGTGCACACTGCCCCCTCCCCAGCGTCGCCATGGAGCCGAGGCTGAAGGACGTCTCTTTGTGTCTCGCTCGGAGGAGCCGCCCCCTCCTCCTCTCCCTTCCCCCACCTCACACCCTAGCCCTGGGGTTTGGGCGCTGCTCCCGGGCCCCACGGGGGGAGTAGTGGTAGAGCCCCTTGTGCCATAGAGAGGGGGGAAGAGGGTGGAGAGTCTCCCCCCGCCCCTCCCAAAACTGTGAGCCCGGAGCTGTTGGACTCTCAGTCCTAGGAGTATATTTACCCCTCCCCCCCCCAGGCCAGGCTGAGTTCTCAAGTGAAGTCCCCCCTGGGAAGGGAAGATTTGGGGATGTCCACAGGTGAGAGGATCTGTGGCATGTGGCCCTAGGGTGACGGCTGAGGTTTTGGGTGTGTGTCTTTGTCTGTGAGAGGGCAGGGAAGGGGTGTGTTTGAGAGAATGGGTGGGAACCCTATATTTTCTCTGCGATTCCATTGCCCCCCGGCCCAGGCCACAGGGAGGGGCTTCCCCCAAGTCACACTTTGTATGTTTTGCAGGAGGGAACAAGCTCTTTCCAAAGTGAGGCAGTGATTTCTGGGGAGGAGAGGTAGTCTGGACGAAGAAGCCATTTCAGGTCAGGGCACCTATCTGTCCCCGTGTGCCCTGGGGCCAGCAATCCCAAGACCTTCCCTTCTCCTCCTGATCTCCATAATACCCAGGGCCAAACCTCAGGTTGGACCCATGTGTCCTGGACAACCAAGGGACCATTCTAGGTCCTTGCTTTAGCTTTCCAGGCTAGACACAGCAGTAACCCAGGCCGGCCCTCAGTGAGGTCCCAAACCCCAGGCCCCACAGCTCATGGGAAGACAAGCATCCAGGGGATGTTGTACCCTGAAGTTCTGGATCAGAGATCCCAAGAAGGGGCTGGACCGTGCTGAAGGAACACTCTGGGCTGCTGGGGTTCCCCCAGTCTCTTCTCTCTGAGCCCTCTGCAGGCAAGCAGTGATGCTGAGGAAGGCAGGACTTGGTACAGGTAGCCCCACTGGGAGTTCCTTTGTTCCTTTATTTATTTAACAAACCTTTAGTTAGTATTTGTGTTGTGCCAGGCACTGGAGTCAAGGGCTTTTTTCCCCACATCATCCCGATCCCCTTTCCTGATCTCTCCGGGTCTCAGTTTGCCCAGGCCACTCGCTGTTGGGCCAGTGGAGGTAGGCCTGGTCAGGTCCAGCTGACCAGTCCTGACCCCACACCTGAAGCACCTGGTCCTCCTCTTGCTGTAGACTTGGGGGCCCTGAGCCTGGGTGGCTGATCCCTCTACTCCCCCATTCCCAATACCAGGTGCCCCCCCCCCCACCTTCTGCTGGCATTGACCCACGGGAGAGGATGTGACCAAGGAGAAGAGGTTGGGGGTGCTTCCGGCCAGACCTCTGGCAGCCCCTCCTGCAAATTCAAGGACAGCTGAGGCAGCCACCCTCAGCCCCGCTGCTCTGAAGACTGGGTGACCTTGGACAAGCATGTGGCATCTCCCAGAGACAATGACAGAGAGTGAGCCACTCACTCTGCAGTATGTAGATCACAGTTGGGCCACGAGGAGCACCCAGGTGTATCCTCTCCCTCTCTGAAGGAGTTCATTTCCAATGGGTTCCCAGGAGCCCAGGGCCTTATATGACCCACAGGCAAGGGAGTGGAGTGAGAGGCCAAATCCAGAGATTTGAGTCACTGTGACTAGGGAAAACCATCAAAAGGCCAGAGGGGGACCGGAAGTAAGATCTCCCCTCCTCATTAACCTGCAGTGGCTCCCCACTGAGTCTGGAATAAAGCACAAGTCCAGACCCTTTGTGGCGTGCCCCTAACCCATGCCTCTCAGCCGTCAGCTCGCTCCTCACTCACCATCTTCTTCTGGCTCCTCTCCTCTGTGTCCTCTGATTCCCTCCCTCCTTTGGGGCTGGTCCCTCAACCTGAGAAGCCCGGCCATAGGATGGCTCAGGAGCAGCCTTCTGCCTCCAACTTCCCTTTTGACCTGAAATGGCCTGACCCAGAGTGCAGAGCTGAGTTGGACTGGCTGATGGTTGGCTTGGAGACAGTAGCCCATGTCCTCATGTGCTGGGAGACCTTGTCTCCACATCTAGACCCTGGGCTCCAGGACACGGAACCCCAGGTCTGTCTTGTCCACACTGCGGTGGCTTGTCCATGCTAGAGGCCAGCGCATCGTACAGCACCTGTGTAAAAGACAGCTTCTAGACGCATTCTGGTGATCCAAATAGCGTTTTCTCGTGTTTGCGTTTGTTGCCAGTGTTGAAAACAACATACGATTTCATAGGCGAGTTCTGATTTTTGGATCTTCTTGAATCAGATGACGTGGCATCCTCAGGCCAAAGCCAAAGAATCACCTCCTTCTTTAAGGGCACTTGCCCTCCAGCCCACCCGGGGCCTCCCCTGGCCTGCTCACTCATTTACGTGACCTGCTGGCCCCTCCTGCAGGCATCTGGCTTTGCAAGCCCAGGGCGGAGGCCAGAAAATGTTTGCTCAGCGGGTGACCTTCGTCTGTATGTGTTTTGCACACGTGAGTGTTCCTTGCCTCCACCATGGCCAAGTTAGGACAGGCACAGAGCAGTATCCCTCCGGGGCTAAGTGGGGAAGTGAACCTGCATCCCTGTAGCCAGAACATCCCAGCCTGGCCCCACCTTTACTCTGGGCTCCGGCCTGTGACCTCTCATTGTGCTAGAAGGATTCAACTACCAAAACCTTTTTAATTGTCCTGCTTGCTCAGGAGCAGAAGTCCAAGGCCCTAGGCCCAGGCACTGCTGAGGACTCTTGGGGGAGGGCTGCTGTCTGGACCTCAGTTTACCCATGTGTCCAGAGAGGAATTGGACTTGAGTTTCTCTCTGCTATAAGCTTCCTCCTTGCTCTAACTTTCTAGGACTGAGTTCAAGGCGCTCTAAGTTTTGGTCAGGCAGGAGAGGTAGGGGCCTAGATGCAAGAGTCACTCAAAACTATTGACATTCCCTAAACATTAATGAAACCAACGGGTGTTGCCAAGTGGCTGGGCCGGGGGCCAGGGGCCAGCACTGGGCCCCAGCCACTGGGCATGGCCCTGGAAGGGAATGTGCCATCCTCCTGGATGAAGATCTATAGCAGCCCGAGGTCAAGGGACATAGCAGAGCACCATGCTTGAGATCCCAGGCTGTGGACTCTGCCAGGGTTTCCCACTTAGCTGCCGTGTGACCTTGAGTAAGATACTTATCCTCGATGTGCTTCAGTTTACTTCTTTGGAAAACAAAGATAATACCTACCTCAAGGTCATCCAGGGGAGTCAGTGAGCTAAAGCATGAAGAGGGCTTAGGAAAGGGTCTGGCACATAAAAAGTGCTCAATTAACTATTGGCTCTTATTAAAAGGGGCATTGGCAAGCAGGCCACTAAGCCTTGGTGGTAATGCCACCTCAGTTTCCCCATAGCCAGTCCGGGGAGACCACAGGGCTTCTGCTGTCCCCATGAAAGGGGAAGAGTGTTGTGTGGTGCTTAAGAGCGTGAAGCATGACCCTGCTATGGTTGGGGTGGGGTGGGGTGGGTTTTGAGCCTGAGAAGGCCCTTCCAGAACCTGGCGCTGTGGCTCTCAGGGTGGGATCCAGGGCAGCTTAGCCAGAGTTCTGTAGTTGAGGCCCTCCTTCCCACCTCTGCTTTCTAGGTGAGGCACCTGCCTGTGTCTGCTGAGTGAGTTCCCCAGGCGGTTGGGCATCAGGCCAGAGCCAGGAGCAGCATCTCCAAAGGATCCCGAGTCTCACCCAAACCACCCACTCCCTCCCCTGCTCCCCTCAGCCCCCTTTCTGGCCACAGGAAGCAACAGCAGTAGGCCTGAAGGGTCCAGTTAGAGCCCCTCCTCTCTCCCTGCCATAGTTCGGCTTCAGTCTGGAGAGAGAACAGGTCCAGATTCCCAGCTCAGCCCCCACTTGGGGAGGCGCAGAGTATCAGAGTTGGGAGGAAGCAGTGGAACATTTTTCAATGTCAAGTGCTCCCTGCCGGACACTGGGCACTGCTTTCTCATTTAGTGCTGAGAACAGCACTACATTAACCCAGAGGGAGGATTCTGACTGCCCACCGCTGTGAGCCACCAAAGTGAAACCGGCATTGAACTCCCTGGGTTCGGATCCCACCTGTACCAGTCCCTAGCTATATGACCTTGGACAAGGCAGTTGTCCTGTGCCTCAGTTTCTTCTGATGCAGTTATGGGGGTGATAATAGCCCCTACCGTCTAGAGTTTTGGCGAGGACTGTTACAAGTAAAGCACTTCAGCAGTGCCTGCCACTTCAGTGTTTGCTCTGTCGCTTCTGCCACACCCTGCGGGGTATGCAAATGAGCTGGTCCGGGCGGGAGGAAGCCACGGTGATTCCCCCGCTGCACCAGCTCTCCTCCCCTGCGACTCTAGCCACAGAATGTTCCAACTGCCTCTGGTTGTTGGGATGGCCCTGAGGGACCGGCGTGGAGGCTGGACAGGACAGAGCCTCCTCATCCTCCTCCTGGTCAGGCCCCAGAGAGGCTGCACAAATCCCCACCCCAGCACCCCCAGCCCCCATCACAGCAGGAAGACTTCCTTTTCCCTAGCCAGGGCCCACTGCCCTGGAGGGAGATCTTCCCATCTGCCGGCCCTGACCCCAACTGTCTCCAGGAGGGGCAGCGAGGCCCCCAGTTAACATATTTTACTGGCAAAAAGCACGACCTCTAGACCCTGCTGTGTGACTTTGGGCAAGGTGCTTAACCTCTCTGTGCCTCGGATCTCTCATCTACAAAAAGGGATGGTGCTAGTACCTGCCTTGTAAGGTCATTCTGAGGATTAAGTGAATGAATATTCGTAAAGTGATGTGAACGGCACTGAGTACCCCACTAAAGGTTCGCTGTTAATGTTAGTCCCACAAGCCCTGAGCAGAAAGGGAATGGGAGTCCCACTTTTACAGGTAAAAAAAAAAGGAGACTCAGAGGTGAAGGTCTTTACTCGAGCTTCCATATCTAGGATTCAGAGAACATTCTGCCCACTTTTCCACCATTCACACACAGTTCACAGGGCAAAGCCGGCCAGAAGGACCCAACAGAACCTAACCTGGGCTCTGGCTGCAATTCTGGACATATCACCCAGCTTTCCTGCTCCCACACCTCTGCTCACATGGGGCCGTGACAGGCGAGCCCTGCAATACAGAGGAATCTGCAGTGCAGGCCCACGGAACTTTTCCAGAAGCTTCTAAGGCTTCCCTCACCCCCTTCCTCCACAGCCACATGCCTAGGGCAGTGGTGGAATTGCTGTGGGGGGCTGGATTCCAAGTCTCTTAAGGGTAAGCTAGGTCAGGTTCGTGCTGTCTCTTCACCTCCCAGAGCCTGGCACACAGGTTGGCTTCAGGAAGGGTTTGCTCAGGTTGGGGTTTGGTGTGCGTGTCACCGAGTGAAAGCCAGGTCCTTGCCGTGGCCTCCTCACTGTTTCCAGAGCCTCTGCCATGAAAGCTCTTCCACCACCATATCCACATGCCTGGAGCCTTCTCAGTGGGGCCTTTCCTGACCACCCACCTGTCTATGATCTCACCCCTCATCCCTAACATTTCCTCACCTCTCCCTGCTTTGTTTTCCCCTCTAGGACTTCGTACTCTCTGACCTACATCTCTTAGCCACCTTCCTGATTGTCGGCCTCCAAACTAGGATAGAAGCTCCTTGAGGGCAGGTCCGTTTGTTTGGTTCATGAATGTATTCCAGATACAAGAACAGTGCCAAGCACGTAGCAGAGGCTCAACAAATATTTACTGAACGTCCTGGAGCCAGACAGATAGCTCTAAGCCACTTCTTAGCTGTGTGACACCAAGCATGTCAGCTAATCTTTCGTTCTCTGAGTTTCCATTTCCTGAGCTTTAAGGGTCATAATGGGAATAATAATAGCTTCTCCCAAGATTGTCATGAGGTTTAAACGAGTCTCTATATATACATAAAGAACTCCGTACTTTACGTGGTTCATAAATGTTAGCTATTATTAACCTTTTAACCTGCATATTATCCCCATTTTACTGATGAGGAATGGAGGCACAGAGAGAGTAAGTGACTTACCCAGAGCTTCATGGCTAGAAATTACCCAGGAATGCCTGAATGTGGGCTCCTTCCTCCTTCTACCCCCTCTGTAGGGGCTCGGGAAGAGATGAGGGCTATAGCTAGGGAAGGGCTCATTTCTTCAGGGAGCCTCTGTCTCTCCAGTGGTCGCCACCTGTCCACTGGTGGACACCCAGCCACCGCCCCTGGGCCAGTCAGCGAGTGGCAGGCCACCTCTGTGCTCTCAGCCCTCCATTCCTATTGATCGGCCTGGGTGCCGGGCTGCCCGCCTCACACAGGCAACAAGGCTCCTGCCTCCTCCCACACCCACAGGGGCTGCCACAGGCACTGGGCCCTCAGGCAGCTGGGGAGGGGTGAGGCCCAGGACTGCTACTTCCCCCACAGGGTCTGGCTGGGGAGGGCGAAAAGAGGCAGAGAGCCCGTTCCAGCTCTGGGCACCAGCTGCAGGCGAATAGCGTCACAGGCTATTAATAACCACCAAGGATGTGCCCCAGGGAAGGGGCAGACTGCGCCAGCTGGAGGGGAGGCTGAGGCAGAGCCTCGCAGCAAGGGGAACCCCAGGCTGCCCCTAGCGGGGAGGGCAGCGGCGAGAAGGTCGTTTGCAGTTTCTGCTGCTTGATCTTGGGAAGGCTTCAGCTCTTTCTCTCAGTCTTCCCACCTGGGAAATGTGGGACCTGCCTGGGTCAGATGGTCTCCAAAGTCCCTTCTGGCTCAAGCGCGTTCAGGGGGTGAGATTTAGCCGAGCCCAGACAGCCGCCATTTCCAGCGTAGAAAACCAGGGTGCAGTCAGAGTGCAGCCTTCGCCAAGATGGTACAGAGTCACGGCCAATCCACGACAGAACCACGGTCCCAGACCCCTCCGTCCAGCCAGTGCCGGCTTAATTCTTACAGAGGCCCATGTTAGACGGGCACTGTCAGCCCCCTTTTACTGATGGGCAAACTGAGGCTTCGGCAAGCGGCACAGCCTGCCCAAGGTCACACAGCAAGAAGGGGCGAAGCTGGAGTTGGCACCAGGAGGGGAAGCAAGGAAGTGATTGGAGAATATCCTTCTCTTCCTCCTTTTGAACAGAACGGGATGTTTGCTGGAGTCTCTGTGTTGCAGGACCAAGGGGAGGGAGAGGCCTTATCTGGAACCTCTTGAGGGCTCCCTGGGGCCCTGACACCCCCCGCCAGTGTTGCGTGTAAAAGTGTGCACGGGGTGACTGGGAGCTTTTTCAGAGGAGAGGGTACTGAGCCTTCGGTGACCCATGAAGAGATAAGAACCACTAAATAGCTCATTTCATAGATTGGAAAACTGAAGAGAAGGGAAGGCAGGGGGCTGCCCAGAGCTCCCTGGGACCAGCAGCAGGGGTCAGTGCTCTGCCAAGCACCTCGCAGGCCTCTTTCTGGGGCCAAAGGGCCAGGCTCTGGGTCCCCCCACTCCCTGGCAGCAGATAGGAGGACCCCCATGTGAACACATTTCTGCACTGGGGTAAACAAATGAGGGTTGAGGACCCCCTCTAGGGAAGGTGGCCAACAGCAGAGAGCCAGACTGGGGCACCTGCCTTGGGGACATAAAGAGGGCTCTGCTCAAGGTGGGGTGTCAAGGGGACTCCCAAGGGCCCCCACCTTCCCGAGCATGGGCTGGTCCACTGTGGGAATCCAGGGCAACCAAGCCAGGCCACTCCTCCTCAGGCCCTTCTCAGGGGATCCCAACCCTGGGCTGTGGAGCCTGGGTGGATGGGCATGATCTCTCCTTGCATTTTCCTTTGGCTTTGTCTGGACCACCAGCCATGCCTGGTTCCTTTTACTGCCTAGACCTAAAAGGATCATACCTAGTGAAAAGTTTCATTCCTGCCCTGCCTCTGTTCACTCAGTTCCCACTGCTGTCCCCAGAGATGCGTTCATGCATTCATGCATCCATTCATTCACCAAATACTGATGAAGCGCCTACGATGTGCAGGCACTGCACTAACTGCTGGGGGATCCAGAGTGAACGAAACCAGCCTGACAACATCCCCGCCCTCCTAGCGCTGAAGTTCCAGTGGGGAAGAGAGGGTCACGAGAGATCTTGCCAGGCAGTAAATTACATAATACATTAGAGTGTTGCCCTCTACCGGGGAACACTAGAACAGGATAAGGGGAGTGCGGTAGAGTAGCCCTAGTTGAGAAGGTGTCAGTTGAGCAGAACTTGGAGGAAAGGAGCCATGTGGCCATCTAAGGGCAGAGAGAACAGCCCCCAGGCCGGGAGCTGGTGTGTTTGGGGAACAGCAGGGAGAGCAGCGTGTCTGGAACAGGAGGAGGGAGGAGACAGGTCAAAGGGGTAAACTGAGGGCCCTTGTAAGGATTTTGGAATGAAATGGGAGTTGATGGTGGGTGTTGAGTTGGGGAACAATTGGATCCGAGTGGGCTGTGGTGGGTAGGGGCACCAGTTAGGAAGTTACTGCTGTACCCGAGGGACCAGGATGGCTCAGACCAGTGAGAGCGGGTGCTGAGGGCGGTCCGGTACGTTTATTAATGTCTGGTGTTGATTCCAGAGTTACTTTATGCAAATACACGCAAGTGAGAAACCTATCCGTATCCCCCCCAACCCCTGGTTCAAAGTAGCATACTAAACAAAGTGAGCCGGAGGCGCAGAGAGGGCGAGGGAGCTGGTGACAGCTGCTTGCTCCACCAAGAAGCAGCTCTCTCCTACATGGCTGGGGGAGGGCCGGTGGCAGTGCCCTCTGGGGGACACCGAACATTCTACAGAAATCCCAAACCCATTCACCCTTCAACCTGGCCACCCATTTCTGGAACTGAGCATACAGACTCATCTGCACATTGCCAAATGACTTATGTACAAGGCAACTCGTAGTTTGCAGTAGGAAAAAGTTGGACACGACCCAGTAGGGGTTTGGTTAAATAAATGGCAGTATATCCACTCATACCTTTCCACCCCCCTGGGAGGGGGGCCTGGGTTCCAGTTCTGCAGCGGTCCCTCCATCCCCGTCCGGGCTGCCTCCCCTCCTCGAGCTTCCTCTAGCCTTGCAGTGTCGTGTGGGGCCTGCCTGGGTGCTGTCCTCGCCTGTGGTGCTGAAGACAGTGGGGCCAGAGACCAAGAGCGGAGAAGAGATGAGCAGGGAAGTTCAGGGTTCAGTCCTTGTCTCTGCCCTTTACCAGCTGAGTGGCCTGGGGCAGGCTGCTTAACCCCTCTGGGCCTCAGCGTCCTTATCTGTAACACGGGGGTGCCATGAAGATGACACCCCCAATGTGAAGCATTGGCATATTGAGAAAATGAGTGATAGTTTGCACGATATCAATTTAGGAACAATGAAACAGAGTGGTTAGGTTTTTGGACACTGGAGTGGTAATGCCTGGGTTTGAATCCCAGCTCTGACATTTATTGGATGATCTTGATCAAGTGACATGACTGCTCTGGGCCTCAGTTTTCTCATCTGTAAGTTGGGATGAATAACAGTCCCCGTGTCGTAGAGTGTTGTGAGGCTTAGATAAGTTAATTTCTCTGAGGCTCTTGGCACACCTCGGGGATCCTTAGTGTTAGCGGTTATGTCACTTTCCTCTCTCACAGTACCTCTAGCCTCTCTGTCCCCTCCCCAGTGTCACTCCCAGCCACACCCCCCCTCTGCTGTGCTGGGGCTGGGCCATGAGAGGGAGAGCACACCCCACCGTGCAGAGGCCCTGGCCTCTAGCCCAACCCTGCCACTGCCTTTCTGTGATTTTGAGCAAATCACTGTTTTCTTCTGGCCATCAGTCTCTGCATCATTAAAATGGGGCTAATGGGGGCGCCTGGGTGGCTCAGTCGTTAAGCGTCTGCCTTCGGCTCAGGTCATGATCCCAGGGTCCTGGGATCGAGCCCCGCATTGGGCTCCCTACTCTGCGGGAAGCCTGCTTCTCCCTCCCCCACTCCCCCTGCTGCTTGTGTTCCCTCTCTCGCGGTCTGTCTCTCTCTCAAATAAATAAATAAAATCTTTAGAAAAAAAAAATGGGGCTAATGATACCTCACACAAGCCCCTGGGAAAATAACTATATGCCTACAGGGTCACGTTCAAGAAAGCGAAGACATGAAAAATTACAACTTGCTGAACACATAAAGAATTATTCACCTAACATTTGTCACACCCTGGCTAAGTACTAGGGATACCGAGGTGATTAAGGCATGGAGCTTGCTGTCAAGCAGCTCTTGGGTTTCTTGCTGGATTGTCAGTCCCCTTCAAAGCCCATTTGTATGTCACCTCCACCAGGAAGCCACCCTGATCCCCACTGCCATGCCCTCCTTGGAAATGCTGGAGCACTGACATTGCCTTTCTGGCCTTCTATTTATCTGAGTCCTTATTTTGTCTGCCTTCCTAATTCATAGGTTCATATCTTCTACCTGATGCATTGCTCTAACCTATTCACCCCATGCCAGTGCCCAGGCCCGAGTAGATATACTTGTCCGGAATCTTTAGGTTGCAGGTAACATCAACTCAATTCAAAGTGGCTTAAGCCAAAAAAAGAAGTGTATCGATGCATGAAACAAATGGTCAGGAGTATAACTGGCTTTAGTCATGCCTGGATCCAGGTGCCCAGAGTCATCAGAAATCCCTCCACCTTACAGCTCTGCTTTTCTTCTCTGATGCTTCATTCTTGGGCAGGCTCTCCCTGCACGGTGGCAAAGCCGGCCCCCCGCAGCTCCAGACCTTGTCCTCCGGCTTTGCATCCCAAGAGTCAGGAGGCATCTCTTTCCTGATAGCTGCAGCCCAAGTCCTAGGTCTAGATCCCAGTGGGTCACCTTTGGTCACAGGTTCATCTCTGAACCAGTCATAGTGATCTGGTGGATGGGATGGACCTGCTGGCCAGCCAGGCCTGGGTCCAGCCTGCCCCTAAAACCTGGGTGGACATTCTACTGAACCGTGTGGCCTGAGAGAGGGGCCGTTCCCTGAAGAAAGCAAAATTCATCTGAGAAGGAAAAAGCACCACAGGCTGACTCAAGAAGCCACTGAAAATGCCTGAGCAAGGCAAGGCGTGGGTCAGATGTGGTCTTAAGACATGGATAAGGAGGCCTCGGAGGGAGAAGCCTGGAGGTGGGAAAGGGGGATTGGGGGGTACCCGACGCGAGCTCAGCCAGGTAGACTAGGGGCATGAGTCTCCAGCCCCTCCCTCTACAAAGAATCAAAGTGGAGCAGGCCCCCCCGTCCCCACTCAGTACCTGAAATAATGCTTTTGTCTTATGGCTGCTTTTGTGACACAGCTTTTCATAATAAGACGGACCCAGAGCGGTGACCCACCGAGCCAGCAACAATCATATGTTCGATGGAATCCTTCCAGGCCAGGGCCTGGTTAAGGATACCCTTGGGGTTTGCCTGGGCTAAGGGTACAGCATGGGTGCAGTGACCGGAGTGAAGCGACCTGGGCATGGGGACAGAGAATCTTAGAATCCCAGAGTGAGAGTAAGAAAGGCCTGGCTGATGTCTCTTGGTCCAACCTCAACCCCCGCTGCCGATTCCCCAACAGATGGGCATCCAGTTCTCTGCTTCTCTACCCCCAGCGATTGAGAACCCATTTCCTCCCTGTTGTGACATGAGAACTGTCTCATTTTGAGTTGCTCTCTGCTTGGGTTTACCTTCAGGAGCCTCAGAGGACACTGTGCACAAGAGCATGGGACCTGAAGCCTGACAGCCTGAGTTCAAATCCAAATTAGTTAGCCCATCTGTATCCCTTTCTGTAAGATGGGGTGATCATAGTAGCGCCTACCGCCCAGACTTGTGATTGTTAAATAATTTAATCCATCATGGTTAGCCCAGCACCTGGCATATAGAAACACTCAATAAATATTTGCCCGTATTCTTGTTCTCCCATGAGACAGGATAAGAGCAGGCCCCCCCCCTCTCTTTACAGACTGGTCACCCTCCAGGCAGTTGGACATACAGAGGTTCAAATCCTAGCTCTTTGGCCTCCTTGCTACATAATCCTTAGATTAGACTAGTAGCACTATAGCTGCTGTAACAAATAAGCCCCTATATCTCAGCAGCCTAACACAACGGACATTTACTTCGCCTTCCATAGAATTCAAGTGGGCAGCCTTCAACAGCAGGAGACTGCCCACAGCCAGGCACTCAGGCTGCTCCTAGCTCCACTGTCTTTCTTTTCGTTTAAGATTTATTTATTTATTTATTTGAGAGAGAGAGAGAGAGCCCGAGCAGGGGGAGCAGGGGGAGCGGCAGGCAGAGGGAGAGGGAGAAGCAGGCTCCCCGCTGAGCAGGGAGCCCGATGCGATGCGGGGCTCAATCCCAGGACCCTGGGATCATGACCTGAGATGAAGGCACAGGCTTAACCGACTGAGCCATCCAGGCGCCCCTCCACTGTCTTTTAGGACCCAGGAGGCCTCTGTATCAGGCATGCTTAAAGGAGAGAAAATAGCGAAACCCCGCCCACTCTTGAGAGGCCCCGCCCAGCAGTGACTTCCATCATTTCTGCTCACATTCCATTGGAGAAACTGGTCACACCTGGCCACACCTGGCTGCCAGGCGGGCAGGAAATGTACTCCCCTGCTGACAACCGCCCTCCAGCAACAGCTCTGTATTATAAAAGAGGAAACCAGGGGCGCCTGGGTGGCTCATTGGTTAAGCATCTGCCTTCAGCTCAGGTCATGATCCCAGGGTCCTGGGATGGAGCCCTACATCGGGCTCCCTACTCAGCGTGGAGCCTTGCTTCTCTCTCTCCCACTCCCCCTGCTTGTGTTCCCTCTCTCGCTGTGTCTGTCAAATAAATAAATAAAATCTAAAATAAAAAAATAAAAGAGGAAACAGAGTTTGTTTTTTTTTAAGATTTTATTTATTTGACAGAGAGAGAGAGAGAGACAGTGAGAGAGGGAACACAAGCAGGGGGAGTGGGAGAGGGAGAAGCAGGCTCCCCGCTGAGCAGGGATCCCAGTGCTGGGCCCGATCCCAGGACCCCGGGATCATGACCAGAGCTGAAGGCAGACACTCAACGACTGAGCCACCCAGGC
>NC_138373.1:15899589-15920175 GCF_054177405.1 Leptonychotes weddellii | reverse complement strand
TGCTGGGCCCGATCCCAGGACCCCGGGATCATGACCAGAGCTGAAGGCAGACACTCAACGACTGAGCCACCCAGGCGCCCCAGAAACCCAAAGTTTTGATGGACAGTTGGCTATCTTTACCAAAACCATGGTAAATCACCAGCCTCCTGGGCCTCTGTGCTTCATCTATAAAATAGAAAGTATCACTTGATCGTGGCAATGGACATTTACTAAAATCCTTGAATTGTATGCCCCACTGTGGGTAAATTTTGTGGTGTGTACTAAGTTAAGCTGTTTGTTTAAAAAGCAGGAGACCTCTTGCCCTTCTTCTCAGGTACTTATGAGGACTCAGTGAGTGAAATTTTGCCAGGCTGGTACTGTGTGTGTGTGTGTGTGTGTGTGTGTGTGTGTGTGTGTGTGTGTGTGTGTGTGGTAGGGAAGGGCGGTTCCAAAGCAGGCCTGAGTTGGGTTGTGCATTGGGTGTAGTTCTCACAAGAGAGGCGCCAGCTCAAACCACCTGCCAACAGGAAGTGGTAGGCAGTTCGATCTTGCTTCTTGCTTGGGAAGCCCCCCCCAGCGTGTGGCGGAAGACCCAGCCCACAGGGCCAGAGCCACAAGTGCTGCCGAGAAGGCCGGGTGACACCCCGCTGCCTTCAGCAACAGAGGGGAAACCAGGGGCCTCCCTTGAGGCCAGTGAGGACACACACTTGAGGCGCGAAGCATGTGGGGTCCCCCGGAACAGCATGGTCAGCTTGAGCGTGGATGGTAGTGTCAACCACACAGGATGGAGGCGGGGAGGGGAGTAGCCAGGGGCCTCCACCACCCGCTGCTGGAAAGTTCACAGCCACCCAAGTGCACGGCTGCTCCTTCAAGGGGAGGCAGGGGTGATGAAGGTAACAGAGTTTTAGATCAAGTTCCCGCAGATGCCAGGCGTATATGCCCTCAAGCACTCGGGGAGGCAGGTGTACCTTACTTCACTCTCTGGCCTCGAGTCCCCCCGCCTGAAAGAAGTTGCTCTGTCCTCACTGCTGTGGGGATTAAGTGAGTTAATACACGGGAAGCGCCTGACAGCCGGTCGGCTCTCCGCAGGAGCCGAGTGAATGCATGGGCAGCTTTGGCTCAGGCTTTGTGCTCTTCTGGGCCTCAGTTTCCCCACTTGGATATCCAGGGATCCGGATGGGACACTCCCAACATTCTGACTCAGGAAAACAGTGGTTAAGAGCGCCAACTTTGGAGCCAATCCCAATGCGAGCCGTCTGACCTTGGGCAAGCTGTCCGGGCTCTCTGCCTCATTCTCCTCCTCCCGAAAATGGGGGTCATGAGAACACCTACCCACTGAATCGTGAAGATGAGCTCATCCTTAGAGCTGGGCCCTGTTTCAGTGTTAGCTGCTGCTGTTGTCATTGTTGTGATTCTCCCCGTCGTGAAGGTGTGGTCACGGAGGCCCAGACAAGTGACTCGCTCAAGGTCACCCGGCTAAAAAGTGGCGCACGGCAGGATCAAGGGCAAGCCTGCTGAGCCCCGAGGTCCGTGCTGTTTCCGTCGCTCCCCACTGTGCCTCTTAAGTCACATGCGTGGTAACTGGGTCAGTGGCGGTGTGTACCTGGGCCATGACACAGCGACAGGGACAGCTATGTGGATTAATTCCTTGTCTCCTGCTGACGCCTTGCAGAGAACAGGCCGGAAGGGAGAGAGAGGTTGTGAAGGAGGGAGGGGTCAATAGTGAAGACCCCCAAAACTGGGCCCTAGGAACCAAAGGAAGGGATGAGGGCAAGTTGAATCAGATGTAGCCCCTACCCCCCGGGGACGTCTTGGCCTGTTGATGGGGACAGACAGGGGACAGAGTTGAGACCACCCCAAGACATTTCAACAGGAACCCTCAGAGAGAGACACACAGACCCTGTGTGAATCCTGGGGCTCAGCGGAGGCAGGAATTGGCACCTGGGGCAGCAGGGAAGGCTTCCTAGAGAAACGGGACCTGAGGATTGTGGATGGGGCAGGGGGAGGTCAAGGCAGGCAGCAGGACCGGCAGAGGAGACGAGAGAGACGCAGCGCAGGGTGGTGGTCACAGCGCGGGCTGAACCTGGAGTGCAGGGGGCAAATGTGGGACCCAGACCCACCCCGCTGTGGCTGGGCCCCTGACCCACACCAGCGCCTACACAGCGCAACTCTGAGGCCAAAGCAGCAGGGGACGAGCCATGCACCCAACAGCCCCTGTGTGAGGGAGGAGGGGAGAGAGGGAAGAAGAGCTTCTAGCAACTTGCAGCTGCCAATCAGTCTCCCAGAGGATGCAGACACAGCCCAAAATGACTAGCAGGGCCACAGCCCGAAGTGGGAGCGTCGCACACGTGTGTGCGCATGGACGTGCACGCCCATGGCCTGCCCCGCGTAGCAGCCCTGGGGGAGGCCACACACGGCAGGAGAAGTAGGTCAGCCGAGCAGCCCAGCAGTCTCTCACTGGAGAGCTCAAGGCAAAGAGGGTGTGTACTCCTCGGAACCCCTGGGGGAGAGGCCCGCACTCTCCCCAGAACGCGATGTCCAACTCCCTGCTGCATCAAAGCAGATGGCCTGCGTTTCCTCGCTCCGAATTCTTAGCGCCGCCCCCCCCCCCCGCCCCGGGTAGTGTGTGGGCATTTGACAGAGGTTGGGACGGGTGACCCCTTCCAGCGCTGAAAGCAAGGAAGGACCATCGTGGGGAGAGGCCGCCCACTTTAGCCTAGTTGGTGGCTTCAGTAAGAGCGACCCAGTGCTGTCCGGCCAGAGCTGGGATGGCATAGAGACTTGGTGACAGGTGCCACGGCCCAGCTGGGTGGCCGAGGTAGGGGAGCAGGACCCTGTTTCTGTGGGCCTGGCACCATCCCTCCCCCTGGGGGGGTTTAGGAAATGAGCTAGTCCAGGCTACAGACGGGCCCCTCTGAGGGCATCCGACAGACTGAAGGAATTAGGAAAAGCAAGGCAGTGGCTGTGGCGGGGGAAGGTTCTATAGAACAGGGCTTACTCATGAATGGAGGGGAAGGGGGCTGAGAGGGGGAGCAGGATCCTGAGGCAGCAGAAGGGGCAGAAGCCAAATCGGAGGAGGGGAGGAGGGGAGGAGGGCCCCCTGCTCCCCCAGCCAGCCGGAGGACGTGCAGATGGAGCTCCGTTTGGGGCTGGGTGGGAGGCCAGGAAGTTCCCTCCTGATGTTCCTCCTCTTTGTGTGAAGTGGGAGGCTGGGTCGTGCCAAGAGGGAAGGGGAAGGCAGAGGAGGAGAAGAGGGTTTGGGCCTGGAAGGGGAGCTGCTGGGCCAGGGTGAGCATGCAGGGCTCCCGGAGAGCCCACCCCTGCTCATAGCCTCCACGGGCCCGGCTAGAGGGAACACAGACCCACCACTGAGAGAGCACAAGGCACCTGGCCCTTACAGAGTGCTTACTGTGTACCGAGCACCAAGCACTCCACGGCTAAGTCCTTTAACAAGCCACAAGCCCGTAGGGAGAAGGCACTATTCTATCCTTTTTATAGATGGAAAACGAAGGCAAGGGAAGGTGAAGGTACTTGCCCAAGGCCATCCAGCTAGCAGGTGACAGAGCTGGACCCAAAGCCAGGCCGGCCGGCTCCAAGTCTGCTTTTTCTCCCAGAGCCCTGGGCTGTCTTGCAGGGGTGGGGGCTGGGGGAGCACAGGCTGAGTCACCTGGGATTGGAGGTAGGAGGGAGTGAGGTGAGGGCACAGGAGGCGCGCCAGGAGGCAGGCTTCTGGGGCTCGGCTTCCAGAGGCTTCAGTGCGGGCCTCTCCCGCCGATACACACACAGACAGGAGCACACTTGCTCTGGAAGCCTGGCTCCCCGGCCCAACCCCCTCCCGCTTGACAGACAAGAAATGCAGGCCCCAGATGGGCATTCGCTGTCACCCAGCCCCGGACTCTCCCTGCTGCAGCTCTCTGCCCCCCAACACCATCTGGGGACAGACTCAGTACCTCTGACGGGTGCGTGCAGTTTGTTTGGATTCCAAAGGGGTCAGTCAGGCTGTGAATGGGGAGGGTTGGGGCTTTGCGGGACGGGTGCCCTGCCTTGTGTCCGGGGTGGGGTGAGGCTGGCGGGGGGGGTGTCTGGCACTGCACCTGTAGCTGTGTGGACCTGAGCGGGGGGGGGTGTTGTCTGTGGAGGGGCCGGGTGGAAGGCCACGGTTGGTATGTGGCCATATCTGCACCGTCCTGCCAAGAGTTTTGTCTGACGCTACTTGGGTGAGGAATTTGATACTGTGATCCCTGCCCTCAGACTTCACCTTCCCCACCCCCTGCCTTCCATTCTCAAAAGCCTAGATCACCTTTTATGAGCATATATAATGCATGTATTCACTATGTATTGTCCATCGCCCCCCCCCCCCGGGAACATAAGTCCCATGAGGATGGGATTCTTTTTTTTTATATGTAAAAGATTTTATTTATTCATTTGAGAGAGAGAGCACAGGGTGGGGAGGGGCAGAGGGAGAGGGAGAAGCAGACTCCCCGCTGAGCAGGGAGCCCAACGAGGGGCTTGATCCCAGGACCCTGAGATCATGACCTGAGCCAAAGGCAGATGCTTAACCGACTGAGCCACCCAGGCGTCCTGAGGGTGGGATTCTTATCTGTTTAATGTTGTGTCCTCACGGCTGTGAACAGCAAGCCCCTGGTGAACAGCAGGTGTGGATCAATATCTATGAATGGGAGCCCCCGTGTGAACTTGGTATATGGAGTGTCTCTGTGTGACATAAACACTTGTGCTTTGTCTGACGCAGCGTCTGAATGACAGCCTGAGACAGATAGGCCAGTGGCACCCAAGTGGGGACTGCGGGTGTCTGCTGGGAGTGCTGGCTCAGGCCTGGCCCTGAAGCTTTGGGGAACGGGGATGCAGCAAAGATGCTTGTCGCCCCCTTGTGGTCATCTTGAGCCCGGCATCCCGGGACCCTAGGTACTGGGGAAGGAGGAGGTGGGTGGACAAGGGGGCCCTGGCTTGACGTCACATTTCATGCCATATCCCCCATAACAGGGAGAAGATGAGCGTGGGCTGCCCAGAGCCCGAGCCACCCCACTCCCTGCCCTGCTGTGGGCCGGGAACTGCCCCTGGGCTGGGTGCAGGGGTGCCCCTCCTCACTGAAGACATGCAGGCGCTGACGCTCCGCACCCTGGCCGCCAATGATGTCACCAAGCACTACGAACTCGTCCGGGAGCTAGGCAAGGGCACCTATGGGAAGGTCGACCTCGTGGCCTACAAGGGCACAGGTGAGCCTCTGCAGGGCGGCCGGTTTTGAAGGCAGGGGTGGGGACTTGTCTGGGGCTCTCAGGTGCTCTCTTCGGGAGCCAAGAGGTCAGCAGGGAGACAGAGTTCGTGGTCCAGGTGGAGAGATGCAGCCTGAGCGGCTCAGGGAGACCTGAGAGGGGGTACAGGGCCCAGGCTGGAGGGTGGGCTGCTTGGGGACAGCTGAGGGGCTGACCCTGGGACATCCGGAGCTCAGGAGAGAAGTCAGGGCTGACCCCAGGGAAGTGGACAGGGCTGAGGGTGCATCCTTGGAAACAGGGCACCATGCTTAAGGAGAGGTGGGAGATGCCCCTGGGAGGTCAGTATGGCCATCTCCGTTTCTCAGATGAAGACACTGAGACCCAGAGATCCAGTCACTCAGCTAAGGTCATGCAGCTAGAGAGGGTTCGAGCCAGGACGAGACCCCACTAATCAGCTCCAGAATCTTCTTGCTTAACCAGGAGCACGATGCCTTCCCCACAGCATAGGCTCACAGCGGCGCCCACTCAGCCAGTCAGGGACAGGGACTGCATGAGCTCCCACAGCTGCACACACCTGGGGCAGGGGGCTCCGTGCCAACTGACAGCTGCAGGAGGAACCACTTGCTCTCTGTGTGACCTTGGGCAAGTGGCTTAACCTCTCTGTGCCCAGGTTCCTCCTCTGTAAAATAGGGTAGCAATTCGGGCTGGCCCACCTCCTAGGGTCATTAGGAGAAGCAGGTTGTGAATGGGGAGTGCCGAGGGGAGGGCCTGTGATGTGTAAGTGCTCTGTGGACACGTGTGCATCCCCCAGGGGGGTACAGACGGCCACCCAAGCACAAAGTCCGGGACAATAGGCCTTGTGGCCCCTCACCTCTCAGTGTCTAATTCCTTCTTATCCACCCATTCAACACACATTCGTTGAGCAGCTACGATGCACCGCACTCTTGTAGGCGCTGGGGATACAACAGTGAGCGAGACAAAGATTCCTGTGCTCAGGGGGCTACGTCCTAGCGGGGGACGGGGGTGGGGGGAGAGCCACCAGATGAAATCAGTATGTTGTATGTCAGGCAGAAAGGGAGAGCGTGGAGGAAGGAGCAGGCCGTCCTCACCGAGGGCTGCAGGTGGGTGCAGGAGACCCAGGCTGACCCCTGAGTCGCTGCACGGCCTCTGGCAAGTCCTTTCCCCTCGCCGGGCCTCAGTTTCCCACCAGTAGGATGAGGACAGACCCCCGTGGCCTCGCGGCCCGGACAGGCAGGCCTGGGGATGTGGGGTGCAGGAGCGCTGGGTCAGGGGCCTTCACCACTGCGGCTGCTGCCCCGTCAGGCACGAAAATGGCGCTGAAGTTTGTGAACAAGAGCAAGACCAAGCTGAAGAACTTCCTGCGGGAGGTGAGCATCACCAACAGCCTCTCCTCCAGCCCCTTCATCATCAAGGTCTTTGACGTGGTTTTTGAGACGGAGGACTGCTACGTGTTCGCCCAAGAGTATGCGCCTGCAGGGGACCTGTTCGACATCATTCCCCCTCAGGTACTTGGTGTGGTGGCACAGGGACGGGGAGGGTCCTCCGGCCCCAGGACAGACGGGAGCGAGCAGCTACACCGGAGCAGTGGGGACCGGAGAGGGGAGACGAGGCAGCGGGGCCACCAGGGGCTTCCCAGAGCAAGTGCTCTGGAGTGGGGGGAGAGTGCCAGGAGGACTCCAGGCTCCCGGCTCTGTTTGGGGGGGGGGGGAGTCTGCGCCGGCGCCCAGGGGGCGAGTGGCAAGGCCTCTCAGAGCTTGGGTCCCTATAAGGGAAGTGACGCAATGGCTGCCGCCTGAGAGCGTGCTCAGGGCAGTGACCGGGGAGGAGGGTGCGGGGTGAAAGCTAGCGGGCCAGGGAGGGAGCAGGCGTACCCCCCTCCCCGTGGGATGGGGGCAGGCAGCAGGGAGGGCCACGGCCAGAGGGGACTGGCAGCAGTGGGGACTGAGAGGCGGGAGCGGTGGCGGGGCGGGGACCGCCGTCGGGGGGGGGGGCGGGGGGAAGGCGGCCGTCCCTGAGCGCGACTCCCCCCTCCCCGTCCCGGGCCGGCAGGTGGGGCTCCCCGAGGACACGGTGAAGCGCTGCGTGCAGCAGCTGGGCCTGGCGCTGGACTTCATGCACGGGCGGCAGCTGGTGCACCGCGACATCAAGCCCGAGAACGTGCTGCTGTTCGACCGCGAGTGCCGCCGCGTGAAGCTGGCCGACTTCGGCATGACGCGCCGCGTGGGCTGCCGCGTGAAGCGGGTCAGCGGCACCATCCCGTACACGGCGCCCGAGGTGTGCCAGGCGGGCCGCGCCGACGGCTTCGCGGTGGACACGGGCGTGGACGTGTGGGCCTTCGGCGTGCTCATCTTCTGCGTGCTCACCGGCAACTTCCCGTGGGAGGCGGCGTCGGGCGCGGACGCCTTCTTCGAGGAGTTCGTGCGCTGGCAGCGGGGCCGCCTGCCGGGGCTGCCGTCGCAGTGGCGTCGCTTCACCGAGCCCGCACTGCGCATGTTCCAGCGCCTGCTCGCCCTGGAGCCCGAGCGCCGCGGGCCGGCCAAGGAGGTCTTCCGCTTCCTCAAGCACGAGCTCACGTCCGAGCTGCGGCGCCGGCCCTCGCACCGCGCGCGCAAGCCCGCCGGGGACCGCCCGCCCGCCGCCGGGCCGCCGCGCCTCGAGGCGCCCGCGCCGCTCAAGCGGACGCTGCTGACCGAGAGCGGCAGCGGCTCCCGGCCCGCGCCCCCCGCCGTCGGGCCCGCGCCCGCGCCCGCGCCCGTGCCCGTGCCCGAGGCCGGCCTGGCGCCCCCGGGGCCCCCCGGCAGGACCGACGGCCGCCCGGACAAGAGCAAAGGGCAGGTGGTGCTGGCCACGGCCATCGAGATCTGCGTCTGAGCCGCCCCCGCCGTGCTCGCACCAGGCCGGGCCCGCGCCGAGCCGGGGGGGGGAGGGGGGGGGTGAGAATCCGACCGACCCCCGCGGCGGCGGGGGGGGGGGGGGAGTAGCGCTAGGCTGGGCGGGGCGGCGGGCCCGGGCGCCTGGTCCGCGGCGGGCTGCGGCGATAGCCACCGAAAGACCTCTTGCCCCGCCTGTGGGGCGGGGGCTTGGCTCACAGGAGCCGAGCCCCGCAGACCCGAGGATTCAGAGGCACCCCTGACACCCGGAGCGAGGGAGCTTGCGGGCAGACTCCCCTCCCCAAAACACACACACACACCTCCCCTACCCCTGCGACCCTGACTAGTTGCTCCTAGCCCTTTGCACCCCCTGGCCCATCATCCCGCAGCCCCACCCCTGGTCCTTCCTCCTGGCCGCTCCCTCCGCACCCTCCCCGCACCCGGACACAGAAGGGGACGGAAGTGTTGGGGCAAAGAAGGGGCTACTTAGGGCCCTCGGATGCTGGCTAGGGGGAGGGCGACGAGCTGAGGGCAGGCGTGTTGCTCAGCTGCGCCCTGGCCCTTTCCTGGGAGGCTATACGGGAGAGGCCAAGCCCTCTGCAAAATGTAGCAAATGTCTGGATGTGGCAAAAGTGTGTGTGTGTGTGTGTGTGTGTGTGTGTGTGTGTGTGCCCGCGCAGCTACAAGCCCGAAGAATCTAGTAACCCCCACAACCCATTCCCCCGAGATGAGGACACTGAGCCCCGAAAGAGGGCAGCTTGCCCCCGAGCTGCAGGGACCCTGAGAGGTGGAGCTCTAGAAGCCCTCCCCTGCCTCCCCATGAATTGTCCCGCAAACTCGCCAAGGGAAGGGCTGCCAGGGTGGCGGCCCAGCATCCCCAGGGCGACAGGTGTGAGTACAGAGCCCAGGGCCAGCCCAGCTCCCCCCAGCTGGCCGCACCTTCCCCGACCCCGGAACCTCAGATCCCCGAGCCCAGACACAGAGGTGATCTGTGCCAGGAATTTCCCTGGGTTTCTGCTGGGGACCTGCATGTCAGCTCCGGGCTGCCCCCATCCCCACGTCTCCCAGCTTCCTGGTACTGGAGTGGGCTGCTGTGGGTGTGAGGATGCTGTGGGAATGAGGCTGGGGGTCCATGGAAACGCGAGGGGGGTGAGTGCGCGAATAGGTGTGTGTGCGGCGTGAGTGTGAGTCGAGTGCCCGCGTTTGCGTGTAGTCTCGTGTGTCCAGCGATGGCATCCAGACGCCTCCGAAACTCCGCCCAGCCCCAGGGTCCTCCCCAGGCAGTTGCCAGCGGGTGTCCAGGCCCGTGCTTCACCACGCGCCCCTCAGGGAATCTGGCCAGGAGGCACTGCAGGTGGGTTCAGGCCCCGAGGCAGCAAAACCGGAACCCAACCTCACCCAGTGTTCCCTCGTGACCCCTGCCCTCGCTGTGGAGGCCCGGGACCCCGCAATAACCTCGACATGGGTGAGGCCGCTCCTTCTGCCTGGCAGGGGCCCCTCAGCCATCCCGGGCCACACCTGCCAGGGTCCTACCGGGGCTCCAGGCCGTTGGAGGGGGCTCTCCAAGGAGCCCGGCTGACCAGAGAGGGCCCAACCACCCTCTGGCCTGGAGCCCCCACCTCTCTCCGCTCATCCCTCATTCCCACCGCGCAAAAGGGCTATAGGTCCCCCTGCCCTGCCTGGGTCCAGTTTACAAACAGCGTGCGGTTTGCCCCAGGGCCTGGCCCCGCCCCCCTCAGTGTGCCCGCCCCTCCCGAGCCCTCCTCTGCCCTGGGCCCTGGGGCCCTCCACGCGCCAGGTAAGTAGCAATCCCTCCTCCCACCAAGGGCCACGTTTCAGAGAAGGGCCCCCCATCACTGCCCCCGGCCCACCTGGAGCCCATCCGGGCCACCTCTCTCTCCCAGCCGCGACTTCTCCTTTTGCCTTAGGCCTCTCGACATCCTGTCTCTCCTGCAATAACACGGACGCAAGATTCCAAGTAGATGTCCCTCGCCGTGCGCCCCCTCTCTCTCTTTCTCTGTTAAGATCCTATTTGGGAGTTTCTCCCTCGTCGTAGTATCTAGAATGTTAGAGCTGGAAAGGGGCCTGTAGTTCTGTAGCCCAGCGCCTGTGTTCAGAGGCACAGGGAGGGGCAGCGACCGCCCGACACCTGAGCGGAACCGGGCCAGGCCCGCTCCCTCGCTGTCGGGGCCCTGCTGCTGCTGTTGCTGCCACCTCTGCTACTTGGGTTGGGACCCTTTGCCCCTTAGGAGAGGTGTTGGTCACTGATGTTTACCTCAGTTTATGTCACTGTCGAAGAAACAAATAGCAAAAAATTAATCACACCGTAGACATGAAGACTTAGAAGACAACACACAAAAAATCTTCCTCTTTTGATTCTTCTGTGAAGCTGTGTGTATGTGTGTGTGTGTGTGTCTCTCTCTCTCTCTCTCTCTCTCTCTCTCTGTCCCACCCTGGGCAGGCTGGGTCATCCCCGATCTCTGTCCCAGCCCCTGTGCCCCCACACTGCCCCTGTCCTTCGGTGCTTCCCAGAGGCCCCTCTGAGCTGGCCTGTGGGGTGTGGGGAGCCCCCTGGGCGGGAGGCAGGGCCACAGGTTATCTAGAGGGCCTCCCATCAGGCCCACTGAGAGAGCCCCAATGCTGCCAATACTCCCTGAGCCTGTGCCGTTGCTGGTGGGACAGTCGTGGTGACTAGCCTCTGTGTCCAAGCCTGGCTCAGGGCCTGGGCAGAACCCCAGTTCCCGAGCCCCAGCCCCTCATGTCTTGCCACCGCCCCTCCCCACCATGTGTTTGTAAATACTCTGGCATCCTTTGGCCCTGAGAAGGTTTTTAAATGTGTTATTTACTTCTCTAATCATGACAATTGCTATAAAATAAAGTCTAGAAAAATTACCACTGAGTGGCTGTCTTGTCTCAGAATACCGACAGAGTAGGGAGTGGGGCACACAATTATTCTTGAGCTGAAAGCTTGACAGATGTTCTAAAGTGGGGTCTGCGGAGTCTGAGAGCAGTTACTTCAGACCTAGAGGAGGCTTGAAGGCCACAGGAACAAGGACCAGGTTCTGGGAGGGAAGGGGCAGCGACTCGTCCCTGGCCCGATGTCCAGGTTCAGCTTGGAGCCCTCAGACTGGGCAGAAAATAGAAGCCAAAGCCCAGAGGAACAGAGTAGGCTGATTTACCCAGTCGTCACCCAGCAAATATTTACCGAGCACATTCTGCGTCCCACCCGGGATACAGCAGTGAGCAGGCCAGATGGTGTCCTGTCCTCAGGCAGCCAGCAATGGAATGATGGAGACAGACATAACCCACATTTAAGGCTGGCTGCTGGGAAAGTACGTAACTGGGAAGCTCATCAAGTTTGGGGGTGTCAGGAGCTCACCAAAGACAGAAAACCAGAGGATTCGGAGTTCTCTGGGCAGCGGGGCATGGCTGGGTGGGAAGAAGCTGAAGGGGCAGAGTTAAAGGCAAAATGGAGTGCTGAAGGTCGGGGGGCTGGGCTGGGCTGTAAGGAGTTTCATGATTCCACATTCATTCAGCAAGAATTTATTACCGTCTCATAGATAAGACCTTTCCTTCTGTTCCAGACCCTTCGATAGCTCCTTATGCCACCCAATCAAGGCTGAAGTCCTTAGGGTGGCCTCCAAGGTCCCACCCCACCCCCACCTCCCCTCCCCCCTGGCCCCAGGATCACCCAGCATGCTCTCCCCTCAGGGCCTGTACCTCTCCCTGGAACTCTCCCAAATCTCCCGCCTCCCTCCTGCCTCCCTCCTGTTCTTCAGGTCCCTGCTCAAATATCAAGCGATCAGAGAAGACTTCCTGGAGCAGAAGCCCCTTACCCTGAGCGCTCATCACCAGTCCCGATACCATGTTTGTCCTCCACCTCTGTCCGCTAGCACGGAAGTTCCGAAAGAACAGTCAGTGTTTGGCAAACTGCTATCCCCTCAACACCCCCAATGCCTAGGAGAGGGCCTGGCACAGGACAGACACTCCCTAATGATCTGTCAGCTTAATGAATGAATGCCCAATACTATTTTAGGTGGCGAGGATCCAGCAACAAACAAGACAAACAATCCCTAGCCCCTGAAGCTTACTTGCTGAAAAGGAAAATAGACATTAATTCGATTACATAATTATCCATGAAATGCGGGTGGGGGTAAAAAAATAGGAAAAAAAAAATAAGAAAAGAGAAAAACAAATCCACCCAAACTAGATCAGAAGGGAAAGGACTCGTCCCCAAGAATTTTATCTAGGATACGTTAAAGAAAAACTGTCATTTCAAACCATCTTCCACTTCTCTTCAACGATAAGACTGGACACCCAGGGGCTTCACAGAACACTTTAATGGATTATTAAGGGGTGGAAGGGAAATCCACAAATGCAAACAGTATCTCTGGTTCCCCCCCTTGGTGTACAAATATCACCTTGGCGCTGCCAGTGTGTCAGATAATGCCAGGACTTGCCACTAGGGGGCATTGGTTTTCCGCCACTGTTGCTCTTGTCTGCCGCTTAGCATCACTGCGTAACTGCCCTGTCGCCACGCTCGGTCAGGCCCCAGGGACTTGACCAGAAGGGTTTCCAGCCCCTCCCACACACTATATCAGAGCCAAAGCAACCCCTGCAACCCTTGGGTCCTTCCATTTAGCCTGGGTCACCTGCCCTTGCTCTTGGCTAGTGCCTTCTCAAGGGCACTTGGTGTCTTCTCCTGCCCATAGTCTTCAGGCTAGACTTAGTCTATCAAAGAGGTTCCAGTAACAGTGAACTTCAGAAGGGAAGGGATTGTATTCTTTGTATTCTCCCTTTTTTCCCAACATGCTCCTTGAGTCCTGCACGAGTTTTCCCAGCTACTCGCCAGTGACTGCTAAGCATTCCAAGACAAGGCATATTGAAATGGAAGCGTCTGCCTTCGGCTCAGGTCATGATCCCAGGATCCTGGGATCGGGCCCCCAGTCGGGCTCCGTGCTCAGCGGGGAGCCTGCTTCTCCCTCTCCACCCCCTCACTCAGGCTCTCTCTCACATGCACGCTCTCTCTCAAATAAATAAAATACTTTTTAAAAAGGGGGGGCAGCCTCAGGGTCCCATTCTACCCTTCACGCAGGGCAGGAGATGCCAACTCAACGTACTTACATCACTGAGGGAGAGAGTCCCCAAACAGCATTTCTCTCTAAAAAAATGTAGAGCCTTACCCCCCGCCCCCATCTAGTGCCTGGTTCAGGGTGGAAATGTGGGTGTAAGAAAAGTAATTTCAAGTTATTTACTGGCAGTTGAGGGGAGGAGAATGTTCATCAACCCAGCCTTGCTTTAAGGTCAATGGAGAAATTGAGGGGCTTTCATTTGGAGCCAAAGAAGGGCAGAAGAGTATGGCGGCTCCCAAGGCCAAGAGTGTACAGAGGCAGCCAAAGAAGTAGGCGGTGTAATCCACAATCGTGGACTGTACACTTGAAATTTGCTAAGAGAGCATTACCTTAGGTGTTCCCGCCACACACACACTCTCTCAAACCCTAACTATGTGAGGTGATACATATATTAGCTTGTGGTGACCATTTCACAGTGTACACATATCTCAAAACACCAAGTTGTACACCTTAAGCATATACAGTTCTTACTTGTCAGTCCTACCTCAGTAAAGACAAGAAGAAGAAAAAGAGGTTGGCCGTGGCCTGACTCAGGAGACTGTGAGCCCCAGTTTGGAAATCCTCGGAGAGATCCTGGAGGGGCCTGGTTGTCCTTAATATGTGGCAAGGGGGCTCAAGTCATTCTATTTTGATGTTAGAGGAAAAGAGGGGGTGCCTGCAGAAGGCGGAGGATTTGGGGTTATATTTAATTACAGTTGTGATAAGGATCACGGGATGCTAAGAATAGTGTAAGAGGTAGTAGACATCTGCTATTTTTGCCTGTTTTGCACCTTCACCCCCCTTTTAGTTGATAGCACCCCAAGTTTCCCTTGCATGTTCTTGATCCATGTGGTTCAGGTGGTGCTGACCTCCCCCCCCCAACCCCGGTTGGTTCCGTGGCATGGCCACATGACCAGGTCTGGTCAACCAGCACATTCCATCCCCTGAGCCACAGCATTTGGCTCAGACATGGACATATAACCCAAGCGAGGCAGGTCCTGGCCTTTCTCTACACTTATTAGGGGTAAAGTGTTCTCTTTTCACTAGATTTGCTAAGTTTGTGCGATGTAAGGCTGGACCTGCTGGTGGCCATCTTGGCCACCACACAGGTAGATTCTGTCCAAGCATGAAAACCACACAGAGTGACTGAAGCAGGGCCAAGAGATTAAGGGAAAAGGAATCTGATGACATTATTTGAACACTAGGATCCAAGACTGAAATTAGATATAAATAGGTTTTCCAGTCACATGAGCCAATATGTGCTCATAAATCCATTTGAGTCTGGTAGCCTGCAAATAAAGAAGTTCTGACTAATATCCAGAGAAACTTAATCCCTAAGGCCCCTGAAGCCACCCGTATCTCTGGGGCCCTGCCTACAGCATCTCCTGACCAACAAGTGACCTTGATCAAGAGAAGCCACTGAGCCTTTCCGAGGCTGGATGCTCACTTCTGAAGCTGAGACTACCAGAGTATTCGCCAGGACCCATTTGGTCCCAAGCGACAGGAAACCCAACTCAAAGTGGCTGATTTGGGGGAAAAAAAAAAGTCCCTAAATAGAACCAACTTCAGGTGTAGCTTAATGCAAAGGCTTCAACTTTGACACCAGGATAGGTTTCTCTCTCCAACTGCTCTATTTCTTCAGGGAAGACTTATTCCTGGACTTCGCCCTCTCTCCTCATGGCGTAGGATGGCTGCCAGCCACCACACCTTCCATCCTCTCAAGAGCGACGCCCAACAGGAAAGAGAGGAGGCTGGGTCCCAGGCGACCTGTCCCGGTTGGTGGGTTCCCCGTGCTTGCTTGGTTCTGACTGGGTCCCGTCCCCATCGCTGATCTAATCACATAGCCAGGGCAATGCGGTTCTCTGATTGGCCGAGGCCTTGTCACGTGCTCCCCCGGAGCGGGGGGGGGGGGACACTGAAGCCCCACCCAAAGTAACTGACTGAGAACGGGTATTCTCCCACGGATAATGGGGTGGGGGTGAGGTGGGTGGTGAGGGATGGAGGGGAGTAGAGGGGGGAGAGGGGCAGGGGTTGGGAGTGGAGGTGGAAGTGGAGGTGGGAGAGGGGGGTGGGAGTGGGGGTGCGAGTGCAGGTGGGAGGGGGTGGGGGAGGAGACGTATCATTTGGCCCCAACTCTGTCCGCCTCCGTGGACCCGTGTCCTCTGCCATGTTATTTTGCAGTGTGATATTAGTATGTCTCCTTCAGCCATCACTTGGGTGGCCATTCACTTTGTTTCTGCTGGAAATCAGCTACATAATCATCCTTTTAAAAACTTATGGGGGGGCGCCTGGCTGGCTCAGTTGGTTAAGCGACTGACTGCCTTCGGCTCAGGTCATGATCCTGGAGTCCCAGGATCGAGTCCCGCATCGGGCTCCCTGCTCGGCAGGGAGTCTGCTTCTCCCTCTGATCCTCCCCCTCTCATGCTCTCTGTCTCCCATTCTCTCTCTCAGATAAATAAATTAAAAATCTTAAAAAAAAAAAAAAAAACAACTTATGGGGACAGGAGAAAAATTATGAAGAATAATGGCTGAAAACTTCTTAAATTTTTTAAGGATTTTATTTATTTGAGAGAGAGAGAGAATGAGCAGTGGGAGGTGCAGAGAGGGAGGGAGAAGCAGGCTCCCCGCTGAGCAGGGAGCCCAATGTGGGGGCTCGATCCCAGGACCCCAAGATCATGACCTGAGCCAAAATCAAGAGTTGGCTGCTTAACTGACTGAGCTACTCAGGCGCCCCTGAAAACTTCCTGAATTTGATGGAAAACATGAATCTGTCCATCCAAGAATTTTATTGAACATTATTATTTGCTATTTATTATTCTATTAGCCGAACCATGTAGTAAATTATGATCACATTTCCTTTCTGCACAACCTTTTATTTTCTAGGTGTTGGTAATTTTCTTTTTTTATTTGTGTAGAATAATCTATGTACTTATTATTAATTCAACCCCAATCTCTCCATCAGTTGTTTACATTGTTTCTCAAGAGGTTTGGTTTGATTAAGTGGTTTCCAAGTTTAACCTTCTAGAAAGCGGCTAGAGCCCCCTGCCCTGCTCCGAGATGCACCGGCTGCTCTCTGGACCTGTTGCAGGATCGTCCTGGGGTCTGTCTCCTCTCATCATTTCCCCAAGGAGTCCCTCTCCCTCTTTTCTATGTTGGAGCTCCTATTCCTGTATTGAATTACGTTTCTCATACTTGATTTACTCTTTTGTTTTGGTGGAGCACATTTTCCTGTAGTTTAAGGAATAAGTATAGTTAAGGAATAAGAAGTAAATTTTTTAAGATCTTCCAAACAAATAGTATGGGATATTGCCGGATTTCTTTCTAAAAGAGCTCTTAAGGGACGCCTGGGTGGCTCAGTCGGTTAAGCGGCTGCCTTCGGCTCAGGTCATGATCCCAGGGTCCTGGGATCGAGTCCCACATGGGGCTCCTTGCTCAGCAGGGATCCTGCTTCTCCCTCTCTCTCCCTCTGCTTGTGCTCTCTGTGTCAAGTAAATAAAATCTTTAAATAAATAAATAAAAATAAAAAATAAAGAAAATAAAAGAGCTCTTAAGAATTAACCTCTCCGTCAGCAAAAATGACAGTGTGCTTCCCTTAAAACCCCAGCAGCCACTCGTTGTTGCCTACCTCTCAGTATAAAGTGCTCACTCATCGGTGCTTTAATTTGCCATTTGGACTTGCTCCTCTTCGAATAGTCTCTTCGACCCTTTGCCATTTTACTTTGCGACTCTTGGGTCTTTTGCTGTCCATCTATATGGACTGGTTCGTTCATCTGCCGGATTTGCAAATGGAAATCATCCTTTAACTTAGCTTGGGTATCTTCCCATAATCTTCCCTCCTAAATTTAACATAGATTAATCTGAAAGATTTTTGGTGTCCTCTGGGCTTCTTTTCTTCTGGGTTTGTAAATTGTCCGCGGTCCCTAGATTTTAAGTGTAGTTCCCTAAGGGTTCTCCTAAGACTTTTACGAAGGGTTAACTCATCTTTAATTTACTTTTGCTGCTATTTATCCAATTTTATTTGCTTATTTCTTCCAGTGGACAGCCAGCTGTGCTGGTACTGTTTTAAGTAAACTGGCCTCTTCTGACTGAATTGCATTTCCACTTTTGTCATGATTTCAACTCCCATAAGATAACGGGTTCCATTTCTGGGTTGTTTGTTTAGTTGCCATGGTGCAGATCTGGGGCATTTTCCATGTGCAACGTCATGTAGGTGCTACCTGGTTTTTTAAAGGCCCCATTGGTTTTTTGATTGGAATTACATGTGGGGAAATTCGTGTTTCTCTGATGTTTTTAACTTGTCCCGTGTTCTGATGTTAGCTCTTCTTTATCCTTCAACACATTTTTCTTCATGGAGCTCCTACCCCTTCTCTGTTAGGTGTATTTCCCAGTAATATAAATGTGGATGAAATCTTTTCCTTTTTCTATTTCTAGTGAACGATTTCTTACAATATCAAGTTGCCTTATCTCCTCTTTCTCAGTAGTGAGCATTTCATTGTTTTTTATCCTGGTGTCTTTGATTGAACCTCCAAAAACACTGTTTTGTTTTGATTCTAAGAGAAATGGCTTTAGTATCTAGAATGATGTTTGCTGTTAGTTTGGGCAAAGAACCTTTATCATGCTTAAGTAGTTTCTCCTTCTTCTTCTTCTTTCTTTTTAAAGAGTTTTTCTTAAGAAAAAGAAATTGAATTTTTCAACATCAATTGATATGAGCACATTGTTACTCTCTTTCATGATGATGTAAAGAATTATGTTGATGAATCACTTGATATGGAACCTGTCTTGCATTCCTGAAATAAGCTCTAGTTGCTCAAAGTCTGTTATTTTTTTGATCTTGATAAAATACAACTGCATTTTATTTGCTAGCATTTGATTTAGAATGTTTGCTTCGAAATCAGGGAGAGATTGGTCTACGACTTACTGGTTTTTGTTGTTTTTGTTCTTGTTATATTTTGTTGGTTGGTTTATTTGTTTATCAAGTTTTTATGTTAAGGTCATGCTGCTTTCATAAAATGAAGTGGAGAGTTTCTGGGGCGCCTGGGTGGCTCAGTCGGTTAAGCGTCTGCCTTCAGCTCAGGTCATGATCTCGGGGCCCTGGGATCAAGCCCTGCATCAGGCTCTCTGCTCAGTGGGGACTCTGCTTTTCTCTATCTAGTTAGCTCTCTCTCTCTCTCTCTCTCAAATAAATAAATACTCTTTTTAAGATTTTATTTATTTATTTGAGAGAGAGCACGAGCAGAGGGAGCGGCAGGCAGAGGGAGAAGAAGCTTGCTCCCGCTGAGCAGGGAGCCTGATGTATGCATAAACTTATTTATAAAGCACCAGTACCCCACCACCCGACTCCCCACAGAAGAAGGCTGCACTTGGTTGTGTGGGCAAAGGGGAGCCATGGCAGGTCCTTGAGGTGGGGAGTCACCAAGATCCAATAAAGCACAATAGGAAGGGTTTAGCGCCAGGAGGTGGATTTAATTAGCCTGATGTTACAGGAGAGGAAACTGAGGCACAGAGAGGGGAAGTTCTTTGCCCAAGATCACACAGCTACAAAGTAACCATGCTGGAATCTGAACCCAGGTCTTTCTGACTCCAGGCCTCTCAGTCACAGGGCCTATCCATTCCCCAATCCGAGAATCTGGGAGGCACCCCAGCCCTCCACAGCCCACTGTGCAACCAGCTTCTTGGGAGGGATGAGCATCTCCCCTGGCGCCCTAGCACCTTCCGTGCCTACCCCCGCATGAGTCACTCCCCGGAGCCAGAGTGAAAGAACCCACCTCCTGGGGGAGTTCTCCGTGTGAGTGCATTTCGGGTTCCCGTCTTAGTCACCACTTCTCTTGGTTCCCACCCCTCCCCCCAGCTGCCAGGGGCCTCCACGTCCCCAGCCACCCGTGCCACCCCCATTGGGCTCAGGCCCCGACCGTGGTGCGGCTTTGGCAGTGGGGCAGGTGACACCGAATCCTGAGATGCGGGCAGGGCGACTGGGGGGCAGTAGGCCCCATAACCACCGCTGGCTTCCCTTAACCTAAGTGAAAGCTGTGAACTTGTCAGGTGGACAGTCGCACTACCATAAACAGCCAGCATTTCTAGAGCACTGACTTCAGCCAGGCCCTGCTCGGAGCCCTTTGCGTCTATTAAGACATGTAATCCTCCTACAAGCCCACGAGGCCCTGGCGTCCCTGTTTTATAGCTGAAGCAATCAAGGCTCAGAGAGGGAAGTGGCTTGCCCAAGGTCACAGAGCCAGCAAAGGACAGAGCAGGGAGTCCCACTCAGGCAGCTGGACTGCCTCCATGATGGGCATTCCCGCACCGATGCTGTCCCAAGGGCCGGGCAAGGCTGAGTCCTTGCCCGGGGCCTGGTCCTGCACGTTGAGCCCAGCCCAGCCAGAGCCCCTGAGAAGGGCAAGCAGGGGCCAACCCTCCGGGGAAAGGCACCAGCTCTACTCGGCCTGGGTGAACTCTGGGCCAGGCCACGTGCAGCCTCCCCAGGTTGCCAGGCTGGTCAGCCTCCGGGCCTTTGTAGGTGGTTTCCTTTGCTTGGAACACCCTCCTCCTCCTCTCCATGGACCAGTCCCCTCTCCCATACAACTCAAGGCGGCGGCACCTCCTCTAGGAAGCCCTCTGGGATGCGCCCCCCCAGAACCCTACACTTCCCCTAGGAAGTCCCAAATCTGCCACTTGTTTGCTGTGACCTTAGGCAAATTACTGAGTCTCTCTAAACCTCACTTTATTCATCAACAAAATGGGGCCCATGATAACTCGAGGGGTTTTTGCAAGGATGAAGAGATAAGCCTGGCTGATAACAGGGCGGGGCCCACAGTAGATGCTCACTCCACAGTCCACAGGCTCCTCTTCTAGCATTGATTTGTGTACACTGGGTTGTAACCGTTTGCATCTGCCCCTCCCTCTGGACCAAGTGTTCTGCAAGAACAGAAATGGTGTCCTGTTTCTGAGCTTGTCCCAGATCCCAGCGCATGGCCTGTCCGGTGGGACATCTCAACACATATCCTATTTACTGGCTGAACGGCCCAGGGCCCAGCTTCCTGCTTGCGACCGGTGCTGAGGGCTGGGCCCAGCGCTCACTGAGCAGTCAGGCCGGGCTTGGCCCGGACCGGGAGTTGCCCCTTCCTGGAGGTGTGACCTCGGGCAAATCATTTATTTTCTTCTTTAAGATTTACTTATGTATTGGGGCGCCTGGGTGGCTCAGTCGTTAAGCGTCTGCCTTCGGCTCAGGTCATGATCCCAGGGTCCTGGGATCGAGCCCCGCATCGGGCTCCCTGCTCGGCGGGAAGCCTGCTTCTCCCTCTGCCACTCCCCCTGCTTGTGTTCCCTCTCTCGCTGTGTCTCTCTCTTCAAATAAATAAATAAAATCTTTAAAAAAAAAAA
>NC_138373.1:15882904-15899089 GCF_054177405.1 Leptonychotes weddellii | reverse complement strand
GGCGCCTGGGTGGCTCAGTCGTTAAGCGTCTGCCTTCGGCTCAGGTCATGATCCCAGGGTCCTGGGATCGAGCCCCGCATCGGGCTCCCTGCTCGGCGGGAAGCCTGCTTCTCCCTCTGCCACTCCCCCTGCTTGTGTTCCCTCTCTCGCTGTGTCTCTCTCTTCAAATAAATAAATAAAATCTTTAAAAAAAAAAAAAAAAGATTTACTTATGTATTTATTTGAGAGAGAGAGAAAGCCTGAGCTGGGGGCGGGGAGGGGCAGAGGCAGAGGGAGAAGCAGACTCCCTGCTGAGCAGCGAGCCTGATGTGGGGCTCGATCCCAGGACCCCGATCATGACCTGAGCCGGCTGAGCCACCCGGGTGCTCCGGGCAAATCATTTAAATTAACCTCTCTGCAACTCCTCGCCCTGGATGGCCAAGTGGGGATGACAGTAGTCCTGCCTCCAAAGGCTTTCAGGGGGATTCACTGGACTGGTGCTTAGAAAGCGCTGAGTCCGGGCCGGCCCGCAGTGGGTGCTGTAGGAGTGTTGTTGAAATGAGTAGCTGCCTCCTCTGCACCTTCCAGCCTGTTCTGTAAACACTTGGCCAGCTCTCAAGTCCCGCCCTGGGGACCTCGGGGTCGGGGTCCCGAGGAGCCCCTTTCCAGCCGCCTCCTCCTTCATGCCCTGGCCTGGCGGCCTGACGGTTCCGGTTGTCCCCAAGGCCCTGCTCACAGCTGCGGCTGGTGGTTCTAGCGTCTGGGGCCAGGGGCTCCGTGTATGGAGCCAGGAGGACGGTCCGCGGAATCCAAGAGCAGAAGAAGACCGTGGAACCTTGTCATCTGGCCCAACCCAGTTTTCTTGACTCTGACTCCCCACTGCCCCTGACAATGTAATCAAGACAGGTTGGGGGAAATGCAGTCTAAACCTGTGATGTTTCAGTCACATGGAAGGCTGAGTCCCAGATTGGAGGACTTGGTGTCACACGAGGCTTGCCTCTGGGCTGGCCTGTGGAACCCAGGCCCACAGGGCCGCTGAGGGGTGAGTAGGAGCCTGCTAGAGTGACGACACAGGTTGGCGGTGGCAGGAGGGGGGAACTGGGACTGAGCTGAGGCTGGTTACCGCTTCAGTCCCATCCCCCACCCCCCCCACCTGCCCCAGTGGCAGGGTGACGGGAGTGCTGTGGTTTCCCCTGCAGCTTCGAAGCTTCTTCATGCTCGCTCTGCTGTGGCTCTTCAGGCCTCCTGCTCGAAGCCCAGTTGGGTGCCAGCTCCCAGCTCCAAGGTCAGGTCACCCCTGAGAAGAGTGAGCCTCCCTGGTGGTGAGCACCAGCCAGCAATTCCTCCCAGCTTCCTTCTGCGTCCCCATCGGAGCCTGCAAACACTTCTGGAAGTCCTCTTCACTATGCAAAGGATGTGGGATACCCCGGCCCCCTTCCCCCCAAATGCCCTCTTGTTTGCCCTCTCTGCCCTGTCCCCTTCATGCCTGTGGGTGGGCCTGTCGGATAAGCCACAGGACACTGGTTAAATTGGAATTTCGGACAACCGACGAATAATGTTTTGACATAAGTATGTCCCAAATATTGGATCTGGAATTTTTATTTGCCAAATCTGGCGGTGTAACTCGGGGGCCTAGCGAATCCAGCTATGGAGAGGGGTGCTGGTCCCCCTTTCTCTCAGAGGCACCAAACTCCTTGGGGACCCTCTCTCTGCATTTCTTTCTCTTCCCTCTGCCCTCCCTCCTCCCCCCGACCTCCAACTGGCCCCAAGGACAAGTAGGGAGGAAAACCTCCACCAACTCAAATGTTCTCTCGGCATCCCCTTTCCAGCTCACTACAGTTCCTCTCCTCACACTCGGCCTCCCCTCCCCAGGCCCCTCTGTTCACACCTGGCACAACACTTTGAACTGGCAGTTTGGGCTCTGTGCCTCCATTCCCAGCTGCTTTTGTGGGGGTGGTAGAAAACAGAACCCTCAAGTGAATAGGCCACCACAAATCAACCCTCCAAGCTAATCCGCGGCACACACGTCCTCTGCTCTGAATCCCATTACAACCTGCCCATTTCACAGATAAGAACACTGAGGCCCAGAGAGGTTGAGCCCTCCCCCCAGGTCACACAGCTGGTGAGTGGAAGACTGGGGGTCTCTTTCAAGGGCCCCAGGGATGCCCAGAGTGGGCCCCTGCCTCCTCGGAGACCTGTCTTCCCTGCAGCAGCTGTGCAGACCCTGGAGGAAGGGGCTGAGCTGTTGAAGCCCCGGGTCCCCCTGGGTCCCCTAGGCCTTTTCACACGGGACCTGGTGCTGAAGCCGCCTGGTGAAGCCTCATCCCACCCCCCTCTGCAGCTGGGCCTCTGTGACATTTCCTCTCTGAGGATCAGCCACAGCCGTGCTGGGCTGGGGGAGAGGGAGGAAGAGGAGGCCCCTCACACGCATGGGAACCCAAAGTCTGACTGCTCGAGGTGGCCAGCCCCGAACGTGTGGGGCTCAGGAATGGGAAGACCCCTTTCGGAACCAGTGCAGCTGGGCAAGTCATTTCTCAGCTTCAAGTCTCCATTTCTTCAACCAAAAATGGGGTCAACGATATTTTACGTCACAGAGCTGATGGAAGGATTCAAAATGGCCTTCGGAGCTCCTGGCTCATTCAGTCAGTGGAGTCTGCGACTCTTGATCTCAGGGTTGTGAGTTCAAGCCCAATGTTGGGCATAGAGTTCACTTAAAAATAATAAAATAAAATAAGGGGCGCCTGGGTGGCTCAATCAGTTAAGCACCCGACTCCTGATTTTGGCTCAGGTCATGATCTCAGGGTTCAAGCCCTGCACTGGGCGTGGAGCCTGCTTAAGATTCTCTCTCTCCCTCTGCCCCATCCCCGCCCCCCCCCAAAAAAGAAAAGTGAAATAAAAAATATTTTTAAAAATGGTTTTAAATCATAAAAATTAATGGTTAGCACTTAGGACGTATTATATAGCAGACACTGTTCTAGGCACTTTACATAATGCATAAAATTACTTAATCCTCTCAACCACCCTAGGAGGTAGGTACTATTATTATCCCCACCTTACAGATGAAGAAACTGAGGCAGAGAGTTGAAGTCGCTGCTGGAGTCAGTAATTCAAACTGAAGGCTCGAGGGTCCAAGCTATTGATGACTACAGCTTCCTTGTTAAACAGCACAGAAGTATTCCTCCAAATCAGGGATCACCAACTGAAACGGCCCCTGACGAAACAGATGTCATGGAACAGAGCAGAAAATCCAAAAACAGGCCAGGGGAATTTTGAGAATGCAGCACCATTTCAGATGAGTAAAGAAAATATGGATTATTCTCTAAGTGGCGTTGGGACAAGGTTTTGCCACCTGAAATAAATAAATAAATAAATAAATAAAAGCCTGCTCCGTACCTCACACCTTACACCAAGGATAAATTAAAGATTTAAATGGAAACAATAAACCACTACGTAAAAATTTAAAAAACAAAAACAAAAAAACTTCTCATAGCAAAAGCCCCAGTGATATAAACAGCAATAGAGAGGTAATACAGGCGGGCTTGCTTTGTGAAGATTCATCAAGCTGCGCACTTCTGATCTGATACTTTGCCGTGTATGTTATACTTTAGAGGTCTTTGTGTTTGTTCTGTTTTGTTTGTTTGTTTTTATAAAAAGGGCCAAACTGGGAACACAACAAACTGGGAAAATGTATTTGCTCCCTCAAATAACAAAGAGGTAATTTTCCTAATATGTAAAGTGTTTCTAGAAATAAACAAGAAAAAACTACTCGAAAAAGTGACAATGTATACAAATGGGTCACAGAAAAGAAAATACAGATGACTTTTAAACACATAAAGAGATGCTCATTTCTTCGTGAAAAGAGAAATGCAAATTAAAACTGCAGCTAGATGCCTGACAGTTTGGCAAAAAGTTAAAGAGTTCAATAGCGTTCTGAGTTGGCAAGGATGTGGGGAGACAGGCGCTGTCGGGTATTGTTTGTGGGGGTGTCAGCCGGCCCCCTCCCCCGAAGGGGAATTTGCCAATATCTATCAAAATCACACATGCTTGTTCACTTTGACCCAATGACTCCACTTCTAGGGATTCGTTATACAGAGATACTCCCACATATGATAAATGCCTTATGTATAAGGTTGTTCACTGTGACTTTTTTGGGGGGGTTTTTTTTGGCAAATTATTGGAAACCATCTAAAATGTCCATCCCCGGGGTGGGGGTGGAGGGTTGGGGTAACTGGGTGATGGACATTAAGGGGGGCACGGGATGGAATGAGGACTGGGTGTTATTTAAGACTGATGAGGGCACCTGGGTGGCTCAGTCGGTTAAGCGTCTGCCTTCAGCTCAGGCCATGATCCCAGGGTCCTGGGATCGAGCCCCACATCGGGCTCCCTGCTCAGCGGGGAGTCTGCTTCTCCCTCTGCCCCTCCCCCTACTCAAGCTCTTGCTCTCTTGCTCTCAAATAAATAAATAAAATCTTTTTAAAAAATAGACTGATGAACCACTGAACTCTACCTCTGGAACTAATAATACACTTTATGTTAATTAATTGAATTTAAATAAATTTTTAAAAATAAAATTAAAAATCAATCAATCAATCAATCAAACGTCCGTCCCTGGAGAACTAGTGAAGGCATATCCATACAATGGTAAACTATGCAGCTATAAAAAGGAATGGGTCCCCGGTGATGCTGTGAAGCTGGCATGTCTCCCTGGACTGCTCACCTCACAAGGTCCCTACATCCACAGGTACTCTGCTTACATGGTGGATGCTGCAGATCTATCTGTATATTGTGACCATTTTCTGGAATACACTTATTCTTATTTGAACAAAATCAACATATGACAACAGTTTTCCAACAAGTGGAAATAAAGTCTCTGGGAAAGGGAGCATCTTTTTCTAATTTGTACAAAGACTCAGAAGCCTCTCTCAAGTCTTTTTTTTTTTTTAAGTCATCTCTACACCCAACATGGGGCTCAAACTCCCACCCCCGAGATCAAGAGTTGCATGCTCCACCGACTGAGCCAGCCAGACACCTCCCTCCAGTTTTTTTTTGTTTTTTTAACACCCAAGAGAATTAGACTATTATTTTGCCTGAGCTACCATAGTCAGGTCTCTGTTACTTACAGTCAAATTTAATTCTAACCGATAGAGCAACTAATTTTTAAAAAAATTTTAAATAGAGGGTCATCTGGGTGGTTCAGTCAGTTAAGCATCCAACTCTTGATTTTGGCTCAGGTCATGATCTCAGGGTCATGAGATCGAGCCCTGAGTCGGGCTCCACACAGAGGATAGAGCCTGCTTAAGATTCTCTCTCCCTCTGCCTCCCACCCCACTCACGCTCTCTCTCTTTCTTTTTTTAATATTTTATTCTTTTAAAAGATTTCATTTATTTGTTTGTCAGAGAGAGAGAGAGTACAAGCAGGGGGAGTGGCAGGCAGAGGGAGAAGCAGACTCCCCACTGAGCAGGGAGCCCGATGCGGGGCTCGACCCCAGGACTCCGGGATCGTGACCTGAGCCGAAGGCAGACGCTTAACCAACTAAGCCACACAGATGCCCCTCACACTCTCTCTCTTAAAAAAATAAAATAAAATAAATAGGAAAAAATTCATCTTAAATTCATATGGAATCTCAAGGGACCCCAAATAGCCAAAATAATCTTGAAAAAGAAGAAGAAAGTTAGAGGTCTCACGCTTCCTGATTTCAAAACGTATTACAAAGCTACAGTAATCCAAACAGTGTGGTAGAGGCATAAAGACAGACATATAGACCAAAGGAATAGGATAGAGAGTCCAGAAATAAACCATCGCATACATGGTCACATGATCTCCACCAAGGGTGCCAAGACCACTCAATGGGGAAAGGAGAATCTTTTCAACAAATGGTGTTGGGAAAACTGGATATCCACATTAAAAAAAAAAAAAAAAGTTGGAGCCTTACTTAACACCATATATGAAATTGAACTTAAAATGGATTAAGATCAGGGGCTCCTGGGTGGCTCAGATGGTTAAGGGTCTGCCTTGGGCTCGGGTCATGATCCCAGGGTTCTGGGATCGAGCCCCATGTCAGGCTCCCTGCTCAGAGGGTAGCCTGCTTCTCCCTCTCCCTCTCCCTCTACCCCTTTCCTGCTTGTGCTCTCTGTCTCAAATAAATAAAAATCTTTTTTAAAAAATAGGAGAAAATATCTGCAGATCATACATCTGAAAAGGCGTTAATATCCAGAATATATGTAAAGAGCTCCTACAAATCAACAACAAAAAACCAAAAAACTAGATTTTAAAAATGGGCAAAGAATTTGAATAGACATTTCTCCAAAGACAATACCCAAATGGCCAAAATGCACATAAAAAGATGTTCAGGGGCACCTGGATGGCTCAGTCGGTTGAGCATCTGGCTCTTGATTTCAGCTCAGGTCATGATCTCAGGGTCATGACATCAAGCCCCACAATGGGCTCCATGCTCAACATGGAGTCTGCTTCACATTCCTTCTCTCCCTTTCCATCTGGCCCTTACCTAACTGCTTGCACTCTAAATAAATAAACAAACAAATAAATAAATAAAATATTTTTTAAAAAGGAAAAGATGCTCAACATCATTCATTAGGCAAATGCATATTAAAACCACAATGAGATATCACCACATATACGATGACTACTATAAAAAAAGTAGAAAATAACAAGAGTTGGCACGGCCTCAGAGGAATTGGAACGCTTCTGCCCTGTGGGTAGGAATGTAAAATGGTGCAGCCACGATGGAAAATAGTATGCCATTCTTAAAAAAAAGAAAAGGAAAGAAAACTAGCTTTACCATAGTGATCCAGCAATGCTACTTTGGGTACATACCCAAAAGAATTGAAAGCAGAGTCTGGAAGGGATATTTGCACACCTGTGTTTATAACAGCATTATTCAAAATAGCCGAGGGGTAGAAGCAACCCTGAGAGTCCACCAAAGGATGAATGGATACACAAAATGTGGTGTATACGTACACACTGGAATAGGATTCAGCCTTAGCAAGGAGGAAAACCGTGTCACCTGCTACAACATGGATGAATCTCGGGGACATGCTAAGCGAAATAAACCAGCCACAAAAAGACAAATAGTACACGATTCCAATTATATGAGGTCCCTAAAGTAGTCAAACGCATAGAAACAGAAAGTAGAAGGGTGGCTGCCAGGGGCTGGGGGAGGGGGACACGAGAAGGTGTTGTTTAATGCATACCGAGTTTTCGTTTTGCAAGAAGAAAACGTTCTGGAGATCTGTTGCACAACGATGTGAATATACTTAACACGATTCAACTACACCCTGAGAAATGGCTAGATGGTTGCATTTTCTGTTATGTGTGTGTTTTTTTTTACCACAATAAAAAAAAAATTAAATGCTGCGGCGGGCCACTGGTTTGCAATCTCTCCTGTAGACAGTGTTCCCCCCGCACCCCCCCAGGGGCCGGGCATGTACCACTTGCTTGGACAACAAGGACCGTGGGGGAACTTGTCACGTAGGGGCTGACAGGCTTAAGCTCTCTTTTACTTGGTTCATTCGACAACACTTACCAGGCGAGCCAAGCTCCAGGCCCTGGAGTGACAGAGATGAGTGGGGAGCTCCCAGTCTGGAGGGGACAAGGACAGAAGGGGAACTCATGAAAAGATCAGCTTTGACGATACCAATTCAATGGGGTTGCAGGATACAGGGTGACTGGGAGGGCACGAGATTATAGGGAACGGACCAAAAGGGCTCTGAGAAGGGGAACTTCATCTGAGATCCCAGTGACAGAAGCTGGGGGCCTGTGAGGATGTGCAAGAGCTCCAGGTGGAGGGAGAGGGAGGGCAGGGACCTGGAGGCAGGGGCAGGCCTGGAGGGTGTGCGGTGGGTAGGGGCAGGGAGGCCTGACTCAGGAGCCTCTGCGGGGAGGATGGCTCAAGTGCTCTCAGCAGCCCTGTGTGCAAGAAACAGATAAAGCCCAGTCTTCTATTGGCATAAATTTGCTTTGTGAGTTCAAATGTATCATTCCCTTTTATGACCAAAAAAAAAAAAAATTAGAACAATAAACTATATTTTCCTAGAGTAAACAGACAGCCCTCAAGCTCTTGTATTTGCCTCCACACATCCAATAGCTGCTGAATCTCTGAATTAGCTCCTTGGCATGATTTAAAAACCACTGATCTGCCTGGGCCCCGTCACCCCCATTCGGCAGATGGGTGTACTGAGGCCCAGAGCGGGGAAGGAGCTCCAAGCAAGCCCAGGGCTGAGCAGGAGTTGGGTCTGGAGGTGAGGGGTGCCTGACTCCCAGGTCAGGGGTCTTACTGGGGCATGGGACGGCCCTGGGCCCTGCTTCCTTTATGGGGAGAACCTGCTCCCCAACCTTTGGGCAGTCTGGACATGGGCGTGAGGCCTGGGAGGGACAGCTGGGGGTCAAGCCAGTGGCTCGCTGGCTGGGCTGGGGGTGTCTGGGCACCCTGGCAGCAGTAGCCTCCTGCTCAGAGGACCATCCCCTCACTTGCTGCTGGGCGTCCAGGCCCCCTTAGCCCTCTCCCATGATCCTCCGGGCCTGGCTCCCCCTCCTGGGAATCTCTGCATCAGACAGCCCCCGTTGGTGTCTAATGCTTGCTGCCAGGATCTCCAAAGGAGCTGGATGGCTTCTCAGACTTCAGTGCCATGGCAATCCTCCCACAGTCTGTGTGGTGGCTGCTAGGGTCCCAGCCCAGCCACCGACAGGCCGTGTGGTTTGGGGCAGGCGGCCATGAGCCCGGCTGGGAGGGACATGGCAGAGCCGCTAAAGTGTCCTCAGTCTCTCTGGGTTTCCTAAGACTCCATCCTGAATCCACACGGAGGACTTCCTACCACACCCATAGCTGCCCGAGCCGATTTTCTTATTAGTGCTCTTTAGAATGACTTCCTTTTTATTTATTTTATTTTTTTTTTAAGATTTTATTTTTATTTCAGATTGAGTGAGAGAGAGCATGAGCTGGGGGAGAGGCAGAGGGAGAAGCAGACTCCCCGCGGAGCAGGGAGCCCGACGCAGGGCTCGATCCCGGGACCCCGGGATCATGACCTGAGCCGAAGGCAGACGTTTAACCGACTGAGCCACCCAGGCACCCCAAAATGACTTCCTTTTTAAACTGAAATTCATTTCCAAGACAACGAAATGGAAAACCAGTGTTGCTTGCCCTAAGTTAAAACAAATCCAGCAAAACCAAATCAAATTAAATTCCATAGAGCTGCCTGCTCGGGGCGCCGAGCTTGAGGTTTTCTCCCTCTCTTGAGGGGAAGGCAGAGCAGCGAGGGTTTCGGGGTGTCAAAGGGCAGAACCCAAAAGAGCCTCTGTCTGTAACCAGAATCATTGAGAAGAAAACGACTTTGTCTCCCCAGGGGATTTAAGGCACGTTCATGCTGCCTCTGCACGAAGGGGCACCTCTAGGGCACACCCAGACTGTGGCGACCACCTGTCTCCTCCAGAGTCCTGGCGCATAGAGGGTTCCTAGCTGTGTGACCTTGGGTGGGTCACTCAACCTCTCTGTGCCCAGTTTCCCCATCTGTAAAATAAAGTTGGTAACAGTACCCACCTCACAGGGGCGTCGTGAGGATTAAAGCAGTTAAACACAGAAGCTCCCCGCCCCCACCCCGTAGAGATGGGAGAGAATGAGGTGCAGGGAGGGGAAGGGACGGGCTCAGGAGCACCTGGGAGCCTCCCTGCTCTCAGCCTCTCTCAGCCCCGGCCAGCCTCACCCTCAGGCTCCCCTGCACATGCCCTCCCTCCTGTCGCTCATCCCCAAGTCCCCTGAGCCCCTCCCTGCTCTGGCCAGGCTGCTTGATTGACTTCTCGCACCAACCCTGTGAGGGAGCTCGCTCATCAGGCCCAGTCCACAGAAGGGGGCATTGAGGCCCAAAAAGGGGACATAATTCCTCTGTCTCTGTGTGCACCACACAGAGGGTAGGAGGAAGACGCAGGGGGTTCTGGGCTCCCCCACCCCCATCCAGCCCCAGCCGCCCCCCCACGCATTATCTCTAGGCCGCAGCAGCTGAGCCTCCCAGTATCTCTCTAATCCCCCAAATTTCCGGTTCCCCAAAGACAACTCAGGATGTGGGGAGGGAGGGGCAGGGAGAGGAGGAGGGAGACAGAGAACGAGAGAGAGATCACAGAGAGAGACAGCCACAGAGAGATGAGAGAGACAGAGACACAGAAAGGAGAGAGACGATCGGAGACAGAGAGCCGCACAGAGACAGAGAGACAAGGCAGAGAGACAGATGAGAGACAGCGCTTCCAAGACAGATGAGCAACAGAGGGAGACAGGCGAGATGGGGAGACACAGGTGGAGAGAGAGAGCCAGAAAGGGGAGGGGTGCCGCAGACACAGACCCGCAGGGAGACATGAGCGGAGGCCAAGAGTCTGAGGCTGAGGCAAAACTAAAAGTGGCAAGTGGGAGAGGGAGTCAGTCGGTGTCGGGTGGGAGGCACGAGGTGTTGGGGGGCATCCGGAAACAAAGGAAAGTGGTGAGTGTGGGAGCCAGGTGGGAGAGGGTGAGGAAAGCTCAGAGACCCGCTCAGGTATACAGGGAAGCAGCCAGGGACAGGGACCCAAACACGTAGGCCAGAGGGGCCCAGGGGAAGGAGACCAAAAGCCCCGCTTCCCCCTCTTTCTTGGAGCCCCCACAGGGCCGCAGATGCTGCACGCGTCCACCCACTGGGCTCACGAAGCCCTGTGTCCTCGAGAAAAGGGACTGTGTTCAGGCCCAGCCCCTGCAGCCCCAGAGCCAGCAAGCCCTGGAGACATCCAGCTGGTGTGCTCTGAGTGGACTCAGCTGCCCACCCTGCTCAGGGACAGAGGGGGGCTGAGGCCTGTGGAGGGACCTCGTGGGCACAGAAGAGGCACTTGGGAGCAGGGGTGGCCTGGCTGCTCAGGGAGGGAGTGCCAACACCCTGCTTGGTCTGGCCACCTGCCGTCTGCGAGCCTCAGCTTCCTCATTTGTCCAAGGGTGGTCATGAGAAGAACGTACGCAGGGCCACGGTGAAGGTCAAACATGTGTGAAGTGTGTGGCACGGCGTGACATATGTAGGTGCCTGAAGGTGGGCCTGTTGAAGTTGATGCTCCACAGCATCCTGTCTAGATGAGTCAGGGCCCTTTCATTTGCAAATGACAGAAACCCAGCTGGATGGAGCTGAGCCAAGTGAAGGAAGGGTGTTAATAAACTCAAATAACTGAACAGTTCTTGGGTGGATCCAGTTTCGGGCACAAATGGATCCCGGACCTCAACCCACATTCCCAAGAACCTGTCTCCCTGGCATGGCACTGCTCACCTCTGTTCTGCCTTCTCTCTCTTGGGCGCCCTTCCCGTGGTGGCCTTTGGCGGCTCCAGGCTCATGTCCTCCCTGTTGGCTGGTCCCAGAAGACAGAGAGAGAGAGAGCGCATGCCTTATTTCCCAGAGTTCTCGCAAAAGTCCCTGTGCAGAGCACAATTTACTCTCTGTGGAATTTCTCTTTTGGTTTGCCTCTTTGTTTTCTCCTTTTGGTAAAAGTCTAACATTTAACCAGAACGCAGCCTCCCTTCCCCCACCCCAAAGTAGGCTGTGCTTCCATAAATAACTTTGGAATGTGCTGTGTGACCTTAAGCAAATCACTTAACCTCCCTGAACCTGTTTTCTCTTCTGCAAGGAGGGCTCCTACCTTACATAGACAGGAGTGTAGTGAGACTCACTGAAATGATGAGTGTGACACAGTGCATCTCAACAGCCATCCTCCTTTCTACCAGCAACAGCCCCTAAGCTTGGGAGCCTTCCCATCTCCAGTCCCTCAGAATTGGGGGTGCAGTGTATGACACAGGCCTAAGTCAGTCAGCACACGGCATTGTCCCGGCCAGCAACTGGTTCAGGGAGTCACGTGCCCCAAGCTAGGGCAGGTAGAGGAATGTGGGGCTTTTGCTGGAGAGGCTCAGACAGTGTGCTCCCCAGGCTGGGAACGCAGAAGCACGTGGTCTCTGGAGCGGCTAGAACTGTCACGTGACCACACAACGGGAGCCTACAAATGGAGGCATTAGAGAAAGGAGGGCTGAAGAGAAACTAGAAGGTGGTGATAATATTCAGGCCTCTGACTCCAGCCACCCCTGATCATTTCCTACCTTCTCAGCAACCAGGGATCCCATCCTTCTACTTCCGGCGACACCTTTTGGGGCTATGGACCTCAGAATGAGAAGGTTTTACAACTGAGGTCCAACATCCTCAAAGGTCCCCAAAGTTCAGAAATCTAGTGGCGGAGTCGGGACTAAAATGAAGTCTCCTCGCTTGTATTCCAGTGCACTTGCCACCAAACGTGGTCCTCTTTCTGGAATCCTTGCTCATCAGCTCCGAGACTAAGAATACCAAGTAAACAAAGCAGAAGTAAGGAAAACCTGGAGAGATTTTCCTGAGGGGATCAAAGAGGGGGAAATGGGATGCAGGGCACGCACGAGGGAGGGGTGCCTGGGACAGATGGGCCACCTGCCTTAAAGTCTTCTCCGGGGTGTCTCTGAGAAGCAGTTAGAAGAGGGGGAGGGGGAGGGAACAGGCGAGTCTGGAGTTTTCTCACATGGGTTACTAGGTACACATCATTAGACCAGGGTGGCCTGATGGTGGTCACGATTTGGTGAACATGACAGCAGCCGTGGTGATGTTAGAAATCTTTCTTCTGCAAGTGACAGGCAGCCCGGCTCAAATTAGCCTAAGCACACACATAAAAAAGTCGATTGGCTCTTCAAGAAGTAATGGCTTCAGGAACACTGATCTGGGTGCTTAGACGGGCTATCAGAACTCAACTTTTCTATTTCCATTTGTGTCCTCTGCTTGCCTCTGCGGCGCCTTCACGCACAGGTTTGCACAACGGAAGCCTGCAAACCCTGCAAGCGGGGACCTCCCCCTCGGCCTTACGCCCGGGCCCGAAGAGCTTCTCTTTGCCAGGAGTTCCACCCAAAGTCTCAGGAACGTGTCTCATTGGCCTGAATTGGGTCACGTGTTCCAGTATCAACCAATCACTGGGCCAGGGGGTGGGAGATAACGGTTGGCCATCCTGGGTCCCGTGCGCATCTAAGGCCGCAGCCCCGCGGAGGCGCGGGAACATTGCCCAAAGCAAATCCAATGGCGGCGCGGCACTGGAAGGAGAAGGAATGGATGCTAGGAAGACGAAAACAAAAAATGCCCTCGGGATGCCTGGGTGGCTCAGTCGGTTAAGCGTCTGCCTTCGGCTCGGGTCATGACCCCAGGGTCCTGGGATCGAGTCCCACATCGGGCTCCTTGCTCAGCAAGTAGCCTGCTTCTCCCTCTGCCTGCTTCTGTCTCTCTCTCTCTCTGATAAATAAAATCTTAAAAAAAAAAAAAAAGATAGACAGTTGAACAGTATTTCTTAAAACAAAACAAAACAAAGCAAAAGCCCTCTATAGAGGTTATAAGATGGTCTGCAAATTGCTAATAATAACTTCCCCCCCCCCCCCAAGTCAAAGAAGTTCGGGAAATCCCAGATTAGGCAAAGAGAAACAGATTATTTTATCCCAGGATCTCTCCCGAGCCATGAACTTCCTACTGCGCGTTTCGTTTCGTCTCTGCAAGGGGGAATGAGAGAACGCTGCTTTTCCCCGGCGCTGGCGCTCCCGACCACGGAATTCTTTCTCGAGAAGCTTCCCCCAGGATTCAGAGGCCACAAGATAAGTTTGGGGAAAAACAACACCGAACAGCACAAAGAGCCCAAGCCGTCACTGTCAGTGAGTCCTGGCCCAAGCAGCTGCTGCGAACACCTGCCTTCGTTGGCTCAAGGCTTGCTTTGGCCACCGGGAGCCAGAAGTTCCGGAGAATTAGGTGGCGACTGCTGGGCAGAGATGTGGAAGTACCCCGCTCCCTCCCCAGGACGGCCTGGCCCACACCCACGTGCTCTGGTGTCACCCGCAGGCTCTCCCTGACTCCCAGTGCTGTCATAGGACCGTGCCCCAGGCCCAGTAGTAACTGGCTTTATAATGCACCCTTGTTGGATGCCTTCTTCTTCCTGTCTCACTCCCCTACTCCTCTGCCAGTGTTTTGGGACCACCTCCCAAATAAACCACTTGCACTAGGACTCTCACCTCAAGGACTGCCTCTGAGAGAACCCAAATCAAGAGAGCTGTTGCCTACCGATAACGGTAGCCATTCTAGAAGCACCCAGATGTCTCCCCCAGCGATTCCAGAGAACACTCTCTCTTATCACTACGTCGACCTTTCCTCCGACAACAGACTTCAAGAAAAAAAAATTTATTTCTGCTCCCCAGCTTCAAGGGGATTCTTTCCACTGGCCACCCCAGTGGGCTCAGATACCCCAGCCCCGACCCCATAGACATCATTGCATTGACTGTCTGTCCTGCCTGGCCCATCGACTGGTGGAAGCAAAGCCACATGTTCTTGCTGGTCCAAGAAGCAAAAATGGGAAGCTGCTTCGTGCTTCAGGGAATGTCCCTACCCCCAGTCCACCAAGAAAAGGACCAGAGTCACCTTGGACTTCCCCATGCCTCACAGTGCAGGGCTGTCACGCCCCTTGCTTCGGCCTCTCAAGGATCTCATTCTACCACCTCTCTCCATTGTCCCTCCTTCTTTAGCCAGCCTACCACCACCTTTCCTGTACATATTCCCAACAGCCTCCTCTTTGCTTCCACCTCAGAGCCTTTGCACATGCTGCCCCTGAGGCTGGAACATCATATACAACTCACCTGCTTGGCCCAGACAGATCCGTGACTCTCAGCCTGTTTACTGTCTCTTAAAACTACCCTAACCGCCCCCCGCCATTCCCTCCTTGGGCCTCGGCCTCTATTATGAAATCACTCAGATATGCAAACACTTAAGAGAATAATATTTCAAACAGTTGCAAACCCAACCCTGCTTAAGAGTAAGACAGTACTTATCACTGAGGCCTTCCTGAATGCCTTCCCAACCATTCCGCACACTCGGTCGCCTGGTTGCCTCTCCCCTGGACTTGGTATTCCTCGTTGCTTTGCCTGTCTTGCATACGTGTGTATCCCTGAACCAGATATACCCGTTTTCAGGCTTTCAACTTCATATAAATAAAACAACTTGTTTTCCTGTTCTCACTCCATATTCTCTTGGTGATGTTTATCCGTGCTGACAGGTGCTGCCCCAGCGCGCTTTTCCCCGCGCTCATTTTTACCTGCTGGGGCGCATCCACCCACAGTGTGACCAGGCTATAAGTGCTCCACCCAGTCTCCCAGTGATCGCCTCTGTCTGCCCTTGCCCATCGCCATCGCAAGGCCAAGGCCGCCCCAGCCTCTGGTACCCGCCCCCTCAGTCCGCGGGCTATTCACTCAGGGTTTATACCCAGCAATTTGCTAGGTAAAGGGACCCACCATCTCCAGCCCTGCTGATGCTGCTAGATTGTTCTCCAAGGTGCTCGTACCAACATACCTTTTGATAAACTTTCTGCTCCTCAGCCCAGGCACAAAGGTGCCTCTTCCCTTGTCTGTTTCTTCCAAATAATCTCTGCCCGCTGACGTCCAGCCCATCCAGCCCTCTCCCCGGGCCTCCCTCCCCCACCTCTCCAGTCGGGCCCCTTACTAGCCTCCCTAGGAGAGCAGCCGGCGCTTTGGACAACCAGCCAGAGCAAGGACCTTGGCAGCAGGGACTCCAGAGGCCAACAGCTGCGGATGGAATCCCGGATTTACCACTTTGGCTGTGTGCCTTTGGGCAAATCGCTTCTCTCTGGGCCCGTTTCCCCACCCGTGAATCGGGATACCCCCAGTAAACTGCTCAGAGGGGAATGGCAGTGATTAAACGAGATAAGCATGGAAACATGGCAGGTGCTTGAAGAAGTTGTTACTATTGCCTTTGAAGCCCACAGAGGACGCCGACAACTCTCTGCATTACTCTGGGCTACTTTATCGTATGCAACAGAAACCCCAAGTCAAGCCGGTTGAAGACAACTGGGAATTTATTGGCCCACGTAACTGGGAAGCTGGAGGGGGTTTCTCGCTTCAGGTGTGCCTGGATCCAGGAATTCGGACTCCAACGGGAAGCTGGCCCTGTCCGCCTCTGGACCATTCTGTCCTCCACATCACCTTCATTCTCGGGCAGGCTCTCCAAGTAGGGGCTCTAGGAATATATTCATCCAGTTTACCAACTGCCATGAACAAGAGCTTCGCCTTCCAGACACTTCCTGCCCAAATCCCAGGGCCGGTCCTCAGGGGCCCGGGTTTAGGTTACGTGCCCAGAGCAGAG
>NC_138373.1:15850418-15882804 GCF_054177405.1 Leptonychotes weddellii | reverse complement strand
GGGTTTCGAAGTCAGGAGGTCAGCAGGGCTCAGAGGGCTCCCCGAAGGAGTCGGAGGATAGGGCTGGGGGGGCGGGGCGGGGCGGGCGGGGCCTCTCACCGGACCCTCAGTTAAGCCCCTACAGATTCTCATAATCTGGAGCTCCCTCTTCCTCTTCGTCGTCCTCATCCTCCACCTTCTGGGAGCTCAGGATGGCTGGGAGGGGAGGGAGGGAGGTCTTCAGCTCACAGACCATCCCGGTCCCCCCTTCCCCCCACCCCCTGGCGGCCTCCCAGAGCTTCTGCCGCCCCCGCCCCCCCATCCCCTCCCCCAGCCCAGCACACACCAGGCTCGGTCCTAGCCATGGGCGGCAGCTCCTGGGACACGTTCACATACTCCCGGCTCCCATCTGCAGGGGGCAGAGCAGAAGGGGGGGGCGGCCACGTGGAGGGTGAAGAGAGCAGGACACTCAGAAAGAGGGCCACAGCAGGGTGAGGGAGGGAAGGGGGGGGACCCCAGCGGGCACCGGCCACTCACCCAGAGACACGTCTGCACTCTCCTCGCTCTCGAGGACGTTCACATAATCCTCCCCCGACTCCACTGTAGGAGAAGCAGGGTCCCCAACACTGTCACCCAGGGCCCCCCCGAGCACAGACCCCCATGGCGTCCCAGCCCCAAACCACCCCCCCCACAGATCCCAGAGGCCGCCCCACAGCCAGCCCCAGGGGGGCCCACAGAGGCCTTGGTGCCAGCACGAAGTAGGGCAACCTGGCCAGAGCTGATGAGAGGGAGTGGGACTGTGGGAGAGGGCGGACGGCAGGCCCCGGCGTGTCCCCCCAGAGAGCGGCTCGGCGCCGAGGCTCGGGGTGACACCGCGAGTCCCAGGTGCTGGTGCCCCCCGGCCCTGTCAGCACCTGTCGCCATGGGTGCCATCTTGGCCTTTAATGCACACTTGTTTCTCCACGAGGGAGGTCGTGGATGAGGCAGGCTTTGGAGCCAGAGGGCCCAGGTTCAAGTCCGGCTCCGGCGCTCACAGTCACGTAACCTCACATGAGATACCTAACGCCTCTGGGCCTCGGTGTTCTCATTGGGAAGAGAGGGTGGGCGACGGCCCCCGCCTCCCAGGGCTGTTGTGAGAACTAACGCAGAGAGTATCGAAACGGGGCCTGTCCTACGGTAAGTGCCGCCGAGTGTCTGTTAAATAAATGATCCCTCCTGTCGTACAGTCGGGACAACCGAGGCGCAGGAGGGGGAGAGATGGGCTCAACAGCACCCGGGCATCGTGGGGTTTAATAAGTTAACACACGAAGCGCTCTTAGGAGGGCAGGTGGTTGGCCCCCGACAACGTCGGCTCTTACCCTGATGCTGCCTCCTGAGCTGGAGGGAGGGACGATGAGTCCATGAATGAAAAGAAGCACTAGCACAGATGGCAGTGGGCACCCACGTGGGCAGAGGAAGCCAGGGTGGAACAGGTACGGAGAACGAGGACAGGGCCAGAAAACCAGACACGGAAGGCAGCCTCTAACAGGCAGCGTGAGACCAACACGAAGGGAGAAAAGCAGCTCAAAGGAAACCGAAATGATGCCGGAAGCAGAAGAAAACTTCCCAAACCCCCCCGGCCCCCACAGAAGAGTGGCTATAATCAATGTCCTTGGAGAGCGACAAGCTGACGCGGCCTCCATGAAACCAGACAGGAGGCTATGAGAAAGGAACACCAGAGACCAAGAAAGAGCTTCCAGTGGGCGAGACAAGAGAAGAGAGTCCAAGAGAAGAGTGAAGTCAAAGAAAGCGCGCAGGCAATAAAAGGGAAAGACAACGGAACAGGAAAGAGGCCAGAAAAAGTGAGGAACTCAGAGGAGCTGAGCAGAAGTCCACCCTGAGGGATAGGCGTTGGAGAGAGAGAGAGGAGAGACGGTGGGGGGGGCGGCGAGCGTCAGGGGAATCACGGGACAGGGAAGCGCGGAGGGGTCGCGCCCAGAGTCGGGAATGGCTGGCTCACTGGAGAAGGCGCTGTCTCGGAGGCCGGGGTTGCTGGGCACAGAAGCTGGTGGGACAGCACTGCTGGTGGCTGGCGTGCTGTCGGGAAGCACCTCCCTGAGGGGCAGTCGGGGGGCGGGTCAGCGAGGGCCCCCGGGCCACGGCCTCCAGCCCCCCGACCCCCGGCCCCGGCCTGGCCACTCACAGGTAGCCCTCATTGTGATAGTCCTCCTCCTCGTCCTCGTCCTCGTCCTCACAGGCGGGCTCTGGGGTAGCGACACGGCGATCAGCGGGGCCCGGGCCAGGCCCCAGCCTGCCTGCAAGCAGGGCACCCGGGGCCCCAGACGTACCCTCGTTCTCGTAGCTTGCCACACTGTTGGCTTCGGAGAGCGAGCAAGAGGGAAGCTGGGTCAGCTCGGGTGAGATCCATCCCCTGCCCAGCCCCAGCCCTCTGAGCCCTGGCTCCGCACTTACCACCAGCTGAGTCCCGCCGGGAAGATAGCATGCGGTGGGGCTGTGGGGACCTCCTGGCAGTCAAAGGTCAGAGGTCATGCCTGAGTGGGGCTCTGGGGCAACAGGGGTTGCAACCGGGAAAAGAGACCCCCCCCCCGCCAATCTACAGAGGTGAAGGGGGGAAAGGGGGAATTTGGAAGCGGGGATGCTACTTACGGGATAGGGAGCAGGTCCGGCTGGCTCAGGGGTGGGTAGGAGGTAACAGGAGCGTAGGAGGTGGCTGATGGCCAGGGCACGACCGTGGCTGAGGACACAGGACCAAGCTCAAGGAATGAGTCCTGACATCTCGCCCCTGTCCTCACGGAGGCCTCCATGGACAGACTAACCCCATGAACCGTCCCATGCCCTGGACAGGCCCTAGGAGACCCATCTCCCAGCTCAGGTCAAGGCCATGTGGGCAGCCACTGGGGGGGGGGGGACCTGAACAAAGGCACACGTTCTCTCACACGCCAAGGGACCCTCTCCCCTATGCCCGAGGAAGGGAACCCTCTGTACTCACGAGGCCGTTTGAGCACAATGCTGCTTGGGGTCAGGCTGGAAGGAGAGACACAGCTTGGTCAGAGCCCGGAGACGCCCCCAGCTCCCGTCCCAGTCCCCGGGGCCACACAGGGCCCACGGGCCACTCACCTATCAGAGGCCGCAGTGTCATAAGAGCCTGGGGAAGAGAAGACAGTGAGGCAGGACGAGGGGTGACAGGGGAGAGGGCGGGAGTGCAGGGCCCTCGGGTCCCAGGCACGCAGGGCAGAGTTAGGGATGGCTAAGAGGGAGCGAGGGGTCAAGGAGGGCCGGATACCCCTGCAGCTGTGCCCCGGGCAGCCCCCACTCACCGGGCAGCTCCCTGCAGCGCACGCACAAGGCTACAGCCAGCAGGGGCAGCAACAGGAGGCCCAGCACGCAGGGGATGAGGACGACAGCCTCCATCTGCGGGGGAGAGCTGGGGCCCACCGCCCGCCCTCAAGGGCCAAGCCGCTGCACCGTGAGGGCTGGGCCAGCAGGGGTGCGGGAGCCCAGTGGGCACCAGCCTGGAAGTCTGGGTGGGGGGCAGCTGTGCCCTCCTTGGGCCCTCCCTGGGCCCCCTCCCCTTGCTGGACGGCGCAGGGGGTCAACGCTGGCTGGGGAAGACCGGAGATCCCAGGGCGGTCCGGCCAGGCTCTGGGCCGCCGGTCACCCCTGCGCAGCCCCTGCGCCCCAGCCCTACCTGCCCCTCGACTAGGCGCCTGCCGTTCCCCAGTGCCTGCCCGCCTGCGGCAGGAAGCTGTGGTGAGCCCCGACGAGGGCAGGAAATCATCGGCCCCAGCTGGCTGCGCCCGCCCCCTTCCCACCCCCACCCAGCCAGTGAGGAGGGGGAGGAAGAGGCCTGAGGAGCCACCCCCAAGGCCCTCACGAGGGGTCTGCTGGCCTCCAGGACAAGGAGCAACTCCCACCAGGAGAAGGAGGGCAAGACACTTAGAGGCCAGCCAACAGCCACAGCCCCGGCTCCAGGCAGCAGCCAGGAGGGAGGCCCTGCCTCTGGGAATTCGGGCGGGGGGGGGGCGCGGGACAGTGCCCACCCCACCTTACCCTGGCTGGCCTGCCAAGAGGGGCGGGCTCCAGGGGAACCACGGGCGTGACTCACAGTCACACCGAGCTAGCTCCCTCCACACTCTTGTTCGCCCGGCCCAGGAGGGCAGGATTTGCCGAAGGTCCCACAGGAGCGACCCCACAGCCCCGGGAGTCCTGTGCCTAGGGAGGGGGCATCCCCGGCAGCCTACCAGTCAGGGGTCAGTAACACCCAGAGAGACTCAGGCAGGCACTCGGGCTCTGGCTACAAATTTTATTCAGTTACAAATAGCACCAAGCCCCTGGGGCTGCTCCAGGGGAGGGGAAGCCCCCTCCTGGACCCGCCGCCACCCCAGACCCACCACCCCCCCTCCACCCCCCGCCCTTGGCTGCTGTCTGGGTAGTGTGTGGAAGCTGGAACGTGGCCCAAGACCACTCCTAGAAGCTGGGCCAGGCCGAGGGTTTGGGCCTGGGCTCCTTCCAGGTGGGCCCAGGCCAGCCGTGGTAGGTATGCAGGCTGGTGAGCGACGGCCCCTCAGATAAGCACACTGGACACGGGGACCCGGGTGGAGCGGCCTCGCTGGGGCACCACGATTCGGTCGTCTGTTGGCCCTGCCTCACGCAGCAGACCTGCCGGGGGGAGAGGTCAGAGCCAGGGCTGGATGGACAGAGAGACACAAAGCCAGGGAGGGGACTGAGAGACAGTGGAAAGTGGACAGGGCAGCAGAGCCACCAGAGCTGGGGGCACGGTGGGACGTCAGCTCGGTGGACAGGCAGACCCAAAGCTGACCGCGGGAAGGGCTGTGGGCTGAGAGAGGCCGAGGACACGGGCTGGGACAGATGGACAGACGGACAAGCAGGTAGTATCGTGAAGTCGGGTGGGGAGCCACGGGAGGACAAAGGGAAGGCCCCACTGACCCTGCACATGCAGCTGGGCCCACCGGCGGTCCCCCTCGATGAAGATGGCGGTGCCCAGGAAGGCGGCCCCGCCCAGAGCCCCAACGAAGGCGCAGAGCATGAGCGAGAACTGCAGGGCCCGGAACTCGGACAAGAAGGAGGGTGGCCAGTTCCGGCGGAGGTGGTCGGAGATCTGCAGGGGGACAAGAAAAGGAAAGTCAGGAGCATGAGTCACGGAGAGGGATCCCCGAGCTCCAGAAGAACAAAGAAGTCAGGGACCAGCAGAGAGAGGTGGTCTGGAGGACCAGGGAAAGCCCCGCGGCCTCACTGTGGAACATGCAAAGACGAAACGCTGCCTGCCTGGCTGACGGCCCAAGGTGAGGGGGGAGTGGGGCCTGGCACAGAGCACAGACACCTCACTGGGGTCAGCCCTTCCTGCTAAGGCAGCCCCAGCTCAGGCCGGGGGCTGGTGCCAGGAACGCAGGATCCCCCGATCCCCACCCCAGGCCCACCCGAGGGGCGGTGCTCACCAGGCCAATGAGGTAGGGGCTCCCAGCATCGCCCAGCAGGTGGGACAGCACAATCTGGAAGGCCTCGGCAGTGGAACGACGTGTGGGGATCACCACGTACTGGGGAGAGGAGGGGGCAGAGCGCAAGGACAGGGCCAGAGGGAACCCCAGCTCAGGGATGTGAGTGGGGTGAAGGCCCAGACTACAGGCCCATCTGGGGCTGACTCTGAAGTCAGTCTGGGTTTGGGTTTTGAAAAAGCGGTGAAGGCTACAAGGAAGGCAAGCGAGGCCTCCTGCCCCCACTCCTTGCTCCCGTCAGCCTTTGGGCTAACCCTGCAGTGACCCACTTACTCACCAACAGGATGTCAGCTACAATGGCCCAGTTCATGGACAGCAGTGTCTCTCCAATAAAGATGAAAATCTGGGGGGTTGGAGGGCAAGACCGGGGTGGGGGGGTGGGGGGTGGTCTCATCACAAGAAGACCGAACACATGGAGGGTATACTGCGTACTAGGCCCATCTATTCACTCATTCAATTTAATCCTCAGAACACCCCTGTGAGACAAAGCTATTATTCCTATTTGACAGATGATGAAACTGAGCACAGAGAGGTTAACTTGCTTGCCCAATGTCACACAGCTGGGAAGAGCCAGAACTAAGAATCAAAACCAGGCATTCTGGTTCAAGTTGTCTCCAAACCACCACCTTGGTTGACCCCAGTCCTACCCCAGTGCACGCCAGACCCAGAACACCCCCTTTGACAGCTGCTGGCTACTCACATAGGTGGCCACGATGCTACCACGGGCACAGGCAAGGGACAGGAAGAGGAAGGGCGCGGAGCCCAAGAGGCCAGCAGCACAGACCAGTGGGTCAGCCCGGGGGTTGGAACGGCGGAGGCGGCGGCTGATCTCCACGCCCAGGCCCACACCCAGGACCCCGGTCAGGCAGGTGATGAGCCCAAAGATGAGGCTGGGGGCAGGGGGAGGGGCATGGGGGCCAGTCCCTCTGCCTGCAAAGCCCCCTCGCCTCACCCCCACAGCCTGGAGAAGAAGATGGTCCATCCCAGCCACCCGCACAACTCAGGTCTATCCAGGACCCCATGGGTCATAGAGCTCCAAGAGGAAGAAATCAGCCCATCCATCACCTATTTCCCAGCCCAGGAAACTGACACTGGGACAGGAAGTAGCCTGAGTCTGAATCAATGACTCTCTCCACTCCATCCCCTGCCACCTGCAGGCCACCTAGCCTCGCCCCCATCTGGTACCTGTCAGAGGAAGAGCAGGAGTCTCCAGGAAGGCAGGGTGGGGTCTCCCCCAAGACCACACGGGAACGCAGCAAGAACGCAGGAGCCCAAAGAGCCAGGGAGCCCGTGACAAAGGCCACAGCCGTGAAGCCAAGGGAAGAGAGGATGAAACTAGGACTGCAGACAGTTGGGAGGGAGGAAGTCAGACTGACACTCCTGAGGTGTCAGGGTAGGGGACCTCTCCTCTCCCTCCCTGGCTTATTTTAGTAAGGTCAGGACACTAGCTATGGAAGCCGTCTTGGCTCCCCCGGATCTGAGCCTGTAATTCAAGCAGCTGCCACAAGGGGGCAGTGGTGACTGAACGCCTGGCCTTGGGGGGCCGGCCAGCGGACAGAAAACAGAGACCAACCACTCTCCTGTAAACCTCAAACCCAACAGCAGGGCCTCTCCCAGGGGACCTCAGATGTCGGGCTAGAATGGAACTAAACTCACTTTCTTGCCAGAGCCCTCAGATCTGCCCACCAGGAGGTGGGGCTGAGGGGCGGGGAGTCCGAGTGGCGCTCCACAGCTCCCCTTGGCGGCTCCCGTACTACCAGGAACAGCAGCAGAACAGCCACCACCCCTAGACCTGGAGTCACCTGGGGAAAGAGTGGGCTTCAGGACAGGCACAGACAGCGACACACTGAACCCCTGGGGCTGGGAGAAAGTGAGGGTGTATAAAGGCAACTCAGGCCCCAAGGCCTCAAATCCCTGGCAGCTATCTGCTCACGGGCGGGCACTGAGCCTGCATTCCGAGGGAGGGGCAAATGCCACCAAGGGCGCCTGTTTCTGCAAGCCTAACTTCTCCCTCTTTGGTAACAGCACCCTAATTTCCTTTTGGGAAACGACTCCCCCCACTTCTCTTAATCCATGCGGTTCAAACAGGGCAGGGTTTGTAGCCCAGACTTGGCCGACAAGAGTCATGTTAACCTCCCTGGCCTCCGTGATTGATTCAGTGCCGGGCATGTGACCCACGTTCATCTAATCAGATACCATCCAGGACTATTGCTCAAGGATCCAGGGTGCCGAAGTTTCTAAACGGGAAGATAAATGCATGGAGCTTTCACTTGCTTGAGAATGAAATTAATACAGAGGAAAGTAGAGCTGAGAAAAAGGATGACTGAATTCCTGTGATGAAGTGGGAGTCCTGGATCCAGCTTTACCTGAAGCTCACCCTGGGACCCTCCATTACAAGAGCCATCAGAGTCCCATTTGGGGGCTTACAGTTTTACGGGGCGCCTGTCTCCCACAACCAAGAGTTCTGTCTAGCACATGGCTCGTGGTAAGGGCAGCCAGGCTTCCTACACAGGCTTGGCAGAGCGAACGCTGCCTTAAAAGGGGTGGGTATCTGAAGGTAAGAAAGGGAGAATCGATGAGAACATTGCTGACCTTCCCCCAGGCTGTGTCCACACTCACCCGCAGAGCCCAGTGCCAGTCCCCGGCCACATCCTTGACTTTGGAGCCTGCAATGTAACCCAGACCACTGGGGAAAGGGGATGGGAGGGGAGAGGGGACAGCTGGTCAGTCCTGCCCCACGCCAGGTCCTTCTGCCTCCCGTGCTCTGCCCCCCGCCCCCCGCCAGGTCCAAGGCCCACTCACCTGCCCACCGGGATAGCAAAGTAGAACACACTGAGCATCCGGCTCCGCTGGTCTGCCACGAAGAGGTCAGCGATGAGGGTGGGCGCGATGGTGGAGTAACTGGCCTCCCCAACCCCCACCAGGCCCCGGGTCAGGAGGAGCAGCCAGAATCGCTGGGAAACGAAACATGGGGGAGGTGGCACCCCACCCTGCAGCAAGCCCCCCGGCCTCCCTCGCCAGCCAGCTCTGGAGAGGCGGCAGGGATGGCGGGGGAGGCCTGAGCTTGACAGACCTGAGCCTGAATCCTGGCTCCACTACTTACTAGCTGTGACTTTGAGAAAGCAACTTAACCTCTCTGAGCCTCAGATTCCTCATCTGCAAAAGGGGGAAAATAATAACTTGCTCACATAACTATTGCCAGGATTGGACAATACAAGTTCTATTCAACATGCTGCACCCAGGAGGTGCAAAATAAATCTTGACTTCTATCACCCAAGACACCCCAGTGGTGAATAAGGATCTTAGGCAGAGGTTTGTCTACCAAAGACACCTGAGGCTAAGGACAGGGTAGGATCACCCACGGAGAGTACGTATGCAGTGCCTGCAGCTAGGGACAGACTTCCAGGGCAGAGAGTAGGAACAGAGGAGGGCGCAACGCAGCAAAGAAGCAATAGCCGGGGAGGCAGGAAGAAAACCAGAAGAGTGGCATATGCAGCATCACTGAAGTCAGAAGAGAGTTTCCGGAAGGAAGAAGGGGGTCAATAGAGCCAAAGGCTCCTAGGAGATCTAGCAAGAGCAGGATTAGGAAGTAGGAGCTCCATTTAGCAACCAAAAGGTCGCTGTTGACTTTGGCAATGGAGTGGTGGGGGCAGGTTGGCCGGCAGTATTCCGGGGTGAGTGGGAGGAGAGGAAGTGCAAGCAAAGTGAGAGCCTCTCCCTGGCTGCTCCTTCACCCAGACTGGAGCTGGGTCAGGGGGGTCTTGTGGGAAGTCTGACGAGGAAGGAGAAGAAGGAGAACAGACAGTCCAGGTAAGGTCTTTCTGTGGTACAGAACTGTGAGTGCTGAGGTGTGGCGTGGAAGGAGTCAATGGTCGGGGGAAAGGGGGTGAGGGACAAAAGAATGTTCTAGAAGACCAGGGGAGAGGCTGGGGTAGGCAGATTAACTCAGGCAAGCAGGGGATATAGGATGGCATGGACCCAGGGAGGTGCAGAAGCTCCCCAGGCCCAGGCTGCAATGATTCCAAAGAGCAGCAGTGAAGACTGATGGGTAGTGGGGGGGCCTCACCTCTCTGGGGATGAAGGACGACCCCAGTGTCACCAGGGACCAGAAGGCAATGCCCCCGCACATGAGATACTTCCGATTGTACCTGTCACCCAGGTAGCCAAACACAGGTGCCAACACCATGTAACTGGAGATGAACACTGAGGGGAAGCAGAGAGTCACAGCCCGGCCCCAGGACCCCTGGCCCACCCTGACCCCAGCTCAGGGAGGGCAAGGGGGCCAGGATTAACTCCCAACCCTGAAACTACCAGAGCTTCCAGCCAGAGAAGTCCAGCCCCATCTTTGGCATCTTTCAAACCTTCCATCGTGGAATGAATGGCTGACCCGTCACTTCCTCCCATCCAGCCAAGAACAAAATCCAAACTCCGGACCATGGCCCGCGAGGCGCTACCTGATCTAGCCCCTTCCTACCTCTCCAATCTTGTGCTCACGCCCTCTCCCTTCTCTGCATCCCAGTGGCCCCGCTGCCAAGCCCAATATGATCTTCAGACTTTTGGCACCCACTGTCCTCCCGCCTGGAACATTTCTCCTCTCCCCTGAGTGTCAAAGAACCTTCAGGTTCCAGCTCAGATACCTTCCCGACCCCCATGTATTCAATCTCTCTTTATCACAATTACTCTGTTTTCTTTTACAAAATACTCCTACCAAAAAATAATCTCATTACTAGTTTAGGTTTTTAAGGACTGGTGCCCTGTCATTCCCAGTAGAATGTCAGCTTGTCAGCTCCATGAAGACACGGGCTTAGCCTGTATTGGTCACGGCTGTGTTTCCATCACTGAATACACGGCATCGCACAAAACAGGTGCTCGGTAAACATGTGTTGAATGAAAAAGGGAATGGCACTGCCAAAGACTTACTCCTCCTCTAACTCAACAACTTTTTAAAGCTTTGCAGACCTTGATCTACGATCCCATTCTCATTCCTCTAGACTTTGCCTTAAATACCTCGAGGTCCTTTTTCTGGCCTGGGGCAGAGCAAAGAACCCTTCGAGATCTTATCTCAAACTCCTCTCCTCTCACTTGTTGTGTGACTCCGGGCAAGCCTGAACTCTTCTCTAAGCCTCAGTTTCTCTATAAAAATGTAGACAGTACTACCTACTTTTTCTATAAAATAATACCACCCCCAACTCTTTGGCTGATGGAAGGATTAGATGGGCGTAAAAGGTCTTGGCCAAGTTCTGTGCATGTTATCACCTCTTCCTCCAGGGCCTGGCACAGAGTAAGTGCTCAGAAATGTTCGAGAAGTGAATGAAGGAAAAAAGGAAGGAAAAGAGAATTTGGCCTTGGCTTTGCCTCTCCCATAAATCCCAAGGTTCCGAACAAGTAAAATTCAACTCTCCCCATTCCAGACACCCCCTTCTGCCATTATTCATCGGGTGTCTACCATGCTCCCTACACAGTACCACGTACTTTACAGGCATTAATTAATTTGCATATAATCCTCACATCAGCCCTCTGAGGTGCTCCGGGTTACTACTGGTTCCATCTCACCGACAAGGAAAGTGAGGCTTAGAGAGATTGAGGGCCTTGCCTAACATCACACTAAGTGGAAAGCTGAGATTTAAACCCAGGTCTGTCTGAACCATTACACTAAACTGACTGCCTTTTAAAATGTGGTATCCTAACTGAGCAGGACAGCCCGGAGCAGAAGAAGGGCCATCTCCCCGCTCCACTAAATCTGGCCACCCTACCTCTATTAACGAGGCCCCAGGCATGCCGGCAGGTAACCCCATTTGGGGCAGAAAAGGAAGAAAAGCTACTGTGCCCGAAAGGGACCTCCACTCACCGGTCTGGATGAGGCCGGAGCTGCTGTCTCCGATGTCGAAGAACTGCTCAATGTCTGGAAGAACGCCTGGTAAGAAGACTCGGGATGGGCTCGGCGAGGCAGCCCCACCTCCGGGACCCCCCCTCCCTTCCCCTAGTCTGACGTCCCTCCCAGCAGTCAGTACCAGCCACCGTGAAGCGGTCCATGTAGTTGAGGAGGTTGATGTAGCACAGCACGGCCACTATGAGAGCCGAACGGCCCGCAGACAAGCCGGTGATGCGCTGCAGCCCCTCCCGGTCCGGGACCTCGGGATCCTCGGCCTTCGAGTTCCCCAGGGACCCCGGTAACCCCGGGGTGCCGGGCACGGGCCCGTCGTCCGTGTCATCCGCCTGGCTGAGGAAGGGCGCGGTGTCGGACCCGGACATGGTCCCCGGTCCTACCGACGATCCCACCTGCGAGGGGAGGAGGCTGGAGAAAGGAGGATGGAGGGAACCCAGGCGAGGGAGGTGCGCCCAGACGCCCGCAGGTGCTTGCCCGGAAGCACGGAGCACGGCTGGGATGGAACCCGGACCCTGCCTGTCATGCCTCCCCGTCCCGGCAGACACAGCGCGCGGCGAGGGACGCCGGGGACAGGAGCGGGGTGGGGAGGGCCGACCCCCCCTGCCCAGGCTGGGGCCTCCCCTCACCCCTGGTAGGAGCCCGCTGCAACCACGGTCGCTCAGCCCCGCCGCCGCACTACAGCCGCCGCCATGCTGTCCTGGAGCCGGTCATGTGACGCTGGAGCCCCGGGGGCCGACACCACCTCGGGCAAGCCCTCGACACGTGACCGCCGCCCGACTACGGAGGCGCGGCGGCCGCCGGCTCCCCCGTCACGTGACTGCCGGCCGGTCGCCAGGGCAACCGGGGAAGGTCCCAGACCCGCGCGCGTTCCGCCTGCGTTCCCGCAGGGAGTCGCGATGAACCGGTGCAGTCGCCCAGCCCTCCGAATCTCGGCTTGCTTATCTGCAGCTCCCACTGGGCACACTTCTTATCAAACGAGATCAAACGAGATAATGGAATCGTAAAAGGTTCTGGAAGTAGTTTATCTCCAGACATGCCAACGATCGGTTCTCGCTCTCGGCGATTACCCTTCCTCGGTGTCGGGTTTGGGCTTCAGACACGCTCAGGAAGCATTGAATGAATGGACGTTGAACAGCGGCCTCTGGAACGGCCCCGTCCCTATGGTTCGGATTCCCCAAGCCAGCTGCCTGTCAACTCCTGAGCTTCCCCCTGGACACTGCAGGGAGGGTCCCAGACCCCACACGCCCCGTCTGGACCGGGTTTTCCTCACCTCCGACGGAGACTGAAGCCCTTGCGCCCTCTAGTGGTCTCCTCTGGGATTCTCCTAGCTGCGGGACTGGACTCCGAGACCACAGAGCCCTGGCACCAAAGGATAGCTTGGAGTGGTTCTTTAGTGCCCCCCGCTCCAATCTCCAAGCTGCAGTAATAACCGTACACTCGAAATAAAATTAATATACTTCCGGGGCACCTGGGTGGCTCAGTCGGTTAAGCGTCTGCCTTCAGCTCAGGTCATGATCCCAGGGTTCTGGGATTGAGCCCTGCATGGAGCTCCCTGCTGGGCGGGGAGCCTGTTTCTCCCTCTCCCTCTGCTGCTCCCCCCGCCTGTGCTCTCTCACTCTCGCTCTCTCTCATTATTCATTTATTTGAGAGAGAGCGAGAGCGAGAGCACGAGTGGGGGGGCGGGCGGGTGGGGCAGGGGCATAGGGAGAGGGAGAAGCAGGCTCTCCACTGAGCAGGGAGCCTGAGCGGGACTGGATCCCAGGACCCTGGGACCATGACCTGAGCTGAAGGCAGACGCTTAACCAACTGAGCCACCCAGGTGCCCAATAAATAAAATCTTTTAAAAAAGAAATAAAGGCAAATATTTTGATGCTAATTGGTTTTGCCAGATGGGAAAAATATTTAGCTCTTCTCTGGGGACAGGTGTTTTTTTCAATCTGATGGATCTCTTGAATAAAGTTCCTTTAAGGTCAGTTAAATAAATATGTCTGTACAGGTCTATTGGTTTAAACTGGAGCCCAACTTTTGTTCTACTTGCTGTGGTTTATGACATAAGAGGAAATGTGGAATTTCTTAGGGAAAAAATAGTTCACCTATGACCAGTGCCACAAAAAAAGACACCTGGCTTACGGGTATGACAAGGACCTAGTAACAGGACCATTGGACTGGGTCAGGGAGGTTGAGAATCTCACTGAGGAAGTGGTCCTTGACCTCAGATGTGGGGGAGGGGCAACCACTGACTTCCCAGGAGGCAGTGGACGGCCTGTGCAAAGGCCCTGCCACAGAAGGAAACATAATGAGCACAAGAATCTGAAAGGAGGGCAGTGTGGAGAAGAGTGAGGGGAGGGACGCCAGCCCAGCAGCAGGCAGGGGCCAGCCTGGGCCCAGGCCTAGCACGTTAGGGGCTTCCTTCATTTTAAAATCTGACTTGCGGGCGCCTGGGTGGCTCAGTCAGTTAAGCGTCTCTTGATTTCGGCTCAGGTTGTGATCTCAGGGTCATGGGATTGAGCCTCATGTCAGGCTCTGTGCTCAGCTGGTAGTCTGCTTGAGATTCTCTCTCTCTCTCTCTCCCCCTCTCCCTCTGCCCATCCCTGTCCTGTGCGTGTGCACTCTCTCTCTCTCTCAAATAAATAAATCTGAAAAAAAAATAAAAATAAACTCCGATTTGCATTTGAGAAGATCCCTCTGGCTGCACTGTACTTGGATTGAGGGGCCCCAGGGGGCTGTGGCACTGGACCAGGCTGCAGGCAGAAGCGGCGGCTTGGCCCGGGGTGGGATAGAGAGAGGGAAGTGAACCCCTTTCAGAGCCATCTGGGGCATCTGAGTTGGGTGGGTGATGGAGTGGATATGGGGATTAAGAGGCATCGGACACCGAGCTAGGGATCCTTGAGAACAAGATACAGTATTTGTTTCTAAGGAGCTTACAGTCTAGTAGGGGAAACAGAGACCAAGGGGCGGAAGAGTGTGCTGAGCCAGGCCCCTATCCCGGGCTGAGCTGGGACGCACACAAAAGGACATGGCCAGTGCCATGGGGGAGCCTTACGGAAGGGATGACAAGGGTTGGGAGATGGGAAGCTGTGAGGCTATCGGAAAAAGAACCACATCTTGCTCCTCCAAGGCTGGTCAGGGCCCTCATCGCAACACCTGGGAGCTCGTTGGAAATGCAGCATCTCGGGCTCCACAGCTTAACGCTGGCCCCACGCGTGCGTTTTCATGAGCTCCCGGGCTCATGTGTGTTCGAGTGTGTGAAGCGCTGGTCTCATCATAGGTCAGGCGCACCCAGTCTTCCGCCCAGCTCTGCATTCGGTGGCAGTGAGGTCTGGGGCAAGTTCACTACCCCAAACTCCCGTTTCTGTGCTGGGGAATGGGGATAATACCACCACCTACCTCGTAGGCGCTCTAAGGATGAATGAGATCATGAAAAGTACCGAGGTTGGTATGTGGCACCGAGTAAGGGCCCACTCTAGTTTTGAAGGTTTTTAATTAGGAGAGTTTTTGTTTGTTTGCTCTGTTTTGTTTTTGGGTTTTTTTAGGAGAGTTTAAAAAGACCACCCTATGAGGCACCTGGCTGGCTCAGTCAGTGGGGCATGCGACTCTTGATCTTGGGGTTGTGAGTTCAAGCCCCACACTGCGTGTAAAGATGACTTAAAAATAAAATTTTCAGAGGGGCGCCTGGCTGGCTCAGTCGGTAGAGCATGTGACTCTTGATCTCAGGGTCATGAATTTGAGCCCCATGTTGGGTGTAGAGATTGCCAAAAAATAAAAATAAAAAACAAAAAAAAAAAGACCACTTGCGAAGTGATCCTTTGATCAAAAGGATAATTCTCTCATCATAGAAGACACGCAAATTCTTTTAAAATGAGTAGTCTCTAGGGGCGCCTGGATGGGCTCAGTTGGTTAAGCATCTGCCTTCGGCTCAGGTCATGATCTCAGGGTCCTGGGATCGAGCCCCACATCGGGCTCCCTGCTCAGCGGGGAGTCTGCTTCCCCCGCTTGTGCTCTCTCGCTCTCTCTGCCAAATAAATAAATGAAATCATTAAAAAATTAAAAAATAAAATGAGTAGTCTTTCCCATCTCCTCCCGAGCTTAAGTGCTGGGGAAGAAGAAACCGGAATCTCTAGCACTTGAGGTCCAGTCACTTTGGCTAGCAATCTGGCAGGTACTGAAGAGAGAGTGGACAGGGGCATGCGTGTTCAGTGACTGGTGATTCTACTCCTGGCTATAAACCTGAGAAAATCGCAGCTGGGGTCACTACAACACTGCTTGCAATAGGCACATCCCGGGGGTTAAAACTGGGCTGGGTTACCAGGGATAGAAATCCTCAGAGAGGGGCGCCTGGGTGGCTCAGATGGTTAAACGTCTGTCTTCGGCTCAGGTCATGATCCCAGGGTCCTGGGATCGAGCCCCATATCGGGCTCCTGACTCAGTGGGGAGCCTGCTTCTTCCTCTACCCCTGCTCGTGCTCTCTCTCTGTATCTCTGTGTCTCAAATGAATAAATAAAATCTTAAAAAAAAGAAATCCTCAGAGAGCAGGGATTTTAAACAGGATGGAAGTTCCCCTTCCTGTGAAAGCCTGGAGGTCAGCAGTGCAGGGTTGGTGGGACCTGGACTCCTTCTCTCCTTGTCCTGTCCCATGTGGCTTCCTTTCCTAAGGTCATCTCATGTCAGCAGCAGGAAGAAAGTGAAGGAGAGGGGCTCACGCCCGCTTTTGGAAACATCCCGCAGGGCGCATCCCTCTCCCCCTTCCACCCACGAGGCTAATTTGGCACCCGGCTACAACAGAGGCTGCCAAGTGCTGTCCTCACTCAAGTCTCTGCACTTGGCTAAAACCAGGGGTTCTGTTACCCTGGAGGGGGGAAGAATGGATGCAAGGGGCCATAGCGGGGGTCCCGTGAGGGCCACAAAGACAGAAATCCTCAAGTAGACACAAGTTGAATGTACTCCCATTTATTTTGTTGAGACTGAATACACATTTTTCATGTGTCCAAACTTATTAGTGGACATAAAAGATCTGGGGAAAAAAATGAGAGTGATGCCCTATTGTGGATTATTTAAATGTTACAGAGGCTTCTTTCTGTTTTTCTCACATTATAAGGTCAAAGGAATGCCATATTCCAACAAAAGAAGGTTTTAGAAGGTGACATACTTTTGCCAAAATTATACCACGTAACAGTGGACAATTAATGGCTTTATTGGTAGACAGTACTTGAGAAGACTGGCTCATTCTGGGGTGAATATAAAACTTGGATCTCATATGCAAAGGTGATTTCAAATGGTTTAAAAGTACTGCTCAGTATTTAGCAGCCAGTGCAGCCCAGAATCAACCAAGGACAACCAATGTCTCATCACACAGAAGAGAAGCCAGCCAACGTGCATACCGGGCTGTGCTGGCCGGACTTCAGCCCTAGTTAGTGGCCTAAATGTGAAAGGACAAACTGACAAGCTAACAGCAGAAAATGTAAACCATCTAAACTACTTTTAAGTAAGAAAACAAAAAGCAACAAAGGATATGACAAAACAGTCCATGCATCTACGTTAAAATTGAGAATTTCCGTTCGGCGGAGGGCACCCCTAAATAACCAAACATGAGTGCCGTGCTGAGAGCTGTTCGCAACCCTCAGGGCCGGGCACAGAAAGGGATCCCCAAAGGCTGCTGGGTGTATGAAGAAATCCCCCCAATTACTGGTGATCAGATGAAGGGACAATAAAACCCGGCCCCACTTTCTATCCAACAGACTGGCAAAAATGAGAAAGCAGGGCAGCAACAAGTGCTGGTGAGGATAAGGAGAAATGGGCCCCCCCCAACCCCAAGCAGGAGGCTCAATGACCAATCGAAAGAAAAAATTGGTAGAACCATAGGAAGTTAACCAGTCTGACCCGTCATCCCATCCCGGGTACCAATGCCGGAGTCACTTCCATGAAAGCACGGAAGGGGAGCCACGGAAGATGTCCATCGTGGCCTTGTTCACGGGCCAGGAGCTGGAGGCACCCAGCTGTCCAGCACTTAGTGAACGCGTGGGACACAGCTGGGGCCCGCCGAGGAATACCGCAGAGCGGTCCCAGCCTCGAATCGCACGGAGAAGCGACAACACATGTTGAGGGAGAGAACAGCCCAAGGTCTGCAGCACAGTAATACCACATGTCGCAAAAGTATATTCCCACACACAACAGTGCATCTGACAAGGATACATTCATGTTCAGAGACGTGTAATCCACACGGTAAAACGGGCGCTCAGAATGGCAGGAAGAAAACAGGGAAGAGAAAGCCGTAAGACCGGAGAAGGCTTTTGTGGACTAGCATCCTGAGATCCAAACAAAAAAGCTCGGATGTGTTCGATTATGCCTTAAACAACGTGTGTGCATCAGGAAGGTTGGCTCTAAAGGGTGCTGGGGCGAGGAAGACACGCAAGACTGAGAATCCACTCCGTCCTACAAAAGGGTAACCCACCGTCTGCCCTGCTCAAGTGAGGGTGTGTGTGAGCTGGCTCGTTCTTGGAACCACACCCACGTGTGTGCCTTGAGCAAACTGCATCTGATACCCGCCCCCGCCTAGGGCCAGTGCTGGTCTTACCCACGGCAGAAATCCCAGGCCTGGAATCCACACCCACCCCCCCATGTATTTCCACTCGCTCTAAATAGGAGCGGTTTCATACAACAGACACTTCAAGGAAGGAAAGGCAGGGGGTGAGGGTTACCGTCTCTGTGTCCCCGGGGGGCTGCAAACGCAGCATACCACGTGGATGGAGCCACAGTCCACCCAGGGCGGCAACAACCACCACACAACTAACCAGGAAACTAACAGCTTGAAACCAGGGTCAACGAGATGGGGGGTCAAAGGTCACTGCTCGACTTTGCATCAGCTTAAGGATAAGTCCAGATAGGGCCAAAAGGGGCAGCTGTTCTCCCCAAGTCCGGGCTGGGCCTCCAAACAGGGAGGGGGAGTTTCAGCTCCAGACCTCGATGAGGTCCCCGGATTCCATGCCCAGATCAGCAGGCAGCTCCTTGCCTGAAAGCTTTGTCCCATCAAAGAAGAAGGAGAGCTTGTGGCCTGAGAGTCCCATGGCCTCCTCATAGCGGGACATGAGGGTCTTGAGAGGAGAATCCTGGACAGAGAAGAAAAAACTGAAGGTAAGAATTTGAAGGGCGGCGGGGAGGGTGGGCGCCTGGCTGGCTCAGTCAGAAGAGCGTGCAACTCTTGATCTCGGGGTTGTGAGTTTAAGCCCCATACTGGGTGTAGAGATTACTTAAAAACTAACTTTTTTTTTTTTTTTAAGATTTTTACTTATTTATTTGACAGAGGGAGACAAAGTGAGAGAGGGAACACAAGCAGGGGGAGTGGGAGAGGGAGAAGCAGGGTTCCTGCTGAGCAGGGAGCCCAATGCAGGGCTCGATCCCAGGACTCTGGGATCGTGACCTGAGCCGAAGGCAGACGCTCAACCGACTGAGCCACCCAGGCGCCCTAAAAACAAATCTTAAGGGGCGCTTGGATGGGTCAGTCGGTTAAGTGTCCGACTCTTGGGTTTCGGGTCAGGTCACGATCTCAGGCATGAAGTCTGCTTGTCCCTGTCCCTCTATCCTTCCTGCCCCTCTCTTTCTCAAATAAATAAATAAAATCTTTAAAAAAGATTTTTTTTAAATACAATAAAATCTTATTTAAAAAATAAGAATTTGAAAGGAAGGGCTGAGAATTTGTAGAGATGGACAGAGCGCTCGGGACAGAGAGGACAAGAAAACACAAGTACAGTCAGAGCCCACGATGGGAGGGCGAGTGGACAAAGAAGCCAGCACAGCCGGGCTCCTCTCTAGGGGACTGGGCCACAGCCCAAGGCTCGGGATGTAGGCTCTGGGTCAGGCAGGTTCTGCAAGCCCCCAGTTCCTCACGTCCCAATGCAGGCATCTGTCACCGTGATGCAGACAGCCCAGACCCTAGAGTGGAGTGAGGATGACCTGAGCTGGAGGCCAGGCTCTCCCACTCAACTGATGCTCGACCTTGGGCAAGTGTTACGGATCCTTTGTAGTCCCAAGCGCCCTGGTGAGTGCGAGTGGGACCTTATTTGGAAATAGGGCCTTTTTAGATGTAATCGGGTTAAGAGGAGGGCACACACTCGATGAGGGTGGGTCCCCATGACTGGTGTCCTTGCAAGAAGACGCACACGCAGAAACACACAGGGACGACCCCATGTGGCCACAGAGGCCGAGACCAGGGTGATGCAGCGGCGGGCCACGGAGAGTGCCACGGACTGGTGGCCACCCCTAGAAGCCAGGAAGGATTCCACCCGGGGTCTCAGAGGGAGTATGGCCCTGCTGACCCCTCGGTTTCCAACTCTAGGTCTCCAGGCCTGGGAGGGAATACATTTGTTTCAAGCCAGCCGGTTTGTGGCATTTGGTTACAGCAAGCCTGAGGAGACAAAGACTGCAAATTACCCCCCTTCTCTAGACCCGCATCCCTATTAGTTAAATGAGGGTAACAAGAGCGATTTCCATCTAACTTGGCTGGGAAACTTGCCAAGCCCCTGACTATGAATTCTCTCTAGCACGGGCACTGTCACTTAGAAGCTTGGTGCCGTTACTCTGACGGGTTTCACTGTCACAAGGGGCCTTTCCATGGGGCACCTGGGTGACTCAGTCGTTAAGCGGCTGCCTTCGGCTCAGGTCATGATCCCGGGGTCCTGGGATCGAGCCCCGCATCGGGCTCCCTGCTTAGCTGGAATTCCGCCTGCTTCTCCCTCTCCCACTCCCCCTGCTTGTGTTCCCTCTCTCGCTGTGTCTCTGTCAAATAAATAAATAAAATCTTTAAAAACAAAAAAACAAGGGGCCTTTCCATTTTACCCAGGAGGAGGAGTCAGGAGACTAGAGCAGAGGTTCCCGGCCCAAAGGGGAGGGAAGTTGAATGATGGGCTTCTGCCACTCTCTAGAATGGGCGGGAACCTGAACCACTCAGGACCAGAAGGAAGCCCCCCTCGGTTAACTGACGGGAGAGACAGGATGGCAGAGTAAAGGGTGAGGGGCATGGATGGCCACGCCTCCCACTCAACTCACCGGAGACAGCGAGACTTCCAGCGTCTGGTGTTTCTCCTTTCCCTGCACCCGCAGCTGGAGCAGATGGGACATCTCCGAGGCCTCGGGCGAACTTGCTAGCACCACGCAGTCTGTGAGAAGGAAGATCGGGAAGCTGGGCCTAAGCAGGGCCTGAAGCCCAGCCAACCTCTGGGCCTTTCCCTTTATCCCCTCCCTGTGCCAAAGGCCTCATCAAGGCTCCACCTCCCTGCCTTCCCCTCACCGATGATGTCGGCCACTCCGAGCTTTAGGGTCCTGGGAGTGGCGGTAGGGGACAGCTCTGTCTCTCCAAAGAGCAACAGGATCCTGCTTGGGGACACCCCAAGATGGGTGGCCATGTGGTCCACCACACGCTGTAGGGGCTCCGACTGAAGAGGGGACAAGAAGCAAAAGAGGCCACCTCCTGACGTGCCCCGTCCCACCCACCACCTCCTGAGCTCCTCAGCCATGAGTTCCATAGATTTATCCCTGGCGAAGTACAGAATAAAGTCATGTCAATATGGAGTTCAGGGCAGTAACACAAAGAACTGAAGCAGCCGTGGATCAGGAGGGAAAAGGGCAATGGTGGGGACTGCAGCAAAGTGGACTTGTGCCCCCCGAGACAGGCCAGCTGTCCCCGGCTCTCGAGGATGGGTGCAGCTTTGTCTCCCTATGTAAGAGAAGCCAGGCATCTGGTCCTTCTTAGGAAATCACTCATTGCAAGGGTTGGCAACGAGCCCCTATGTTTTAAAAGCATTCTACAGGGGCGCCTGGCTGGCTCAGTCAGTTAGGCCTCTGCCTTCGGCTCGGGTCATGATCCCGGGGTTCTGGGATCGAGCTCAGCAGGGAGTCGGCTTCTCCCTCTGCCCCTCCCCTGGCTCGTGTGTGTGCGTGTGCTCTCTCTCCCTCTCTCTCACAAATAAATAAATTAAATCCTTTTTAGAAAATAAATAAATGAAAGCATTCTACATCTACAGGGTGAAAGAAGGAAGATGGCACTTGCTAAAGCCATGGGCTGTGTGTTTGCAACGTCTGGCTCAGTGACTTCCCTGACGCGGCTCAACAAATGGTCATTTCTGTTATCACTCTTGTTTTGGCATCGGGCTCATCCCTCCAAAAATGGTCCTTTTCACCAGGAAGCTGGGGGAGCTCCGAATGCCTGAGTGACACGTGTGTGTGGAACACCGTCAAAGCACGCACTCGTGGGAAGCACAGGGTCTGAGGGAAGGAAGGAAGGAGAGAGGGGGCTACCAAGCCAAGCCTCTCAGGATGCTTACGTGGAGCGCTGAAGGGTGGTGGGTGGGCAGTTTGCCGGAGGAGGGAGAGTGAGGAAAAGACCATCGGCACAGAGGAAAGAGCGAACCCAAGGCTCAGGGGGCCTGGAGGAGCACCGGCAGGATGGGCAAAGCGGGACACCATGCCTTCTGCCCACACATCATGCTTGCTCCACAGGCAGCTCTGGGGACCCTTCTCCCACCGGCCCCTCAGGCACTTGCCATTCTGACGGGCAGTCTGACCACATCAGCCCGGCACCGGATTTTCAGCGGGAAGAGTCGGGGGCTCTCTGGAAGGGTGGGGCCCTCCACCAGGACAACCTCATCCTCTTGGTTCTGGTGATCCTGGCCCTGGCGCTGCTTGGGACTCAGGCAGGAACGGAGATCTTGGAGGCGCTTGCTCACCTCCCTGGGGTGCAGAAAGGACTCTGGGTCAGGCAGGGTGGGGCACCCGCTAAACTGCCCTTCTCTACCCCAGCGAGCTCCCCGCCCTTGGCACCTTAACTTCTGGAGTGCCCGAGTATGCTTTCTGCTTTTGGTCCTTGACAAAGGTGAGGGCAAAGGAGAGGTATCTTGAAACCTGCAAAGAGAAGAGAGGGCTGGGATGGAGGAAGGGGAGGGGACTCCAGTCCCACACCTCTCCTCCTGACCAAGAGGGGGAGCTGGATAATCAAGAGGGAGCACCCCCAGCGACAGGGGGAGGAAAAGTCAGGGAAAATCTGAGTCATCATTTTTATACTTACAGGACCCAAATATTAGTGAGGAAAACGCCTAACATTCATTCATTCGTTTGTTTGTTCGTTCGTTGGTTCATTTACTTATTTTAAATGCCCAACATTTAAAGTAAGTCACTTCCCAGGTGGATATCTGATAACATCCAACGGACACTAAGTACGTACTATATGCCAAGTGTTAACTCTTTCTTTTTTTTTAAAGATTTTATTTATTTATTTGACAGAGGGAGACACAGCAAGAGAGGGAATACAAGCAGGGGGAGTGGGAGAGGGAGAAGCAGGCTTCCTGCTGAGCAGGGAGCCCGATGCGGGGCTCGATCCCAGGACCCGGAATCATGACCCGAGCCGAAGGCAGACGCTTAATGACTGAGCCACCCAGGCGCCCCATTTTTTTTTTTTAAAGATTTTATTTATTTATTTGAGAGAGAGAGAATGAGAGACAGAGAGCATGAGAGGGAGGAGGGTCAGAGGGAGAAGCAGACTCCCCGCCCAGCAGGGAGCCCGATGCGGGACTCGATCCCGGGACTCCAGGATCATGACCTGAGCCGAAGGCAGTCGCCCAACCAACTGACCCACCCAGGCGCCCCAAGTGTTAACTCTTAATCTACTCAAAAATTTTGACACAGGTGGCATCACTATCCCCATTTTCCAGAAAAGGGAAGTGAACCACAGAGACAGTTAAAGAGATGGCTAGCTGGATTTGAAGCAAGAGGGCCATCTCCACAGCCACACCCGGTCAGACACAGAGATGAGACGTTCCACTCCCTGAAGGGCCCACTTCTCCTCCCAGGAACTTTATTCTGAGCCTGAGCCTGGAGACTCCCTCCACTCCCTCCATCCCTTCTCCTTACCCTTTCAGGAGCCACCCGAGGATCCTGCCCACCTCAGCCTACCCCTCCGGCTCCCTTTCTGCTCCGGGGGCCCCAGTGCCCCGGCCTCACTCACAGAAACACGTCCTTTGTCTTCTCTTCTGCATCCTTACTCCTCAGCTTCTTCTTCCAGGGAGAATCTGGACACGGGGCATCCTCGGTATGGGGACTGCTAGAATCTGCCATATCTGCCTCTGGGGACAGAGGAAGAAAAGTGAAAGAGGTCAGGTAAGGGAGGGCAGCAAGAGATCAAGCAGAGGCATGTCAGGGGCTTCACAAGGTCCCGAGAAAGGAGGAAACTGAGGAGCCCCAAAACGCGCACACGTGCACACACACACAACCACGCAATAATGCTGGGGAAGTGCTGGAAGTCATAGGGAAATGCCTGCTGCAGAGAAAAGGATGAGCTGGGGTCTGCCAGAACAGGAGTGTCTGGGCCCCGTGCTAAGGCACGAGCCAGCATGGTGAGTGTGGACAGTCACAAAGTGGCCCGCTTCAACTAAGTTATGATTAACTTAATCTCTCCTCACTTTTTTGATCAGCTGCATCCCACAAAAAAATACACATAACCTAGGAAATATGTATTTACCTAATACACGTGTACTCCTTATTACACATGTATGTACCATTACGTATGTGATAAAACATACTTCAAAGCAAATGTTGGCAAAGGATTTTTTTTTTAAATGTTCCTCTTGGGGGGCCTGGGCGGCTCAGCCAGTTAAGCATCTGCCTTCGGCTCAGGTCATGATCCCAGGGTCCTGCGATCAAGCCCCACATTGGGCTCCCTGGTCAGTGAGGAGTCTGCTTCTCCCTCCCACTCTGTGTACTCTCTCTCTCTCTCTCTCAAATAAATAAATAAATCTTAAAGAAAAAAAAAAGGTTTCTCTTATTTCCTTCCTGTACTCGACTGGATGGGCAGAGAGAGACTAGGGAGCATGGGGTAGGAGGTAGCGTGGCGCAGGGAGGGAACGAAGTAAAGAGATAAGTACGAGCCCTCTTAGCCCGTATTTCTCAAATTTCATCCATGTGAGCATCACTATCACATCTTGCCACCCATACCTCTGTAATATTTAATATCTTTCTTTAGATCACTCACTGTAACTAAAATTTCTTATAACAGGAAACTAGAGATTTATTCTAGAATATAGAGGCTCTTTTCCATTTGTTTGCCACCAACAAAGGATCATCATTAATCATAAAAATAAATACTGCAGAAACAAAGCAATGATAATAAATCCTAGATCAGCGGCTCTTGACCAGAGGCAATTTCGCCTCCCAAGGGACATGCGGCAATGTCTCAGGACAATTTCTGTTGTCACAGTGAGGAGGGGAAGGGGTTAGAGTGTGTGATACTGGCCTCTGGTGGGTATGGGTCAGAATGCTGCTGAACGTCCCACAATGCACAGGACAGCTGCACACAAAGAATTACTCAGTCCAAATGTCAGTAGTGCTGAGGCTGAGAAACCCTGTCCTCGATAAACGTGGCAGTTGCTACAGACCCAAGATTCTGCCTTTCTGACAAGCTCCCGGGAGATGCCCAGCACTACTGGGCCTACATCTGGAGCAGCAAGGGCAGAGGTACCTTTTCACTTGTATGCTCCAGGTACTGTCCTAAACCGTATATGTGGCCCAAGAGAAGGCTCTCTATGTATTCTCTTTAATTAACTCTCACCAAAATCCTTTGACATAGGTCCACAGTTATCCCCATTTTCCCGATGACAAAACTGAAGCACTGAGAGATGAACCTGCCCAAGGTCACACAGCTAGCTACTAAAGGGTAGAGCTGAGATTCAAACCCAGGCCAGCTGGTTCCTAAATCAGCTCTTGATTGGCCTACCACACTTGCTCATGGTGTAGAAGTCTCGGTCCAAGGGCTGCATTTGCCCACTGGAGCAATTCCTTATTAAACCTGATTCCTACTCACTGCCTTTGGGTGGTTTGCAAAAACCACATCACTGGGGGAGGACCAAGGCTGGCAGCCCTGATAAGACTCAAAGAACACCATGCTGGCTCCAGAATGTTCCCAAGGAACTTGTTGCAGATGTATCAAGATGTTACAGATTCTCAACAGTTCCTCCTCCCGGGCCCCCAGGATTACAGAATCAGAATCTCTGGAGATGGCCTAGAAATCTGTAGATTAGCACACTCTTGTGCCTATCAGGTGGGGGGGAAGGGTGGTTTGGAAGCATTTCCTATGCCTCCTGATTAACGCTCCATCTCAATTCAGGACTGGAGCATTTTTCTGGCTAGGATGCAGGCGTCACCTCTCCCAGGCCCTTCCCCTGAGCTTCAGGGAAAAACGGACCACAGGGATGTAAACTCCAGGAAGCTTCCTCAGAGAGGCCAGCACTAGGCACCTCTCCCTGGAAGCCCGCCCCTACCTTCCTCAGCCTCTGGGGGACAGAGTTTCAGGAGGGACTGGTGATCCGGGATGAGATGAAGGCTGCTTTTCACCTGTAAAGACAAAAGTGAATCAATCCCAAGTCCTCCTTCCACTGAAAGGGAAAACAAGATGACTCTTCCCTTCCTCCAACTCCCAAGTCCAAGCCCTCTCTGCGGGAGTTAGGAGCCCAGCTTCCCCAAGATCCAAAACTGGAGTCTACTTACTACTACACCCCCTTTCCCCAAGGCATTCTGAGGATGCAAGTTTAGTTCTATTACCCTCTTACTAGGCTGCTAGCCACCCTGCTATCTCGGAATCCTGGGAAATCCCAGATCCCTAGCTCACCCTACCACCTGGAGTCCCCTGTCTTCTCTGAACTTCCACGACCCCAGCTTCCTGGATCCTTAGCAATGGGCCCCAACCTCAAAACCCAACACGCCCCAAATCCCAGTCCCAGGTCCTGCCAGCCCCTCTCTGAAGCATCAGGGATCCCGGCCCCTAAGCCTCTCTCTGCTCCCGACACTCCAGCTCCCCGGAATCCCGAACTCCCAACATACTCCAAACCTCTTCACCTCTCCAATCTTCAGAAACCCTGTATCTCTCTGCCCCAATCCCTGCTTCCATTTGGTCCCCCAAGACCAACCCCAGAAGCCTAACTTCCAGCAGTCCCCAAACCCAGCCCTTCTGCGCTAGTCCTCCCGGGGACCGGGCTGCACCTTCCCGGAGTACACCGGAACAACCGGTGCCTCCCCCGGATCCAGCAGCAGCCGCCGCCGCCGCCTGACCGGGGCCCGCGGGGCTCCGGCAGGCGGTGCGTCCGCTCCTTCGCTGTCACTATCGCTGTCGCCCCGGGGGGCGGCCGGCACTGGGGGCTCCGGGAGAGGGTCCTCGACCGAGTCCGCGGCGCCGCGCGCCGTTGCGACCTCCAGGATATCCTCATCGCTGTCGCTGACCAAGTCCACAAACTCCGAGTCCAGGGTGCGATGCGCTGGAGACCGCGGGACGCGAGGACGCCGGCCCCGGCCGCCCCGGGCCCCGCGAGCTCCGAGGCCGACACCGCCGCCCCGAGGCCGGCGGCCCCGTTTCCTCACCGGCTCCGCCATAGCGTACACCCGCCGACCACAGTCCCCCGCCTCTAGACGCCTCGCCCGGCCCCCTCCAGCGACTTCCGCCCGTCATTGGGTTAACCGTCTGCTAGTCAACACCTCTCCCCGCCCTCACCCTCTGGATCCTCCTCCCAGCCTTTTCATTGGTCGGCTCTCCCGCCCATCAAGTGTCCACCACTGAAACCAAAGCGCCAAAGATTCCAACCAGCCTCGGCGCAGTCAGCCTGGGTTTCGATTCGTTCCAGCTCATCCATTGGCCGGCTGCCTCCTTCCTGACCAGCCCATTCCAGGCCCTCCAATTAGAGATCGGGGTTCCCCGTTGGTGGGGGAACGGGGCATCCTGGGAATTGTAGTCCTTAAGGCCTCAGACTAAAGGTGGAGGAGGGCGGCCTCCCCAATTGCTTTTATTTTATTTATTTATCTACTATCATTTTTTAAAAAGTAATTTCTACACCCAAATTGGGGCTCAAACCCGCAACCCTGAGTCCAAGAGTCACCGGCCCTACCGACTCAGCCAGCCGGGCGCCCCTCAGAATTTCTTTTAGAAACTGCGGAATTAGGAGCCCCTGGGTGGCTCAGTGCCTTGGGCCTCTGCGTCGAGACCTCAGCTCAGGTCTTGGTCTTGGGGTCTTGATCTCGGGGTGGTGGGTTCCGGGCGGTGGGCTCCACAGTGGAGGCTACTTAAAAACAAACAAGCAAACAAAACGAAAAAAACCACCGTGGAATTAGACCTTAGCCCTCTGGGGTATCCTCGTTATTGTTCACCGTAACCGGGTTGTGGGCTTAGTAATTCCACTCATCGCCACCCCAAGCGCACGCCCCTCCTCATGTGCAGAATCCACACGGAACACACCCCAGCCCAGCACCTCAACCCCACTCAACTCTGAAAAACCTCCCACATCACACATACCCTCCCCCGCACCCAACGCCTACTGACCAGCTTCACGCGCAATGTCCTCACAACCCGCGCCTACGCGACACCCACCCGCAGCCCACACCTAAGCACAACACGCCTCGCAAACAACACCTGGACGGGCAAATCCAGATGAAAACTAAGAGGCTTAATTCTCCCGGTTGAAAAGAAGGCGTGTGACTTCCCCCCTCCCTGCTTTTGTTTCAGAATTTCTTTCTTGGTCCTTTTCAAATGTATGTAAATCTCTACCGTGGTTAAGTCGGCCTCTAGGAATTCTCATAACTCAGGGACTCCTGGAGCTGGAAATCATCTTTTTGAAATGCAAACATCTGCGGACGTAGCTCCGAATCTCCCCCGTTCAGGGAAGAATAACAGCCTAACTTCGGTGGGGGTCTCGCTGCTAGACACTGAACCACCTCTGGTCATGAATTAGTGAGAAGCTTGTTTCTCCCCTGGATAAAAGCCAATGGCCATGATAAAGTTAGGGTGAACTATACGGGACAAACGGTGTTGCTAAATCCTCTTACAGGAGGCGTACTTATTGTTTATCTTGGAAACAAGATATGGGTTTTGAAATTTTATCTTGTAAACAGGATAAGGGGTTGTACCTGCTTGGCTACCTGTAGAATTCCTTGTGTGAAACTGAAGGGAAAAAAACGTATTCAGAATGAAGTTGGGGGACACCTGGCTGGCTCCGTGGGTAGAGCATGCGACTCTTGATTTCAGTGTCCTGAGTTCGAGCTCCACGTTGGACGTAGAGCTTGATGTGGGGCCACGAGTGGGCGGTCAAGGAAGAATTCTTGAGATGTTTTCAGTGCAAAACGGTGCTTTTATTGTAGCGCAGGGACAAGACCTGGGGGCAGAAAGAGCGGCACCTTTGCTGTATGAAGCTGGTGGTTATATGCTTAGTGTTCAAAGGGGGAGGGGATGTGCAGGGAATATTAAATCATCAATGTCTTCAAAAAAATTTTTTTAAGACTTTATTTAGTTATTTTAGAGAGGGGAGGAGAGCACGAGGGGCGGGGGTGGTGAGGGGGGAGGGACAGAATCTCAAGCTGACTCCTCACTGAGCACAGAGCCCCACTCGGAACCCACACAGGGCTCAATCCCAGGACCCTGAAATCACGACTCAAGGGGTAATCAAGAGTCAGGCACTCAACCAACTGAGCCACCCAGGTGCCCCTCTTCTTCGATTTTCTACTTGTAAAACTACCTTCACAAGATTTCTCTGGTGCTTATCATTCAGTTCGATATTAACTATTGGTGACACGTACAGACAATCATGAGACCCTTTAAGAATGTAGCAGCCAAAAAAAAAAAAAAAAAAAAAGGATGTAGCAGCCAGCATGTATTTGATCCTTGTTGGAACTACACAGGCTTTAGATCAGCCTTCTGGGCTAAAGACGAACATTTCTCTGCTTCTATCCCTCATCAGAGCTTACTTAAAAAAACAAAAACAAAAAAAAGTTGGGAGCCCAGAGTGGGGAGCTCTCATGTCCTATCACTCCTTGCAGCCCTTTCCAGAACCAACAAGAAACAGCTTATAAAAAAAGAGAGAGAGAGAAAGACTTAGCTTGTACTTGCAAGAGGAAAAAGTCTACCCAGTAGAAGGAGATTTCCCCTTCACCCAGCAACAGCCCAGCCAAAGTGAGGCCATCACAGCTCAGCCAATGAGAAGCCACTATGCTTGGGACTCCCAGTTCACTCCAATGGACAACCCCTCCCAAATCCCCCCCTCCCCCTTTTCCACTATAAAAGAACAGTTCCTCTCCAGCTTTTCCTATGATTTTGTCAGAGCTTGCACTCCCGGCTAACGTTTCTCTGCTATTCCTGAATAAACCCATTTTTGCTGGAAAAATAACTGACAGTATTTTTTTTTTTTTTTTTTAGAGAGAAAGAGTGTGTGCACAAGTGAGCAGGAAGGGAGGGGCAGAGAAAGGGAGAGAAAGAGAATCTTAAGCAGGCTCCACGCCCAGTGCAGAACCCAAAGTGGGCCGATCTCAGGACCCGGCACCACATGAGCCAAAAGCAAGAGTCGGACGTTCAATCAAAAGCCACCCAGGCACCCCATGACAGTATTACTCTTCAGGTTAATGCCTGTAATGTGCATCACAGTCTGGTTTAATGCTTTCAATATTAAAAACTGTTTTTGTGGGGACGCCTGGGTGGCTCAGTCGGTTAAGCGTCTGCTTTCAGCTCAGGTCATGATCCCAGGGTGCTGGGATCGAGTCCTGATTTGGGATCCTTGCTCAGCGGGGAGTCTGCTTCTCCCTCTCCCTCTGCCTGCTGCTTCCCCTGCTTGTGCTCTCACACTCTCTCTCTCTCTCTGGCAAATAAATAAATAAAATCTCCCCCCCAAAAAATTGTTTTTGTGTCTCTGCTACCTCGGTGGAGGTTTTCAGTGTTGGAAGAAGATTTTGTTTTTTCTTTACATTTCCCAACACACCCACCAACCACACTGAAACTACATATCCTCCGCACATCTACCTTATTTGCAACTCCTCATCATGCACCCCAACGCGGCACAGGCACGCTCCTTCAACACCTCACACCTCCCACATCACCTCCAACTTATGACCCCTGACACCTCACCCCACGCGTCCCACACCACACTTTGCACACAACACGCACACAGCATACACCCAAGTACCACTGCCTCTCACACACGTGATGTTCACATAACCTGTACTTCATACATCCATCTAGTGCAGCCTCCTGATCACCACGCACATTCCAGTCCATCCCCCTCCTCCTGACTGATATCCCCGACATACACACCCTGACTCGTCAGCCCACACCTCACATCCTCCTTGCAGACGGAGCCCAGCCCAACTGAAGGTGCACAACTCCAGCAGGTGGTGCTGTTTACCAGGGGACAAAGGCACCCCAGGCTCTGGTAGAGGGGACTCCAAGGACCTCCCAGTCCCAGGAAACCTTCAGCCACTCTTTGTCGCCAGGCTGAGAGCAGAGAGACTGCACCAAAAACCCTTCTCCCAGCCTTGGACCCCATCTGGAGGCCACTGCCAACTACGGAGGCAGGGGGTGGCCCCAAGGACCTGGGATTTCCCTCAAGCCTCCTTCTTCTCCAACTTTGCTCAAGAGGAAGAAGTGGTCCAGCCCCTGCCAAAAAATCAGGTCATGTGGATGAGGAGAAGCTTTGGAGTGTGACTTCCTCCTGGACAAGTCTCTGCGCTGGAGAGATCATCCAAATGATCTTGATGCCCCCTGGCTCCTGGCACACAGCAGGCCCTTAGTAAATGCCAAATCAAAATACTGGCTACTCTTTGAGTGCTCACTATGGTAATGTCATGAGCTTTACATCCCATTTAAGACTCATTAAGGGAGGGGCAGCTGGGTGGCTCAGGCGGTTGAGCCTCTGCCTTCGGTTCAGGTCATGGTCCTGGAGTCCCGGAATCGAGCCCCGCATCGAGCCCCGCATCGGGCTCCCTGCTTGGCGGGGAGCCTGCTTCTCCCTCTGCCCTTCACCCACTCGTGCTCTCTCACTCTTGCTCTCTCAAAAAAAAAAAAAAAAAGACTCATTAAGGGAGATATAATTATTATCCCTATTTTACAGATGTTTGTCTGCAGCACAGAGAGCTTGAGGCACACAGCTCAAGGGGAGCTTGAGGGGAGCTGGGATTCAAACCAAGACAGTCTGATCCCAGAGCACTGGGCTGGAACTGCCACACCTCTGCTTCTGAACTCCCCCCCTCCCAGACCTCCCCGGGGTGGGGGGGCTAGGAGGGGCTCCATCCTCTGCACTCTGCCTCTCAGGGCTTTCCAAGTTGGTCCTTCCCTCCTTCCCCACTCATTTCTGGAGCTCCTGATCTCTGCCACCACCTGGCTTGGCACCAGGGGCACAGAGAAGACGCCGACATGGATTCACGCCCAAGAAGGCAGGATGTTTTCACCCAGAGTCACATGCTCAGATGTTTCAGGCCCAGGCAGGAAAGCTAAATGGAATAAAGCAGGTGGATGAAGGGTAATAGGGAATGGCGGGGACTGTGGCAATAGGAAAAGCTTATTTTGGCCGAAGGGTAAGGTGGGAGTTTGAATGCTGAGCTAGATCTGCATTTCTTTTTTTTTTTTTAATATTTTATTTATTTGACAGAGAGAGACACAGCGAGAGAGGGAACACAAGCAGGGGGGAGTGGGAGAGGGAGAAGCAGGCTTCCCGCAGAGCAGGGAGCCCGATGCAGGGCTCGATCCCAGGACCCAGGGATCATGACCTGAGCCGAAGGCAGACACTTAACGACTGACCCACCCAGGCACCCTAGATCTGGATTTCTTACTAATTTGTTTTTCTTTGCCACAGGGACTTGGTCCAAAATGGAAGCCCAAGGTAATGCTGGAGGTTCGTATCCCACCTCCCAAACTCCAAACATACTCTACGCAAAATTTAGTAAGTATTGCTTTTTTTTTAAGATTTTTTTTAAAGATTTTATTTATGGGGTGCCTGGGTGGATCAGCTGGTTAAGCATCTGCCTTCTGGGGGTGCCTGGGTAGCTCAGTCAGTTAAGCGTCTGCCTTCGGCTCAGGTCATGATCTCAGGGTCCTGGAATTGAGCCCCACATCAGGCTCCCTGCTCAGTGGGGAGCCTGCTTCTCCTTCTCCCTCTGCCTGCCGCTCCCCCTGCTTGTGCTCTCTCTCTCTCTCTGTGTCAAATAAATAAATAAAATCTTAAAAAAA
>NC_138373.1:15832406-15850318 GCF_054177405.1 Leptonychotes weddellii | reverse complement strand
GCGGGGAGCCTGCTTCTCCCTTAAAAGAAAAAAAGATTTTATTTATTTATTTAACAGAGAGAGAGAGAGAGAGCACAAGCAGGGGGAGTGGCAGGGAGAGGGAGAAGCAGGCTCCCAGCCAAGCAGAGAGTCCCATGCAGAGCCAGATCCCAGGACCCTGGGATCATGACCTGAGCTGAAGGCATATGCTTAACGACTGGCCCAGGAACCCCCCCGAGAATTGGGGTTTTAAGCCCCACATGGGGACAGAGGTCAAACTGAGGTCCCAGGAACAGCACAGAACTGAAACTGAGCACCCTGCACAAAGCTAGGAGCTGAGAATGGGCTGTCTGTTCTGGGCGCAGGAGACAGAGAAAAAAAATCCATCCACAGGCCCTGGGATGCAGTATGGAAGCAAGCCACCCAACAGGGAGTGCATGGGAAAAGTCACTGCAGGTGAACCCAAGGTTCACCAAAGTATGGGCTCGGATTCCAACCAAACCTCTGGTATGAACACCTGCTCTGAGATACTCACTCATGAATAAAATGGTAAGAAACCTGTGTTGCCTGTAAGACTGTGGCAAGCTGGCCCCCAGGGATGGCAGTGGGGCCCAGGGGACTCCTGTAGGCAGGAGAAACACAAAGAGGTCAAAAAACCTTCCACAATGACACCACCACGGGAAAATCCAACCCGTTGTACAGATAATAGTAACCACACCATGCCCCCTCCCTAATGCTGTTTTATAATTGGGACAACTGAGGGTCATTGAGCTTAAGCAAGTTACCTAAGGTCAGTTAGCAATCGAAGTATTTGATTTCTCTGTGACTCAGTCTTCTCAGCTGTAAAATGAGAATAATTTTAGCGTCCCGCCCTCATAGGATTGTTGCAAAGATAAAATGAGATGCTACCTGTAAAGCACTTATTAGAATGATGCCAGGCACATAATAATAGTGTTAACACAGAGAAAGTTAAGTTTTAAAGATTCAGAGATAAAGAAGGAATAGAGGCTCTAAAAAACGGGACATTATGAGGAAAGAACTGGTGCATTAAGAAAAGGAATTCTGGAGGGGCGCCTAGGTGGTTCAGTCGGTTAAGTGACTCTTGATTTCGGGTCAGCTCACGATCTCAGGGTCGTGAGATGGAGCCGGGCATTGGGCTCCGTGCTCAGCAGGGAATCTGCTTGTCCCTCTGCCCTGAAGCCCCCACCCCTGCTCATGCTTTCTCAAATAAATAAATAAAATCTTAAAAAAAAAGAAGAAAAAGAAGTAGTTTATCAGAGAGTAGGCACACCGGCTAGGACTGCAGCCAGATTTCTGGGTTCACATCTAGTGCTGCGAAGCACCAGTCATGTGACCTTAGACATGTCACTTGCCTCTCTGACATTCAGTTTCCCATCTACAAAACTGCAACCAGAAAGGGAGTGTCAAGACTGAGTATAGGCTCTGGAATTAGACCGTCAGAGTTCGAGCGCTGACCCCAGCTAGGCGAGCCTTGGGCATGTTCCTCAGCTTCTCTGCCTCAGACTCTCACCTCTGAAATAGGGTTGGTTATGAAAATAAAATGAGCTAATATACATAAACCTATATATATGTATGTATGTATGTATGTATATATACTATATACGTAAAATAGACATAAATACTTAAGATACAATTCTGGCACCTAAGTGCTCGATGACCTTGTGAGGTTATTGTAGAGATGAAATGGGTTGATGGGCGTGGGAACAGAGGAGATGCTCGGTAAAGGCCAGTGATGACCACGCATTCCCGGCCGGCTTCCCCTTCCCTGGGCCCCCATGGCCGCTGAAGCAACGATCACTGAACAACTGGACGGTGGCCATGGCAGGCAAGTGAGGGAGACAGGGGCAGGCCAAGCCACTGGAGGGAAAAGGCCCCTCCTTTGTACCCAGGATTCAGCTCTCCCTCCTCTGCTGGATTCGAGAGGGGGATGGAAAACATGCATCTTCACCTTCCCTTCCCCTCCCATACAAGGGCATTTACATCAAAGGATCGGAAGAAGTCATTGAGTTTATTGGGGGAGTGCAAGGGAGCCAAAGTTTCATTGGTACACACACACACACACACACACACACACATCCGAGGCAACGTCGCTCCAGAGGTTGATGCTGTCTGCTCAGGGTCCCAGATTTCAGAATCAGGTATGGATCTCAGGGGCCTAAGGAGGCCCAGGCTATGGAGAAGAAATGGTGATGGGAGGTTCCAGAAGCCCGCCCCCCCCTTCCCCAAACACCAGGTCTTGGGAACCCTTTCCTCTCTCCCTCCCTGAGAATCACTTCCACCCCTACTCATCTCCTTCTTTCTCCCCCTTCCTTAGAAGGCAGTTTCCGGCTCACCTGAAGGGAATCATCTAGTGCTCCAGGTGCCCATGTGGCCTCCTCTTCCCCATGCTGGTTCTGGCCCATTGGGATTATCCATATCCATGTTCTCATAGGAGTCTGCATCTGATTAGCACCAGGAAGGGTAAGATACAGCTAGACCCAGAAGTAGGCTGGGAGGGGGTGAGACTCAGAGGACAACAGGGGACAGAAGCAGAAGCACCCACCTTCCTCATGGTTGGGACCAGGCTGGGCCCGGATGGAGCGGAGCTGGGGGGCTGCATACAGGATCCCTCTCATATCCTCGTACGACTGGGAGCCTGCTTGGGCAGGAGAGTTGGAGGCCTAGAGCCACGCTGGACTTGGGGAACAGAAGTGCAGCCTAAGACACAGAGGGAATCTGAGGGGCAGAGGAAGGTGGAGGACTTGACCCATGCTGTACTAGGAAGGAGAGATTAGGGTCGGTGTCAGATTCAAGACCCTCGTTAAGGGTTTGGTCAGATGTGGGTTAGATTATGATCACTGTCAAGAACAGAACTGGCAGAAGTCAAAGTCAAAGTCAGAGCCGTGAGGAGGCTGTAGAGACAACTGGGGTCAAAGCTGCAGTTTGTAGGGGGGCTGGCATGAGGTAGAGATCAAAATCCAGGCTGGAATCACAGGGGGATCAGAGTTGATGTTCATAGTTAGGGATGGGGTAAATCCTGGGATCAGGATTGGGGTTGAGGTTAGTGTTAGGAATCGATCCAAGGCCAGAATTACACCTGGGGTCAGAGTCAAGGTCAAGGTTGAGGTTGAGCCTGGAGTCAGAGGTGAGAGCCAGGTCAACCCAATAGGCCCAAGGCAGGATGGTTCCTAGCATTTCTCACCAAGAGAGGTTGCTTCCCTGCTGGGGTCCCAGGCTGACCCATGGGGGCTCAGGAAGTCTAGAGAAGAGAAAGGAAGTTATTCCTCCTGGCCTCCAGCTCACACATACACTCCCCCCACCCTACAGCCCACATTAATGTGACAGTCCTCACACATACCTACTGTCCTGGTGACTGGCTGGGCCAGCTCTTCATCCTCATTCTCGTAAGACTCTGCTGCTGCAGGAAAACAGAGAACTCCAGGGGCCATTCCTGCCCTGTAGGGGCTCCACGGCCGTCTGGGTCCTCCCAAGCCTCTGAGGCCCCACAAGGACCCCAAATTACCGCTGGAGAAGGAGTCTTCATCCTCAGGACCCAAGGCCCCATTCTCAGGGTTCTCATAGCCGCTGCCATCTGGTGGAGAAGGAGAGGATCCAGCGAGGGCCCACAGCCCAGCGCTGAGAAGGTGGGGGAGCCGCGGGGGGGCGCAGTCTTACCCTGGGAGAGTTGGTCCTGCCCAAGGTTGGAGTCATTCTCGTAGAACTCGGAGCCCTCCTCACCGTCTGGCTCCTCATAGGCCTCCCCTTCTTCTTCTGGGCCTGGGTTTCGGGATGTGAGTGGGAACCGAGTCACAGCCCCCTTCCTCCAGGCCCCAGTCCAGTATTCCAGCCGCAGACCGCTCCAACACCCCTCACGTGAGGAACCCCCCCCACAGCCCCACAATCAATCACCTGCCGGCGGCGGGCTCCGGGACCCCGCGGCTCCGGGCTCCGGGACGTCGCTGCGCGGGCTTCCGTAAGACTGCACGGCGGTCCCCAGGCCTGCAGCCCACCTCAGGGCGCGTCCTGGCGGGAGGAGCGTTGTAGCGGGACAAAAGAGATGGGGGCGGTCAAGGCTAAGGGTCTGCGAGGCTGGCCAGGGGACGGGAAGCTCCCGGCTCCAGGGGGGCCTTCCCGGCTGGGCCCCCCCACCCTTGCCCTGAGCCGAAGGGGCGGGATCTACACCTGGGGGCGTGGCCTCGGTCTCGGGGGCGGTGCGGCTCTCGGAACGGGACTTCAGGTCCCGCGCCCTGGGGGCGGGGCCATGAACTCTGGGGGCGGGCTCTGGTGCTAGGGGCGGGGCTCGGATCTGGGCGGGACTCCGCGCCCCGGGGCGGGCTCTTTTTTCTGAAGGCGGAGTTCCGAGCTCGGGGAGACTGGGCGCTCCGGGGATTGGAGTGACGAGAAAAAGGGGTGGGGCTCTAGCTCGGAGTCCGAGACCTGGCGGTGCCTCCTACCCGTGCCAGAGGAGGGCGTGGGAAGGGAGAGCACGTTCCCATACTGATTCTGGGTCCCGCTTCCCGGGGGGGGCGTGACTTTGAAGAACCTGGCGGAGGAAGGGGGTTAGCACTGTGAGACCTGGCCCTCAGAGGATAAACCGTAGTCACGTGTATTTAGCTCCTCTGTTCTGCCGCAGCCTACGGAGGGGGTCTGGGGTCACTCCAAGGAGTCTTCACAAGGGGAGGTAGCTTTGGAGCTGGGCTTTGAAGCTGGGGCAGTATTTCAACGGTAGAGGTGGGGAATGACACGCTGAGCCGAGGAAACAGTAAGTGCAAAGCTTTGAGCAAAAGTGCAGGGATGGGAGACTGCGGGGGCTCTCGCGTCATTACCTTCTGGTGGGATCGGTCATTCGCTTTCTTTTCCTCCTGAGGATCAGGGCTGGTGAGAGTTAAGGGGCGTGATCAGAGGAGGCAGGGTGAAGATTGGCGGGGCACTGGGGAGGTCACTTGGGTCAATGGAGGGGAAGGGACTTCAAAGTCCCAGGGGCCCGGTAAGTTTGGAGGGCGGTTAGAGGAGTGGGGAGCAGGACTGGAGGTCCGTGGGGGAGGTATGGGAGGAGAGAAAGGTGGTTGTCAGACTGGCCAGTGTGGGCCATCCTGGGGAAGATGGGGTAGGTTGGGCAGATGGGCTGGGGGACATGACTCACCTCTTCGAAGATGAAGAAAGCTCACCAGGGAACCCAGGCAGAAGATCAGATAAAGTAATGGCACAACAGGGACTTTCCAGCCACCAGTCTCTAGCAGCCAATACCTTACTGCTGGGGAGAAGCAGCTATGAGACGGGGACCCCAGACTGGCGTGTTGCTTCCCAGCCTCAAGACCTCAAAGGGCCGTAAGTCTGGGGAACATGGACAAGACACAGATCTTGAGAATCATAAGCTACAAGGAGGGCTGGCCTCCCTTCCTCTGAGGTTAGGGACTGCGCCCCAGAGCCTGACCTGGGGCCTGGGGCAGTATCTATGCAACAAACCATGACTATAGTCAGATTCTACGTTAGGATTCAGGGGAGCATGATGATAAGCTTCCTGCTGCAATTAAGGACAGTCATGTTCAAAAGTGAAGGTCAGAGTCAAGTTCACAAGGTGAACTTAGAGGTGGGAAGCAGCAATGTACTGGAGTGAAGTGTGGAGTGAAATTTGAGGTTGAGGTTGAGAACTGTGCTTAGGGTAGCATGGGACGATTGTATTAAGGGAGACAGAAGGGGCAGAGCACTGTGACCAGTTTGATGGATGGATGGGTGAGGAAAAGGAAGGATATCCAGGTTCCTGGCTTCGGCCCGTGGGCAGGTCCTTCACTAACACAGAGACACCCAAAAGACTACGCTTGGGGAAGATGTTGAGTTTGATTTTGTATATTTTGAGCCTGCGGGGGCATCAAATGACAGGAAATGGCTGGGGGTGAGGTGTACGGAGCCTGGAATTGAGTCACTAAGGCATGCTGGCCTAAGGAGCCATGAGAGTAAAGGAGGTCAAACAGGAAGAGAGTGTGGACAAGGACAAGAGAAAGTGCTGATGAGATAAGACGAGGCCTCAGAGCTCCAACAGTGAGGAGTGGGGGAGGAAGACCCTTCCAAAGCGGATGGGAAGGAGCAACCAGTGGTAGGAGAAGACCCAGAAAAGTAGTGATTTGGAAACAAGGGAGGACAGAGGTGGAGTCAGTGGTCAGTATAGAAGCTGGGGTGCAGGAAGAGTCTGGTACTAGCTCTCAGTTTGGGGGAGCCAAGGTTGACTGGCCCCCAATTCTTCCCAGTAGCCCCCACACAGATGCCCCACAATTGGGAGAAACTCTACCTGACTCGGCAATGACCTTCAGCTGCATCTTGATGGTCACGTTGCCGTGGTAACAACGATAGATGCCAGCATCTCGAACTGTGGCCTGGGACAGCAACAGAACAGCCCCTCCCCTGAGGGTGCCCAGGACCCACATCTCTCTGCCTGGGTCATCCTCCCTCAGGTTTAAGCTCAGCAAGGAGATGTTATGCTTCTTAGGGCGCACGTGGGTCCAGGAGATGGGGCCTCTGGCCACGGAGGCAGGGGGCACCTCACAGGGCAGCCAGAATGTGGAGCCAGGGGCCACGGTGAGGTCTGGGGCAAGGAGAGCCAAGGCTAGGAAAGTGTAATCCTTGGGGTCTCCTCCCTGCAAACCCTCCAGTTCCCAATCACCATCCCCCATCCCTGGAACCCCCACTTCCTGGCATCTCCCCAACACCTTACCTTGGTTGAGGCTCTGGTTCAGACTGCCCCTGGGTGGGGCACATTCAGGGTCTATCTCCCAGATCTCAGGGTGGTCTTTGGCCCAAACATACAGCTGGGAGCTTGTGGGGTAACCAGAAGAGGGCTTGGAGCCCTGTGAGGACCTGTTCCCCAGCCCACAGCCTGAGTCATTTAGGGCCGAAGCATTCCACCGGAACAGCTCCCCTAGGAAGAGACCCAGAACCAGATACAGACACATCCAGGAGAGGCAGAGAGATACAGAGACCCAGAAAAGCAGAGACAGAGACAAAGACCCAGAGAGAGAGACAGAGAGAGAGAGAAATGACAACTCAGAGAGAGAAGAGAGTGAAAGAATAGCTCAAGTGCTGAAGTCATGAAGCCACCGGAGTTCTGAGGAGCCACCTAGAACTAGCTGCGTGCTTGTCCCTCAGCCCCCCGAGCCCCTCCCTCCAAATCTGTTTTAGCGGCCGGATGTCCACCCTCTTCTCATCCACCCCTCCCTGCCCCGGCCCAGACCTCACCACTGCCTTCCACGCTGACTGTCCAGCCAGACTGCCACGCCTGCTCGGAAGGGGGCCCCAGCTGGCACAGGTAGAAGCCCCCCATCTGGTCAGAGACGTTGAAGACGAACAGCTGGACGCCCAGGGACCCCTTCTGGATGCCCAGGCCTTGGGACCTGTGGCCCAGCTCTGACTGAGACCTCTGAAACCAGGCCTGCTGCTCAGGACGACCATCTGAGGGACCTTTGAAGCATGGCAGCTCAACTTTGCCTCCCTCTGAGGAGAGAGAGAGAGGGAGAGGAACTCTTCGCCCCCTTCATTCCTCACACTGGGTTATTACCCAACGACCCCACCAGCTGGGAGTGGATGAGCTCTCAGAGTCCTTCCAACCCCTCCCTGAATTTTACAAATAACAAAATGAAGGCCCAGAGAGGGTAAGTGATTTGGCCAAGAGCACCCAGCCAGACCCAGGTTTTCCAGCCCCAACTCTTTCCATCTGTACCCTCCGGACATACCTTTAGCCTCCACCAGCAGTGTTTCGTGGGGCCTGACTCCCTCGGGTGTGAGGAAGAGGAGGAAGAAGAGAAGGAGAGGAGGTGGCATGGCGGCCAGACTCCCCGGGGCACCCAGCTTGGCCGCGCAGGGGATGCTGGGGCAGGCGGGGGCCTGGGGGGCACTGAACCATGAGCGTCTGTGGGGGCGGGCAGGCGGGTAGGCAGTCCCCCTAGGGAGGAAGGGGTGGTCATGCCTCCAGTCCCCTTCTCCGTGCACCCCTCCAGACCCACAAAACTTGTCTCCTCCCTGCCACACTTTTATTTTCATCCCGACACTTACCACCGTGTGAAATGACCTTGTTTGTGTGTCTGCTTGTTCACTTTCTGTTCCTCCCACTGGAATGTAAGCCTCTTGAGGCAGAGCCTCGGTCTTGTTCAACACCACATGCACCGTGCTCTGGGACAGTGCTTGGGGCATCTGGAGCGCCCAATAAATATTTGTTGAATTGAGTGGGCTCCAATTTTAAGGGCTCCATCCTTCTCCCCCTCCCTCCTTCAACCCAAGGCTCTAAACCCATTTCTCTTCGCACACACACCCCATTCATTCACTCGACCCACATTCCTTGGGCCTTCTTCCCACTCTGTACAACCAGCCCATCCCACAGCCTTTGAGATCTGGCCGACTTGACTTTGAATCCTCCATGTCCACCACTTGGCTAAATGGCTTCATCTTTCTCGGCTTTTGCTTCTCTCTCTGTAAACTGGGGATAATAATAGTGCTTTCAAAATCTTGTTTATGAAGATTAAACAGGGCAGTATACGTATGGCACTTTTAGCCCAGGGCCCAGCACGTAGTAGGCCCTCAGTTAATGAGAGACAGCATCAGCCAACGGCCGAGAGCGCAAGCCAGGTTGCCCCTGAAGTGCGTGCACAGCAGTCCCGAGAAATGACTGGGGACCAATGCCCCTTCTTGTCCCACTTCTTCCCCAGGAAGCCCCTGCTTTAGTTATGGAAGGAACTCATTTAGAAATGGGGACACTGAGGCCCCCAAAGGGCAGGGTGTTGCCTGAGGTCACACAGTGAGCTGGTGACTAAGAAGCAGTAGAACTCAGGGGTCCCGACTCTGAAATCTGTGCTTCTGCCCCTCCCCTCTCCACAGTCTCTGCCCCCCCTTCCTCCTCCTCTAGCTCTCTCTCTCTCTCTCTCTCTCTGCATGTGTGGGTGTATCTCTGTCTTTCCCTCTGTAGTCACTCAGGGAAAGGGTCCAGGGACCCAGGAGACCTGCTCTCTCAGTTGCCAGTTCCCAGGCCCGGGCTCGCTGGGCTGCAGCTTCCTGTTTGCTTTAGGCAAACCCCAGGGGACCCTCCAGCTGTCAGGGCCCCCACTTCCCTTTGGTCGGTTTGGGGTGGCTCGGAGGGGGAGCGTGGGGCATTGGGGAATGCAGAGGGTGAGGTGGTAGGACCCCGTTTGCCTTTCATTCAACAAAATCCCTCCAATCACCTTCGTTAGCTTTCCATCGGTCTCACAGGTGGTTTCCTGACTAGCGCACATCAGTCCCCTGCTCAGAACGCTGTGGTGGCTTTTTTTCTACCTCAAATTTTCTCTACCTTTTTTGCCGCCCTGCCCCTCCTCCAAACAAAGCCTTCACACTTGTGCTCTTCCTCCTGGATCCCTCCTCAGCTCTTCGCTCCCCTGTCTCCTTTTCATCCCCCAGGCCTCCATTCAAATGTTACTTCCTCAGAGAGGCCTTTCCTGACCACCCCCCCGTATTTTGATTTCACACCCGTTTTATTTCCTTCCCAGCATTTGCCCAGTTCCCAAATATGCTTGTTTCTTTGTTAATCTTTCATCTACTTCCTGCCCCAGAATGTTCGCCGGCTCTTCCACAACAGGAATCTTTCCGGTCTAGTTCCCCAGTATCTAGCAGGTGCTCAATAAATATTTGTTGTATCAAGTGTGAAAGTTCATAAAGGGAAACCAGGCCAGAAGGGGGAGCTCTCACGCTGAACCACCACCTCAATTACAGGAAGCCGGGTCAATTATCCAACAGAAGACCCCTCCACAGGAAAGAGTCATCAGTTATAGGCCCCAACAGGAAAAGATGTACATTTGTACATTGCATCTCCTACAAGAAATCCACCACCCCTGCAGCTCAGCCAATGAAAAACCATCATCACCCTGAACTCCTGCTTTTCTCCAACGGGCTTTCTTCCAAACAACCCCTCCCAACTTCCTCCTTCTCCCTAAAATAACATTCCTCTCCTTTGTTGGTTGGGCTAGCCTATAGTTTTTGCTGTAGCTTGCTTGTCCTGAATTGCTATTCCCCAGTCAACCCAGTTATTGCTGGTAAAGTACCTTTTACTTTTAAGGTCCACAAAAGGAAGGAAATTCGGAAGAGCAAAAGAAAACTTTCTCTTCACTTCCCTCTCATGCACTCAGTCGCCAAGGCTAGTCCCAGTTTTCATCCTCAATATTTCTAGAATCAACTTCCTCCTCTTTTTGGACTCTTCCCTTCCCAACCAGAACCACTTCAACAGCCTCTTTTCTGGGCTGTCTTCTCTTTTGCTTTCTGCCTACACTTTACACAGAAAGAATTTCCTTGGTAATAGTCATGTGCTTCTCATGCTCAACAGCCTTCAAAGGCTCCCAGGGTCTCAGGATAAACTCCAAGCCTGAGAGTTGACTAGAGCCTTATAGTCATTATTTCACCTCCTTCTCCAGAAACTCTGCCTCACACAGAAAATCTCAGGGCAGTAAGCTACTGAGAGCAGTAAACTGCTGGGGATTTATAAGCAGGAGTTAACCTGGCCAGATTTTTTTTTTTTTTTTTTAAGTTTATTTGTTTTAGTGATGTCTACACCCAAGGTGGGGCTGGAACTCAGGACCCCAAGATGAGGAGTCACGTGCTCTTCCAACTGAGCCAGCCAGGTGCCCCAGAAACAATCATACTCTGTTCCAGAGTGGCTATACCATTTACATTTACCATCAGGAATATAAGAGAAATCCAGTTTTTCCCACACACCGACCAGCATTTGGTATTATCACTGCCATTCTGGTAGGTGTGCTTTGTGCAGTGGTATCTCCTTGGGGTTTTAATTTGCATTTCCCTAATGGCTGATGACGGTGAACATCTTTTCGTGCACATATTTGCCATCTGTGACATCAGTGCATTGTCTATTCCTGTCCTTTGCCCATTTCCAAATCGGATTGAACTAGAAGATTTTAAGCTGACATATGATCTGTTTTGCAAACATCACTCTAGTTGCTTTGAGAATTAACTAAAGGAGCCAAAAGGGGCCACAGGGGAACAGTTAGGAGATGTTGTAGAAGTTCAGGAGAGAGATGGTGTTACTGCTGGAGAAAAAGAAAAAGGGACACCTTCTGGAATATTCAGTCCTTTGGAGGTAGAGCTTACAGGACTTAAAGACTGCTGGAATGTACTTCACAGAGGGAGAAACGGGTTTGGGAGAACGGGAACCCAGATTCTGGATTTAAGTTTGAGATGCACGTCACCGTCCAAGGGAAGATGTCAGGTCGCCTGTTGGAAAGTCCACAGATAATGAGACCTCGATTTAGGGCAGTGGCCCAGGGAGGAGAGGAGGGATTTGCGAGGCACGGGGAGGAGGAGGGGGAGGGGGAGGGGGGATTAGCAGCAAACCCTGACTGGTTGAATATCAAGGTGGGGGTGGGGACGCAGAAGTTTCTGACTTCTCCACCGGACTACGCGGGACTCCTGCGCCCAGAAAAGTGAAGCCGACCCAGCCGTGCCCCGAGGGACGCTCCACCAGGGCGGAGGTGCAGGCAGACACGGCCACAATTCGCTGTAATGTGAGCCAGGCCCCGGCGGGAGGGGGCCAGGGGACCACGGAGGAGACCGCGAGAGCTTCGCCCCCTTTAGGCTGAGGCCGACAGGCGTCCCGGAGGAGGTGTAACTTGAGCAGACCTTCCAAGGTCACGCGGAAACGCCAGAAGGCCTTTGATGAAAGAACTTCTTCAGGGTTTGAAGGACAGGCGTCCTTCTCGAACAGCGCTGCCCAGGAAAGAAGGCGGGGAGGGGCGGGGCGTGGGCCCGCGGCCGGGCTCGGACTCGGACTCGGACTCGGAAATCTTCGGCCCGGGCTCGGCAATCAGTCCCCAACTCCGGCCGGGGCCTCGAGCCCGGGGCCGGTCCGGAAACAGCCGAGCGGATCCGGAAACAGCCGAGGGGACCCGGAAGAGGTGAGCGCCGTCACCAGGGAGTGCTGGAACCCGCCGTTTGCGCGGAGGCGATGGCGGCAGCTGCGCCGGCGGCCGCGGGCGAGGATGGCCGGCGACGGCGGCCAGGGGCCGGTACGTGAAGGCGCGTCCATGCACGCGAGGGGCGGCAGAGCCGGAGGCGGGGCCGAGCTCGGAGCCGGCGGATGGGGGGGTGGTGAGGGGGAGACTGGAGAAAGGGGCGGGGCCATGCCGTCTGGAGCGAGGGGGCGGGGCCTGCGGCCACCGGGGGAGGGGGCGTGGTCCGGCGGTCGAGGGGTAGGGCCAGTGGCAGGTGAGAGGTGGTCCAGTGAGGGAAGGGGCGGGACCATTGGAAGGGAGGGTCTAGTCTGGGAAAAGATGGGGGAAGGCGGGGCTCCAGGCCGCACGTGGCATAGCGAGGTGAGAAGGAGGCGGGGCCAGGTGAGCGGGGCGGGGCCAGGTGAAGGTACGAGGCTCGTGGCAGCTGTACTAGGTTGCAGGACTTGTAGATTTGATGGTCTCGGGTACAGCGGGCCCGGGAGTGATGGGAAAAGAGGTTGATCCCCGTCCCCCACAGCCCTGGACCCCCAGCCCCAGGAAGGGGCGAAGGGTGAGGCCGAGTCAGAGGAGCTCGGCCAGCTGCGGGCTGAGCTGGCAGGCGCCCTGGCAGAAATGGAGACCATGAAGGCCGTGGCGGAGGTGAGCGAGAGCACGAAGGCCGAGGCCGTGGCTGCAGTGCAGCGGCAGTGCCAAGAGGAGGTGGCTTCACTGCAGGCCATCCTGAAAGGTGAGGCAGAGACTCTTCCCAGACTCCCCGGGCGGCCCCATAAGAGGGAAGTGCATGACAAGCAAGGGGCCAGGGGGCACAGATAGGCTGTGGGCTAGGTTAGCAGGGCTCCTAGCTCAGGGCAGGCCTCAGGGTCCAGAGGAAGGGGTGCCCTTTTCTGATTTGCATAGAGGTGCTTCCCGTGCTCGAAGCAGCTCTGTGAGTTCCAGCTAAGTTTAGCTCCGAGCTTCTACCTGTTCCCTTGCCCCGTGTCATTTCTTGTCCCTCACTGATGACTGATCAACCCTGAAAGATGAGTAACTTTTCAGTTTCTGGAACCAGCCTCATGTAAGCCTCAATCTCCATGAGTCTAACCCTCTGGTTTCCTTCCTTCCCCAAGCACCCCGACATTGGCACTGCCCCATACATGTTCAGATCTCTCTTCCATCCTCGGTCCTTGAGATGCACCAGCTCCCCGCCCCCCAGATCCCCCAGGCTCTGCTCTTATTTCCCCCTTCTCCAGTCAGAGGCCAGAGTCTCTGAAGTAGCTTGCAGCCCCGTCCTAACCCTCTGCTTCCGTGGCCCCTGCTAGAGTGACAACTCCCCTGGACTGTGCCCCAGCCTTCTCGCAGGCCTGGCCTTGACATTGGCTTCCAGAGTGAACGTCCTAAAATTCCCATCTCACTGTGTCATTTCCTTTTCTAACAACCACTGCTGGCTCCAGACTTCTCTGGGGCTGTATTTCCCACATTTCAGGCATCCACATACCACCTGTGCCCCATGGTTGTCTCCTCGTACAATTTACTCTGTTATCTACTTAGTATTTGTTATTTAAATAGACCCAACTGGGGGGCTGGGGCGCCTGGATGGCTCAGTCAGTTAAGCGTCCGACTCTTGATTTCGGCTCAGGTCATGATCTCAGGGTCGTAAGATCGAGCCCCACATTGGGCACCACGCTGGGTATGGAGCCTGCTTAAGATTCTCTCTCCCCCTCTCCCCCTCCCCGCTTAAAAATAAATCAATAAATAGATCCATTTTTTAAAAACTCATAAACATTTATTTTAGAAGGAACTTCGGGGCGCTTGCCTGGCTCAGTTGGTAGAACATGCAACTCTTGATCTCAGGGTTGTGAGTTTGAGCCCCACGTTGGGTGTAGGGACTACTTAAATAAATAAACTTTAAAAAATAATAATAAAGAAAAGAAACTTCCTATCGTGTAAGAGAAACTTAAGTGTGTCCTAAATAACAATAGGTTTCCCCCATCATCCAAAAGTCGAGCGTTCCTGTGAAAATTTTCTAAACCAAAATAGCATGTAAAATGAAGGCACAATTACCATTAATTTATATGGAAAAATTTTTATTTAAAAAAATTTTTTAAAGATTTTATTCATTTGAGAGAGAGAGAGAGAACATGAGGGGGGCAGGGTCAGAGGGAGAAGCGGGCTTCCCACCGAGCAGGGAGCCCGATGCGGGACTCGATCCCGGGACTCCAGGATCATGACCTGAGCCGAAGGCAGTCGCTTAATGACTGAGCCACCCAGGCGGCCTATATGAAAAAAATTTTGAGTGTTCCCAGACCCAAAAACTAACCCCTCTTAGGCTTTTCTGATACCTTACGACACGTTTTGGTAATGTGTGCACAAGGTGTACGGAGATCACGCACAGATGCTCGCACAGTCCAGCTCTGGGATGCCGAGCGGCTGCGTGTAGTGCGCTCCGAGGAGGAGCTGGCGGGGCCCCTGCGGCTGCTCAGGGTGCGCGCTGCCTCTCTGAGGGCTCTCTTCAAAACAAGCGCCCAGCACTGTTTTCACTTCTTGCCATTTTTTTGGTAAAAGTGAAAAATACTCTTTGGTTTCTTTTAGTTAATAAAAACACGTACCAATGTCGGATTTTTGTAAACGCGAAGTGGTGAGGGCCCCTGGGTGGCTCAGTCGTTAAGCATCTGCCTTCGGCTCAGGTCATGGTCCCAGGGTCCTGGGTTCGAGCCCCACATCAGGCTCCCTGCTCCGCGGGAAGCCTGCTTCTCCCTCTCCCGCTCCCCCTGCTTGTGTTCCCTCTCTCGCTGTCTCTCTCTCTCTGTCAAATAAATAAATAAAATCTTAAAAAAAAAGGAAAGAAAAACATACATTAAAAAAATAATAATAAATAAAAACGAAGTGGTGTAATGTGAGCTTTCGAAATGCGGAGCATACCTGTAGTCATAATAAGAGTCAACATTTATTTATTTATTTATCTTAAGATTTTATTTATTTGAGAGAGCGAGAGCAAGAGAGAGCACAGAGGGAGAGGGAGAAGCAGACTCCCTGCTGAGCAGGGAGCCCGATGCGGGGCTTGATCCCAGGACCCTGGGATCATGACCTGAGCCGAAGGCAGATGCTTAACCGACTCGGCCACCCAGGCGCCCCTCAATGTTTATTTCTATTTATTTATTTGAGAGAGAGAGCAGGGGGTGGGGGCAGGGCAGAAGGAGAATCTCAAGCAGACTCTGCGCTGAGCGCAGAGCCACACACAGTGCTTGACCTCACGACCCTGAGATCATGACCTGAGCTGAAACCAAAAGCCGGATGCTCAACCAACTGTGCCACCCAGGCGCCCCAGTAGTTAACATTTATTGAGCACTTACTTTGTGCCAGGCTCTGAGTTAAAGTCAGAGTTAAATAAATTATGAGTATTTATTTAAGTTTTATTCATTTAAGTAATCTCTACACCCAACATAGGACTCAAACTCACAACCCCGAGATCAAGAGCTGCATGTTTTTCCGACAGAGCCAGCCAGGCGCCCCAGTTTATGAGTATTTAATCTTCGTAACAGTCTCCGTGAGGTAGGAATTAGGATCTGTTTACATTTTGCAGGGGAAGCTCTGAGGCCCAGAGAGGTTAGATAACTTGCCCGAGGTCATACAGCTAGAAAGCAGAAGATTGAACCCAGGCCATCTAGAAAGAGAACCTTTAGTTCTAATGTTAGTACATGTTAAATAACTATGCAAATAAAAACTGTTGGGGAGCCTAGAAGTCTCAGTCGGTAGAGCATGTGACTCTTGATCTCGGGGTTGTGAGTTTGAGCCCCACGTTGGGTGTAGAGATTACTTAAAACCTTAAAATTAAAAAAAAAAAAATTGGGGGCGCCTGGGTGGCTCAGTTGTTAAGCGTCTGCCTTCAGCTCGGGTCATGATCCCAGGGTCCTGGGATCGAGCCCCACGTCGGGCTCCCTGCTCTGGGATCGAGCCCCACATCGGGCTCCCTGCTCCGCGGGAAGCCTGCTTCTCCCTGTCCCACTCCCCCTCCTCGTGTTCCCTCTCTTGCTGTGTCTCTCTCTGTCAAATAAATAAAATCTTTAAAAAAAAAAAAACTTTAAGGGGCGCCTGGGTGGCTCAGTCAGTTAAGCGTCTGACTCTTGACTTCAGCTAGGTCATGAGCTCAGGACTGTGAGATTGAGCCCTGTGTCAAGCCCCTTGTCAGGCTCTGTGCTGGGCGTAGAGCCTGCTTAAGACTCTCTCTCTCCCTCTCCACCACCCCTGACTTGCACATGCACACTCTCTCTCTCTCAAAAACAAAAAAAATCTTTAAGGAAAAAGTGGCCCTGTTCCACCCAGCATTCCCCCCACCTCCCACTGACCTGTAGGATAAATTCCAAACTCCTTGGTGTGGCATTCTCGGCCTCGGGAGGTGTCCACTGCCACTGTGTGCCCCCTTTGCAGCATCTGTCCTCGGGCACCTTCACTCCAGCCCTTGCAGCACGTGCCCACCCTGCCCCAGATACAGCGGCCGCTTTCCCACCTCTGAGCCTTTCCTTGCGCTTGTCCCGTGACTCCGTCTGTCCTTTGTCTCCTCCCTCACCTCGCGGCCAGGCGGGCAGAGCGAAGAGCTCCTTCCTCTGGGACCCACAAGCCCAGGAATGGTCCTCTTGGGGCTGTTCTCCCGCGGCTTTGTAACTGTTTCCACAGCTGCCTTCCCCATCAGAACGTGGGCTTCTGGTGTCAGCGTTGGTGTTTGATTCATTCTCTATTTCCAGAGCCCAGCTCGGACTCTGGTCCAGAGTAAAAATTTACTGTATTATCGGAGGCTGCTTGTTCCTGGTACATATCAGCAGGAATAGAGATCGTACCTTCAGCGTTTATTACGTACCGGCTGGAGGGCTGAACACCTTGCAGATGTCGTCTCGTTTGCCAACAACCCAGTGGGGTCGTCGTTAGTGTCCCCGCTTTGCAGCCCAGGGCCATCTCCCCACAGAGCCCGCTGTCTCCGTCGCTCTGGTCAGCTGCCTCACCGAGAGCGGCGACGGTAGCGAGCCCCCCTCCACGCCCAGGTAGGGCCAGCGCCTGACCCTCCCTCTCCTCGGCCCTTCCTGCCTCCGCAGACTCCATCAGCAGCTACGAGGCCCAGATCACTTCCCTGAAGCAGGAGCGGCTGCAGCAGCAGCGGGACTTCGAGGAGAAGGAGCGGGAGCTGGGGCGCCTGAAGCAGCTGCTGTCCCGGGCTCACCCCCTGGACTCCTTGGAGAAGCAGATGGAAAAGGTTGGGGTTTGGAAAGATGTTGAGGCAGCCAGGGTGGCCGTGGGGCAGAGGGAGTGTTGGCGTCCCATTCCCAGATCACTGGGAGCAGGGCACCCGACGATAATGCTAGGTGTGGCTCGTACTAGCTCTGTACGCAGCCGGGTCCCAGCTCTGTCACTTACTGGCAGGATGGCTGGGTTTGTTTGCCTCCAAAACGAAGGAGATGATGCGGGGGGGAGGGAGGACAGCACTCATGCACTAGGCACGGAGAACACGGCTTGACGGATTCTGGCTCTCCAGTCTTTCCCCATCAGACCCATTTCACAGATGAGTAAGGTGAGGTTCCGAGAAGTTCAGGAAATCTCCCCAGGTTATTGCACAGAAAAAAGCAGAGTAGGGATTAAAACATCTAGGTAGCCTGGTTCTGAAATTCTTGTTCCTAATGTCTGTGTCTTATCGCCCCCTTTATTATTGGTGTCCCCGACAGTGGTAGGGAGCTGATTTGCCAAACTCCATCTTTCGAAGCAAGTTCACGTCATTACCTCATTTGATCCTCACAGCAGCCTTGTGAGGTAGGGTAGGTGCTTCCCGCATTGCACGCAGGAGGAAACTGAGGCTCGGGAAGACGGCCTGGGTAGAAAGACAAAGATCAAAATAGGAGCCCAAGAAAGGAGGCTTGCAACCCACAGCTTCCCAGCAGAGGCTGATGCTTGCATTCCCAGCGATCCTAGGGAGCAGTTCCATGGGGGGGGGGG
>NC_138373.1:15795968-15831906 GCF_054177405.1 Leptonychotes weddellii | reverse complement strand
GGGGGGGGGGGGGGGGGCGCACAGCCCTCCCCAACAGCCCAAGGCAGGGAAGCTCCAATTTCATGAGGGAGCAGGAGGGGGGATAGTGTTACTGGGCCTCCTGTACACACCCCACCCCAGCTGTTGCCACTGCCAGGCAACAGCCACAGGCAAATGTCAAGGAGCAAATCTGAGAAGGGAGAAGGGAGAAGGGAGGCCCTGCCAGCTAGTACTCAGGGGCCCACAGGGCCTCCATGAAGGAGACCGGGGACAGGGAGACTTCTTTGCCCCCAGTCTTGTCTTCCGGCAGGACTAAGATGTTAAGGAAGAAACTCCAGGAGGCAGGCAGGCTGCTGGGGGGTGGGTGCTGGGGTGGGGTGGGGGGAGCTCCCGGGCCAGAGAGGTGGCGGCCCTGCGCCTGCAAGGGGCCCCCCGGGGAGGGCGGGCAAGGTCAGGCCGGGCGGGTGAGGAAGGGGTCCCAGGAGTTCCAGCCCTGATGGGCGGCGGGCAGCGGAGCCCGGGGACAGGTGAGGGGTCTGGCTGGGCCTTCGGGCGCACTCGGAGGCACCCTCACACCAGCCGCTCTTTCCCGCCTCTGGGAGGAAGTCTTTGCCGCGACCAATCGGCGCCAGGAGGGCGGGGCGGGGGCGCCAGGAGGCTCGGGGATTGGTGGAGCGGCTGCGCGCCCCGGGGCATGCCGGGAGCAGTGGTGGCCGGAGCGCAGGCGAGTCTGAGTCTGAGCCTGAGCCGGGGAGCCCGGCGCTTGGGGGGTAACCCGAGCCTTCGAAGCCCTTGAAGCTGCGGGGGTGGCTTAGCTTCAGTGTTTTGGCTGAGAACACCCTTAAAGCTTAAAATAAAACCCGCCTGTGGGGTGTGGAGGAGGACCGAGGCGTACGCGCATCAGCGCCCCCCGCCCCCCTCAGTCTGGAAGAGGATGCTGAGGGCTTGGACCAGAGGAGCTGAGGAGGCGGAGCCCCCCGCCCGTAGATGCTCCAGACCCCCGACCGACACCCCAGCCGGCCCCCAGATGCCTGCCCACACTTACGAAGGAAATGCAGGCGGCCAGGAGAAGGATCCGCACCAGGAGGTCTTCAAACTGCTCTACCACCAACTCCCACAGGGACTTCCCTGGGGGCAGAGGCAGGGGAGGGGGCCCCTCCGGGTTAAGGTCTGGCGGATGAATGGCTGGGACTCTTAAGTGCGGGCTGGGATCCAGGGCCTGAGAGTGGCCTGACTTCCAGCCCGGGCCTCTTGGTACTGAGAGGGGACTGAGGGAGCTCACTAGGAGTCCAGAAACAGGCTCCTCAAAGCGGTAGTGGGCAGTTAGTTGCTCAAGGGCTGGAGGCCTCATGGAGAAAGTGCTTGGAAACTCCTGTCCCCAGCCAGACTCTAACCTCTGGGGAGGGTATTTGCCTCAGGAGTCAGTAGGGAGAAGGTGGGGAGAAGGGAGTGGGGCACGGTTGGCGGGGAGGGGGGTTCATTAAGAGAGCTTAGGGATTCCAGTAACTTACCTTCTTCAGTAGGGAGCTCTACCCAGGGAAAAAAGAAGAAAAGGACATATTCATTTGGGGTTCAGTCTAATGCCTCCCACACCCAGGATTCTGGCTAAGGTAAGAGAATCAGGCCACCAAAAGGGCATCTGAGGTTCACCAAGGTCATCCCATAAACCTCCCAAAACTGAGTCTCAGGGACCTTGTCTTGTCAGTATCCTCTTACCCCCTGCAGTCACTGGACCATGGCCCAGCTCTTCCCTAAGGTACTCTGGAGGGAGAGACTCCAGTGTGTGTGTGTGTAAGTGTATGTGTTTGTGTTGTGGGGGAGCAAGAGGGCGTTACTGGCCTCTCCTCCAAGAGACACTTACCATTGGGGCCGTATTTCTCCAGATGCCGCTTCACTTGGTCCGGGCTAAGGCCTGTAGTCTCGCTCACCCCAAAATAGGCCAAACATTCTTCTGTGGTCTTGGAGTGTGCAGCCTCCATTGTGCTCCCTTCCTGGGGGCCAAGGGGTGGTGCGCTCCTTCTGGGGGGGGTTCTCACGCTTCGGGGGCCTTCCTCAATGTACACCTGCCTGTTTGTCTGGGGTTCTTGGTTTTCTCTCCTGCCCCCCCCACGTTTTGCTTCCTTCCACGAAACTCTGACCCCCGTCCCACTTGCAGCAGCCGGCCACCCCCCCAACTCCCAGCTGATCCTTATGAGGGAGTAGGGGGGGCCAGGCTCCCCCCCCAGATCAGGGATTGGCTGGCTAAGACTCCGGCAGGAGGGGTCAGAAGAAAGATATTTCTGCTGACAGAGGGGGAACAGTGGGGCTGCAGCCTGAGATGTCACTCATGAGGGAAGCTAAGGTGGCCCCAGCCCCAGGGAAGTGGGGGGCAGGGAGAGACTTCACTGTCTGTGTTTTGCTGACCCCTCCCTCAGTTGCCTGGACTTCCTCAGTTGTACCGAATTTCCTGTTCCAAAGTCATCCCTGCAGTTCTTCACCCTCCTACTCCCGGGCCTCCACCTTTCTCTTTCCCCTACTCCCTCCCATCCCACCCACTCTCAACCTGTTTCTATTGCCACAGCCTCCTTCCTCACCCAGTTTGCTGAAAGGGCAGCAGATACTCCAACCTTCAGGGGACGGGAGAGGGGGACAACATCCTTTGGGGGCCAGAGGAAATGGCTCTAGAGGGACAAGGGGAAGTAGGGAGGGGAGAGGGTCAAGGGGACAGGGCAGAAGACGGTAACCCTACCCTCGGGAGGGGTTGCTGCAGCCATCAACAAGGGATTTAGTGTCCAAGCCCTGGTGAGCAAAGCCAGGACTGCCTGTCTCTCCCCCAAACTACCCCCCCCCATCGCTCTAACTCAGCCTCTGGAAACATAGCCTTTGGGGGCCCCCCATCCCTGGCAGGGAATCCCCCCAAGAAAATGGGGTACCCAGGCAGCCAGGTAATCCAAGAGGCTACAGAATGTGCTGATGGCAGAGGGGGAAAGATCAATGTTTCACGATGAGGGCGGGAGTCACCCCAAGTCCTGGAATGAGGACTAATCCCCCACTGTGTTAACTCAAGGGGTTCACATGGCAGACCCCAGATGGTGTGTAGTCCACACTCCGCCCTGGCCCTGAAATATCTCCTCCAGGGGAGAGAGGATCAGAGGCTGTGTGCTCAGGTGCTGGGCATACCCCAGGGGAAGAGGCATAAGGGAAGAAGGGGTGTCAAGAAAAGGGGGCTGGGAAGCTGGATAGAGCAGAGGCTCCAGGCCAAAGGAATGGGGCGGGGGCAGATTGATGGGGACAGGTCTAGGGGAAATAAGGACAGAACAGAGCTGGGGAAAGAGAGGGCTGCCAGGGTCAGAGGGAAGTCTGGGGAGCAGTGGGGAAAAGGGACAGCAGGGGGCTGGCATGCAGCAGCCAGGTGGGTGGGGGCCCAGGGCTGGGTGCAAAGCCACAAGTTGTTGCTGAGCGGCTGGCCTTGGTGTCAGCTTCCTCGTGGAAGCAGCTGCTCTGAGCCCCCCACCCCCACCCCTGCTCCTGGATGGGGGCATCTTTTGGTTACTATCAGGGCAGCTGCTGGAGGAGCAGACCCAGGGTAGCCTGGGCTGTGGGCAGGGGAGGAAAGGGGGGGCAGAGAGAGGAGAGAGCTTCAATGAGAGTTAGCAGTGAAAGGTCAGGGAGGGGAAGAAGGAGCCTCAAGTCCTTCCTGCGTCCAGGCCTCCAGCTTGCTGAGATGGACAGTCAGAGGAGTGTGGGCCACTGAAAGGGTTCTCCAGGCACTCAAGTTCCTGAGCAGATGATGGCAGAGGAGACAGCGGGAGAAGGAAAGGGAAGCCTCACTTTGGGGAACAGGCAGGTCAGCAGGGGTGGATGGCACTTAGGGAATTAGCCCCCCATATTTATCCCTTCCTCTTCCTGGACTTGGGCGGGGGGAGCCTCCCAGGTGAGTTGAGGACATGGTGCTCCTTCTCTCCTCCTTTTCATGGTTCTCACAAAACTCTCCCTTGAGCTGTGACCTGAGGAGGGGGGCTCAGACAATGGGGTCGCATCCGCAGGCACTTCCATCTGGCCCAGCACCCACCTTCTTAGGCCAGAGTCAGGCTCAGCATCTGCCAGGCCTTTTGGTGCTCTCTGGCTTCTCCCTGCCACCACCTGGAGGAGTGACCGGGCACTGTCTGAAAGGAACAGGAATGCCCAAACGTGGAGAAGGGGAAGACTGGAGGGATTGAGGCTTCAGGGGAGCTGAGAGCAGGAGGCTGAGGACAGGAGGCAGGCTTTACAGCTTGCTGCCGCTAGCGGGAGCCCTTTAAGGTGACCCCTCCCATCTCCCCCAACTTCCCAGGGGGAAAGCTGAAGCCAGAGAGGGACAGCCACCCGACTGGATCTGCAGAAGGTGGAGCTGCAGAAGGCGGGCCATCAGAGGGGAGGATGGGGAGGCTGGGGAGGCTGGGGGTGTGGACGGGGATGGAGGAAGGCACTGGTTCTCTTGGATCCCTCCCCCCGGGGGTGTCCAAGGTGTTCCTCCCCTACTAGGAGGGCTGCAGCTGGGAATGGGAGAAGCCTGGTTCTGGACAGGGACATAGAGCCTGGCCGGTCCCTGGCCGGTCCCGAACTTCAGCTCAACCATCCTTAAAGGGAGGCTTAGAGGGAAACAGTCTCTTAGGCTCCTCCAGCCAAGGCATGCAAATCTTGGGGTGGGGGGGATGCTCCTTGGCCCCCTCCCCCACCCCTCTTCAGTAGGCAAGTCCCTGAGGTTGGCAGGGTTTCATGGGAGGGGGAGCATCGCAGCACCAGCTGCTGCTAGATTAGGAGGGAATCAGGTCCTGCTTACCCTGGGGCGTCAGAGCCTTCACTCACCACCTCCTTTTCCAGAACACAGCACCCAGCTCGCCAAACCATCCCCTCCTTTGCAAGGCCAGTTCTATCCCCAGTCTCCTGAGGTCAAGGTTTGGGGGAGCCCCAGGGATTAGACAAAACTGGGAGAGCCAGCAGGCTTCCCCCGGCTAGCCCCCAGCCTGGGTGGCCTGTGAGCCCAGCTGTCTCCTGTCCATCTCCCAACAGGACGCAAGGCCCAGAATAGCAAGGTCATAAGCATGGCTAGGGCCTCCTGGAGGTGGGGACAGTGGCTGAGGGGCGCGAGAATATAGGCCCCATGCTGCCTGGGAAGGAAGGTGAGAGGCAGCACTGGGTGGGGAGGAAGGGAGCGGGCCAAGCAAAACAGGTGGGATTCCTCAGAACCTGGCCCCTCCTTGTGAGCACCCACCACCTGCAGAGCTGGGAAACCCAAGGGTGCCCTCCACTGGAGGGCACGGCTGCAGTTCAGTTCAGAGAGCAGAGCGTGGGCTGAATGGGGGTGCTACAAGGAGAGAGAGATGTTGCAAACTCATCCCCACGGGGCTGGGAAGGTCACGTGAGTGCAGTGGGCCAGTGGGGATGCAGCAGATGTGGAAGGTGGAGCACGTGAGGCTGGATCTTCGCATTTTCAGGAGAAGCCGGTAATCTGAACTTCTGGGTGAAATCCCAATGGAAACGCTATCTAGGCCAAGCAGATCATGTCAGCAGCGCCAACCCAGATAAAACTTCCCACTTGACAGATGAGGACACTGAGGCCTAGAGAGGCTAACACCTTGCCGAGGCCAAACAGCAAAGGAGAGGAAAAGCCAGGAGTGAAAGCCAGTGTTCTTTGTTATCTACCCTCCAGCTTCCCAGCTTGGCCCCGGGAAGGGGGGCAGCGGCCTGCCCTCAGGCCCCTCTGCAGCCAGGCTCTGTGGCTGCCACATTACATCGCTCCCAACACAGCCATCATGCCCCAGCCCCGGCCCAACAGTCTCTGCCTGCTTTCTCCCTAGGGTGGGAAGCCTTCACTCAGGAATTCAGAGCAGGAAGGGTCCTCAGAGGTTGCCGATCCTGCTGCTCACTGTCCTGTCCCAGTAAGAGAACTTGGCTGGGGACCCTGGGAAGCACCGTTTGGCTCCGCCAACAGCACAGCCCACAGGGGAGCGATGGGCCCGAAAGCACAGGGCTGGAGGGCAGGGGCACTTGACCCGACCCAGCCTTCCGGCCTCTCAGCTCCAGAGTGGGCTGCCTTCCTGACCCGCCTGTCCCAGCCCCCACTGCAAACACTGGCCACAACCATCGCGATGGAACTGAGATAAACCCTTTTATTTATTTATGCTTTTCCATTTTGTTTAAAACAACAACAACAACCACCTTAATATAACTGACAGCCCTTCCCCCTCACCCCTCCCCGGGCTGGGGGGTGGTTAATGTGGAAATGGCCCCCAGGGGTGGGGCTGACCATAAGAGCCCCTCAGGGAGGTAATGGAGCCCAAATCCCCTGCCCAGGGGATGGGGCACCTGTAGTGTATGAACTGGGGAGTTAACAGGGCTCTCGAACCTCTTCTTGTACCAACATAGATGCCCTTGGCCATCAAGGGTCAGGAAGCACGTGGGGAGGGGATTCCTACCGCTCCTCTCCGTCCCTGCCCAGCCCCAATCTCACCAACTAAGGGCTGGGGAGCAAGAAGAGTGGAGAAAGCGCAGGGTAGGGTGTCTCACACGAAGGAGTACTGGTTATTGATGGCTCTGGGATGGCCCCCTTCTTCTCCATCGCCCCCTAGTGGTAACTGCTGGAGCTGCACCATCGCAGTGGCCCCCGCGGCCCCACCAGATCCAGCGCCTCCCTGGGCCTCCGCGCCTGGGGCTACGGCCTCTTCCAATTCAACCACGGGGACCAGCTCAACCACGGGGACCAGCTCTTCCTGGACCCCTCCACTGCCCGCTTTCTCTTTCTCTTGCCTCTCTTTGGCTGCTGCGGCTGCTGCTGCCGCCACTTCTGGCGCCCCCGACGCCTCTTCTGCCCCAGGATGTGGGGGATCTGTCCATGAAGGGGGCTCAGGGGGCTGGGGTGGGTCATGGGAGGTGTTCGGTTCTGGATAGGAATGGTAAGAAGACAGACTGTGGAGGGAGGCCAGCTCTGGCGGGGCCCTCCCCTGCACTCGTCCCCCCAGGAGCCATGTGCTATCTCCCCCACACCCCGTCTCCTCAGCAACCCCCCCGGCCATGGAAGATGGATCATGGGCGGCGGTGAGAGGGGGACCACACTTACACACAGTCACTCGCTCCGAAGGGCATGAGGGTGGAGGAGGCATCGGGGTAGCATCGATCTCCCTCGCACACCCCTGCATGGCTCCCGGCCTGCTCCCGGCCTGGGGGGGGGGGAGGGGCAACGTGGGGACAGATGGGACGTCGGGGTGGGGAAAAGGAGAGATCAGACAGGGACATCAGACACCAAGGGAGGAGGGGGTGGGGGATCAGACCAAGCATCCCCAAGAAGGACAGGCCCAAGGCAAGACCGACAAGGGGCAAAGACGAGGCCGAGGAGGATGGATCCAGGAGACACACAGGTGATGGAACACAGGGGTCTGATGGAATGGGAATGCACCAACCCGACTTCCACTTCCTCCCGGCTCCGGCACGGAGCCCTCTGCCTGCCTACGTCCTCAGTGTCCTGCTCCCCCTTCCAAAGCCCCGCACCCAGGGACCTTCACTACCCTACTCTCCCTCACGAAGCTGCTCCTCCTCACAGCCCCCCGCCCCGTCTTTCTGGCACACACACCTCCTCACTTCTTGGGTGCACGGGCACCTCCTCCCCTGCAGACCTGCTCTGCTCACCCTGCTGTCGCTGGGAGGACACGACATAGCTGACAAGAACAACGTCACTGGAGCCTCCAGACTCCAGGGGGATGGGGTGCACCCGGAAATGCTCGAGCATATCGAAAATGGACTGGAACCACAAGTGCTGGACCCGGCACTGACCCTCCTCGTTCAGCGACAGGCGCAGGTGCTGAGGGCAGGGCGGGCAAGGTGAGGCAGGAGCCCATGCCCCTGCCCGCTCCAGAAGCCCCCACCCCCCCACCCCCCCGCACGCTCCCTGTGGGGAACACAGCCTTTTCCTCACTCACCTTGGCCTTGCCCTGGAAGTTGAAAGTGAGCACGTATTCGCCCCGCCTCGTCTCACTCTGCCGAACCAGGAAAACACCGTGGGAGCCGGCGCCTCCGGCTAGCACTAGCTGCGCGGCCTTGAGTCGAGAGAGCATCCCGTGGAACCAAGGGTACCCTGAGAGGGGCTGCTCCCCTTCGCCTCCCTCTGACTCCCCCTGGAACAGGAATGATCCTTCAGGAAGGAGAGAGGGAGGGAAACCAGGCTGTCAGGGAAGCCTCCCCCATCCTGGGAGAAGAGAAGCCTTGTTTTCCCTCCACCTGTTGCTCCCCCCCCCCGCAACCCCCGTCTGATCCCTCAGGATCCCGAGACAAGAGTTTCAGGAAGGCGGGCAACCGGGCCCGGAGGCAGACACATGCTCTCACCTCTGGTACCTGTGGCCGCTTCCGGAGTGTCCAGGGGTGGGTAGGGGGCCGCGAGTGGATGAACTGTGCCCGCTGGGGGCCCCTCTTCAATGGGGATGCGGGGGGGCAACTCTGGGGGAAGCAGTTCCATTGAGTCAAAATGGGAAGCAGCAATGGAAGCGGAACTGGGGGAGATGGATGCCGAGGGGCGGTCTGAAAGGCCCCCATAGGCCCCTGGAAAAAAAGGGAGGAGGGTGGAGTTAAGAACTGGAGAAACTACCCTGCGTGTGCACACAGTCAGTGGGCTGAGGTGCCCGCCCCTTCCTCGGGCACTGGCCCGTTGGTCGGACCCACGACTCCTGAGGCTCCAGGCACCGCTAAGGGGCCGCAGTGTTACTGCAAGGACGTCCTGGGATCCAAACGTGCCCGTTTTTTCTGAATCAACAGCTGAAATGACAGCGACTGTTACGGGGGAGAATCCCTCAAGTATTCTCGCATTAAAGAGCATCCTTTTTTGGCCTACAGGACCAAGTCCCCAACTCTCAGAGGCATCAAAGATCCTCCTTCTATTAATTGGCCCAACCCAACCACCCTTTCACGTTAGTTTGTATTCCCGGAGCCTCTGCGTGAGGCTGATCATCCTGTCTGATTCTCCCAAAGCTCCAGGGCTCTCCCTACCTCATGGCTGTGCTCTGGCCATCTGCTTCCTTCCTCCAAGCCCTGTTCTTTTCTGTCACCTCCCCTATGTGGTATCCTGTCTATTCCACCTTCCCTGATTCTCTTCCTCCTCTGAGCTCCCAAGGCGCTTCCCACTTGTGCTGCTCAGAGGACATGAAGCACAGGCTCTCCACTTCGGAGTCCTGCTTTCCCCAGGGAGTGATAGCTCGTCAACTCAGCTAGACTGGGAGCCCGAAGAGAGGACAGGAAGCGCGTCTCAGGCATCTCTGGGTTTCCCCATCCTGCCCCAGAGCCTAGCACAGGGTCCAGTATGTACTCGGGCAGGCCCGAACCTACGGGAATGTCGTAGCTGTGTGTGGGGTCCGGAGAGCAGGGGGGCAGGGAGCAGACTGGCACAGCCCCGGTCTTTGTCAGGGCCTCTCAGGTGACCTCCGAAAAGCCATTTCCCCCTCCCCGGTCTTAGCTGCCTGAGGGGAATGGAAACGAGGGGACTTGGGAGGTCCATCCTAGCTCCAAGATTCTTCAATCCATCTGTTTACTCAGTGAGCACAGCCAGGGTGCCTGGCGCCACGAAACCTAAACTAGAACAGAGGAGCAGGACAAAGGGGATACTGGCATCTGGAAAGGTGAGCTGGGCCAGGCGGACGCATGTCTCTGGGCGTGTATGGTTGGGCCTGTGTACGTCCGGCCAAGAAGTAAAGAGTCAAGATCTGGTAGCATCGACATACGTACAGAGACGCAGAGTAAAAGCAAAACAAATACGTGAACGAAGTGGTCCAGAAGCTTGGGGAAGAGAGCTGTTCTCGCCAGCCAGAGCGGAGGTCTGCATGAGGCTTATGGCAAAGGAGGAAAGGCCAGGCACAGGAGGCTGGAAGGGAGTTGGCATGGGCTCATGCAAAGCGGGATGGGGATGGTTCTGAGTGGCCGTCTGTGGCGTGGCACGTCCTGGGACAAGTGAGACATTCGGTGGGAAGGGGTGGGCAGCTGAGGGGCAGGAATGGGGTGCATGGTCGAGTCGGGAGAGAGGGCCCGGGCCTGGTGTGGGGGGCTCCAAAGTCCACAGCCCTCTGAAGTTCTGCCCTTACCCTGCGACAGGCGGTCGTTGCTCTCGCTGGCTCCCAGCAGCAGATCCTGGCTGGGCAGACTCTCTGAGTGATTGAGGCAGGGCAGCTCCAGGCTGTCTGTGTTCTCCCTTGTAAGGAATGAGGTCCCAGGGGCCAGGGGGAGGGTCATGGGGCGGGGACTGGTGGCAGGGCAGGGTCTGCGGAGACAGAGACAGGGAACATGGTGCTGTGAGGACATCCAGCAGGTGAGAGGCCCCAGGCTGCTCCCCCGCCCCACCTGGGCCCCTCGGTGACAGCATGCAGGCTCCTCACCCCGGGCTCAGGCACTCTTGGATGTCAGACACCCAGGCCTTCACATGCAGAGCATCGGCTGTCTCCAGGATGTACTCCGAGGGGCCTTCCACCTATGAGGACAAGAGCAGGCCCACAGGCCACTTCCAGATCCAGGGGCCGTAAGCCAACCCTAAGGAGAACGAGAACATCCTCCCCCTCTTCCCTCCTCCTGGGGAAGCTACAGCCCCAGGGACACGCTCTCCAGGCCCTGGACACACAGGCACCTCTTTCCACAAAGCCCCTGGCTTCAACCTGCTACGCAAGCTTGCTCCCCAGTACGAGCGCTCCACAAGGGCAGGAGCCCAGAGCTCCTACCTTAACCACAAACGTGTTCTCCCGGTCGGGCATCTCCAGGGCTGTGGTCGTCCGCACGTCCGTGATGGTAGAGCAGGGAATGCTGAGTCGAGGCCGAGACGCCTGGGCGGGGAAAGAGAACAAGATCCAAACTGTTGGTGTGCAGGGACCACCTCTCACTTCCCTCCAGAGATCTGTCCTCTTTCCTTCTCTGTCCTAAGGGATTAGACAAAGGGTCCTAGCACTACTTGTCCAGTCCTGCCCACAGCTACTACCCCGGAATCAAGAGCTAGCTTTAAAAACCAAAGTGAGCAATAAAACAAAACTAAACTGAACCAAACCCAAGCGAGCAAAGCTAAGCACGTGGGCTGTTCCACTCTGGTGGCTCAGTCGCCCACTCCCAGTCACCCACCCTCCTCGGGGCCTCACCTTGGGCGGTACAAAGAACTCCAGACGACTTCCTCCTCCTCCTTCTCCTTCGCTTCGGAGCAGTAAGCGACACTTCTGCCACTGAGGCTGCCCTCCTCCCCCCGAGGTAGGCCCAGCTGCCCCTCCTCCTCCCCGGCCCACTCCAGCTGGGTCAGGGGCTGCCTCTTCAGCCCCCATGAAACTCAGCAGCTCTTCCCTCTGCACCATCCCTGCTCCATCCTTCAAGGCCCCCCCTCCCCGACTGAGTCTCAGCCTCTCAAATCGGTGAGTCCATCGGTCCCCAGGGGATGTTCCATCACTAACCAGTCCCCTGCCAATGGTCCCGGCCCCGCCAGAGGAGTTGGAGTTGCTGTTTCCACCCAGGACTGGGGGGCCTGATGAGGTCTCAAGGGGCCCGGCCGGGGAGGGAGGGTCAACCGTCCCCCGCCACTGCAGGATGCCACGGACTGAACCGCGGACGGAGCGACCCACTGAGCGGAGGGAGAAGCGTTTCTTTAGCTTCGGCTTCGAGGAGGTCGTAGAAGAGGAAGAGACTGAGGAAGGGAGGGGGCCGGCCAGGTCCTCAGATGATCGAGAAGGGCCCAGCACAGCCAGGGGCCCGCCCACCCTGCAGCTCTCAAGGGACAGGTCATGTGGCGGGATCTCCGCAGCAGGACTCAGGGGTGCCAGGATGGGTGGCGAGAGGGAGCCGGAGGCCCGGGCCACCTCAGCTTCAAAGTGCTGCAGGAAGAGTTCGGCAAAACGGCGGGAGAAGGCAGCCTCAGCCCCGGGCCCTGCGTACTGGGGGTGGGAGGCCAGGTAGAGGCGAAAACGGCGGGCAAAATCCAGGGCAGCAGCCCGGGCATGGGACTCGCAGAACTCCCGCCAACTAGGAGGAGGGGGTGGTGGCAAAGGCGGAGGAGAGGGGGAGGCCCCATCCTCCGGGGAAGGGGCACCATTCATGACGGTCCCCAGGAGGCAGAGAGGGGGAGCCTGTGGGGAGGGGCAGCAAAGAGGGAAGCGGCCAGAAGACACGGGGTGAGCGGCAGCAGCTGCAGAAGGAAGAGAGGCACATACACCAAGTCACTGCTGAGGGGGGACTGGGGGCCGAGCCCCGCCCCCAGCCGGACTCCCCACTCTGGCCAGGACTCCTTGGAGAGCCATGGGGAACACCACACCGCCCCCCCTTCCCTTTCCCAGATCCTCACACCGGCTGGCTCCCCAGGATCCAGCCCCGCACCTTCCCTGCTGCCTTCCCCACCCCACTCCCCCTGGCTCGGGTTCCAGGAGTGACAGACGGCCGTGGAGCACCTTCCTCTAAAAAGGAATCTTTATCACTCATGCCACCTCCCTTCTCTAAAACAGGTCCTTCAAGATTTATCACATGCTTCCCATGTGCTGTTCTTACCTTTCCCTGCAACAGGCTTTAATAACCTTGACAACAGATGAGGAAACCAAAGCTCAGAAAAGTTTCAGAACTCCAAGCCTACGGCTTTGCCCACTGCACAGTGCTCGTCCCCAGGGACTGGCTGCCCCGGCCTCAGGCACGGCCCCTCACTGCCCCAGCTCTCAGGGGAGCTAGGTCTGTAGCACTTACAGACCCTGCCTCAGGGGTCCTGAGGTCCAGCTCTGAGGAGGGAGGCTGCTCAGGAAGGAGGATGGATGGATGATGGATTGAAACCGCACTTGTCCTGAAGGCGGACCCCAGGGCCCAGCACCCCAGCACCCCAGCACGGTGTGACCGAGGCTCAGAATGGTCACAGCCCGCTTCTTTGGTGCCCCTTCAGCCTGGGGCCCAGAGGCAGCAGCACCAGGCAGGGAAAGACTGTGGGTTGGGTCAGAGCAAGTCTCTGTTGGCCACAAAGTAAATAAAATATAACAGGGAGTTGGGGCTCTAGGCTTTTTCACTTCCTCTTCTTTCACTGGGGAGTGTGCCCTAAAGGCTGGTTAGCCTGGTGGTTAAGGCTATGGGATCTGGAGTCGGACTTGGGATGAAATCCCAGCTCTGCCACCTATTAGCTGGGTGATCTGGAACAGACTGTATGTCCTCTCTGAAGTGCAGATTTATAGCTATAAAGCAGAGCTAATGATCCCTAACCCATAGAATCGTTGGGAGAATTAAATGGAACATGTCAGGGCTCGACACAAAGTAAGCACACAATAAACCACCGCTATCATTACTATCTTTATGGGTTCCAATTCTTCTAAAAGAGAAATGAAAAAAGAAGAGGCCTCCCAAGATCTTACAACTAGCAAGTGGCAGAGCTGGGCATGGCATTTATAACCCATGGCTCTTTGTTAGTGTTCCTCCCCCATATTATACTGGAAGATGACTGGCACCAGGACTGGGGGGGGGGTGGGAAGCTCAGGAAAGTCTCCCCAAACCTCAGACTCCTGTTCAGACCGACAATCAGCGACCCCTCCCCGTCCTCCTTGGCCTAGACCCTACACATTCAGATGGCTCCAACCGCAGGGACAATTCCAAACCAACGAGAAGAAGCCAAGAGATGCAAGAGTCATGGAGCACAGGGGAACCGAGCCAAGAAGTGCAGACACAGCAGGGAGACCAATCTCCAGGCAGAGGCCACCTCAGCTCACACAGGCCCACCCAACCCCCTGCACCACAGGCAGACCCAGCCCCCTTCAGGCCCGCTGACCCTGCGGCTCCTGAGCTGGTGACTCAGTTTCTCTTCTGCCAAGCAGGACTCAGACACATTTTCCCGGTGCACCTGCCTCTTGGCTCAGTTCTCAAATTTCCCGAAGGGCGGGTGGTGGAGGGTGCAGGCTCCGCTCCCGGCTCGGACCCTCTGGGCCCGGTGGTCAGTGCACTCCGACCCGCTCCTACTCCCTGGACACCCTCGACCCACCCATTCCCCGGAGCCGCAGCCTCCTCGGGACCAGCCCCGTCCGCTGCACTCTGCGGAGCCGAGCACCCCTCCCGCCTCTGGCCCCCCTACGCCCGCCCCCACCCAGGGCTCCTCTCAGGCGCCGGGGCCGGGTCGCGGAGAGGGAAGAGGTACTTGAAGAGGGGGGTTCCGGTTCCGGTCCCACCTGCATCTCGGTCCCCGCGGTTTGCTCCGGCGGCGGCGGCGGCAGCTCCCGCTCCCTGCCCCTCCCCCCGCACTCCGCGACTAGCTCCCAGGCCGCCTCTGCGCAGGCGCCGGGACCCCTCTTCCCGTCACCGAAGGAAGCGACCATAGAGAAGAGCGGCGAGAGGGAAGGGCACCTAAACACTCACTTCCGCCATCCTCCTATTCCGCGCAAACCCTTCGAGGCCTGAGAGGAGGGGATTCTCTGGAGGCTCAGGGGCTTCTCCGGTTGCACCTAAAAGGGACCGCAAAAGCCACCGTAGGAAGGGGTTCCCAGCAGGTGCCCTCCCGGAGGAAGCTCGGCACAAAGGAGAGGTGTCAGCCGTAGAGAAGCCAGCTTAGGGGATAGAGTCCCGAGGCCCTGTTGTAGGCTAGAGTAGCCACCGGCTACCGGAAACCAGCGAGATGAGGCGGCTCTTTGCAGGGCCCGCCGCCGCCTAGAGCGCCGGGCCCTGCGGCTGAGGGGTTCGCGGACACCGCCCCCAACGAGCACAGCGAGGGAAGACGCGGGTGACCTTGGTTGAGGCCCCGCGAAGAGGCGGAGCCTGAACTTACGACCTTGGCTGCGCTGAGCAAAGGGACTGGAGGTCTAGTAGGTTCCATCTGAGACGGAAAATAGAGGGCAGAAATAAGGAGATCATTTTGGGCGTGCCTGTGGGACGTCAGGGGGCAGGTGGACATACGGTCTGGAGCTCAGTAAACACATCAAGGCCAGATACAGACATTGGGAATCGTTAAGGTATAGAGAGTTGTTGAAATCATGAGCAGGGACAATTCCAAACCAACGAGAAGAAGCCAAGAGATGCAAGAGTAAGGTCTGTCACTGACCCAGCTCCAACTGGCCTAAGGAATAGGGGAATCTTGGCTGAAGTAATTGAAAAAAACGGATTGAGCTTCTTCAGGAACAGCTGGAAGAAAAAAAAAGCCAAAAGCTATGAGGAACTTGTGGTTCACCTTCTCTAGCCTCTGCTTTCCCCATGCATTTGGCTTCACTCGCAGGTAGGCCTACCTCAGTGGCAAAATGGCTTTACATGGCTCCAAACTGAAGTCCCAATAGCTTAACAACTCAAGTAGAAGGAACCTGCATTTCTGAGATTTGCAATAAAATTTCCAGAACTGACACCCCACCCCCACCCCCTCCCACCCCCGCTCCGCAGCTGATTGGCTTCGATCAGATACTCATCCTGGAACACAAGAGACTGGAGATGGATAAAGGCCCTAATTCACACAAGAACGTTTATTCAAGGCTGAAGCTGGGTGGAGTTGGAAAACTTCATTGTGGAGGGCGAGTTCTGGCCTAGCCGGCACTCGTCCCCCAGCTCTCCTCCCGTTCTAACCGATCTAAGATCAGCTCACAGATGGCCTTTGTTAAGGTCTTCATCACCATCTTTGCCCATCCATCTTCCCAGTTCAGAGGAAGATATCAATGGAAGAGACTCGTCCCGTGGTCCCCTCCCTCCCCCCTGAAGCCCTTATGCACCCTTTCTGTGTAGTTTCTAGTTTCTGTAGTTTCTGCCCACCGTTTCTAGGAGAGAGACACAGTTGACGAATATAGAAAGGCAGGGGTCTGGTGATGATAAGTTAGGTTTGGAAATGTGTCTAAGCTGTCCAATAAAACTTTCTGCCATGACAGATGTCTATATTGACATTCTCCAGTGCAGTAGCCACTAGCCATATGTAGCTCTTGAGCACTTGAAATGTGGCTGGCGGGACTAGGGAACGGAATTTAAATTTTAATTAATTAAACTAGCCACATGGCTAGTGACTACAGCATTAGCGCGGGGTGGGGGTGGTCTGTGGACAGCTAGATGGAGCTGTCCAGCAGACAGGGAGCTACAGTCCAGCTGCATAAAGGAGTTTGGGGATGATCAGAGTGAGTAGTGGTTGAAGCCATGGACATGAGTGAGCTTGTCCAAGCAATATCTGTAGAGAGAATAGGGCCCAGGACCTAATTCTGGAAAACAAGCCACATTTATCAGGTAGGCAGCAAAAGCGGAGTAGAAAGTGCTGAGATGGTGTCTTGGGTCAGGTTTCTCAGAAGCAGACCTTGAGATGAGGATTTGTGTGCAAGTGATTTCGTCAAACAGTGCTACTAAGAGAATGAGAGGAGCAGGAGAGGGAAGGAGAGGAAACCAAACAAACATGTGCTCTCAGGCAAAGAGTAGTTCAACTTGATCCTGCAGGGGAGCTCTGGATGAAAGTTATGTGTCAGATTTGTCCAGAAACAAGGGAATGGGGCCTTTCATATACCTACATGCCTCAGCTGTTGACCAAGTGACACTCTTGGAGACGTCGATTCATCAAGGCAAAGCCTCCAGTAGCCTGAGGGCATTCCTCCAAAACAGAAAAAAAATCTGGACGTTCTAACTGTTGGAAGAGGAACCACACAACAAAGACCGGGGGTGGGGGTAGGAGTAGAGAATGTGTGCATGTGTGGGGGCACTTGGTCAGACACATCACAGGCAAATGATTAAAAAGGGATCCAGGGCACTGCCATTGTCTCCTGCAGAAAACATCGATGACTAATGATATGGGGCCGTGAGTGGACATTCAAAAAAGAATTCTTGAGATGTTTTTGTGCAAAAAGGTGTTTTTATTGTAGCATGGGGACAAGACACGTGGGCAGAAAGAGTGGCACCTTTGCTGTATGAAGCTGGTGGTTATATGCTTAGTGTTCAAAGGGGGAGGGGATGTGCAGGGAATAGTAGATCATACATGTTTTCTTCGAATTTCTACTCATAAAACTACTTTCACAAGATTTCTCTGGTGCTTATCATTCAGTTGGATATTAACTATCGGTGACACGTACAGACAGTCATGAGACTCTTTAGAATGTAGCAGCCAGCACGTATTTGATCCTTATCGGAGGTATGCAGGCTTTAGGTCAGCTTTCCGGGCTAAAGGTGAATATTTCTCTGCTTCTATCCCTCATCAACTAATACTGTTTAGGGACTTTGGTGAGAGTAACTTTAAGGAAAGGGTAGAAGCAGAAGCCAAATGGTAGTGGACTGAGGAATGAATGGAAGATGAAGAAACGGGAGGAGGAGTATGGAGAGCTGTCCTGAGGGAGACCTGATCATGTGGAAAGTCTAAAGGGAAAGGAGTCAGTAGAGAGGATAGTAATTGGAGGAGTGAGGTTTGGGGAAGGTGGGAATGGTAGGATCCAGAGCCCACATTAAGCCAAGGTATTAATGTAAAAGGGAGAAACACGTGTTCCTCAGGAACAGAGTATGTGATAGGATGCTTTTAGCTACCAGTAATGGAACCCCCCCATCCACTCCCAATTTAAGGTAGCTTTAAACATGAAAAGAGGCTCACAGAATTGAGAGCTTGTTTGGAGGTTCTAGCAGGGGAGCGCAGCTACTCGTATACCCTTGACCGAAGAACGGTCCTCCTCTATCGGGGAAGGTCGTCCTCTTCGACCGAGCGCGCAGCTTCGGGAGGGACGCACATGGAGCAGTGAGGGAGGAAGGGGACACCCGCCTAGCCAGCCAGATCAGCCGAATCAACCCTGGCGATCAATGGGGTGACAGATGTCGCAGCCAGATTGCCCTCACATCCGAGGCTCACAGAATTGAAAAATCAGAGGTAGAATGACTTCAGGTGTGGCTGAAGCCCGAGGCTCAAATAATGTCCATTTGAACTTGGTCTCAGTCTCTTAGCTCTGCTTTCCTCTGGGCTGTCTTAATTCTTAGGCAGATTGTCCCCTCGTAGGTAGCAAAATGGCAACCAGCAGCTCCGAGCATACATCCTACTAGCTTAACATTCCCAGTGGAGAAAGATCATAGCTTTCTCAATGGCTCCAGTAAACGCAACAGGATTGAGTCTCATCAGCTCCGCCTGGATCACCAGGCATAATGAAGAATTTGGTTTTTGTCCCAGCTTCCTGGCACATAACTTTAAAAGTACTTGGAATTTACCAAGTAACAGAAGTGCGCCTTAGATCACACCCGAGTTTTAGCTAATGAGGTAACTAATGGCAAGCTCCTAGATAGCTTCAGGATAAGGGCTGGTCACCAGAAAGACTATCCTGGTGATTAGAGGGTTGGTATTTTTTAAAAGATAGATTTATGTATGTATGTATGTATTTATTTATTTATATAAGTAATCTCTACACCTATTGTGGGGCTTGAACTCACAACCCCTGAGATCGAAAGTCACCTGTTCTTCTGACTGAACCAGTCAGGTGTCCCATAGGGTTGGAGTTTTGAGGCAGCTGGACCTCCAGGGAGGGGAAGGGGACCTAGAGATTGAGTTCAGTCACATGGTAATGATTTAATCAATCGTGCCTAAGAAATGAAACCAGGTCTCTCAGACCCCACTCTATGTCTTTCTTCATTTGGCTGTTCCTGACTCGTATTCTCTACTCTAAAACTGTAATCTTAAGTATAGTGTTTTCCTGCATTCTGTGAGTTGTTCTAGCAAAAGTATAGTGTTTTCCGGCATTCTGTGAGTTGTTCTAGCAAATTATCACACCTGAGGGGGAGGGGGGTCGTGGGAAACTCCAGATCTGTAGCAAGTTGGTCAGAAGTGAAGATGACTGGGGGACTCCACTTGCAGCTCACATCTGAAATGGGGGCAGTCTGGGGAGGACCGAGCCCTTAATTTGTGGAGTCTGAATTAACTCTGGGCACTTAGTGCCAGAACTGAACCTCAGTACACTAGTTGGGGTTGAAACAGAATACTAACCCTGAACCAACATTTGTGATCACAAGGGATAGATTATGCCGACTGGTAAACACTGGATCAGACACCCATCATCTGAGATTGGGATGGGCTGAGCACAGCAGAGGTGGCTCTTCAGAGGATAACCAGGGTCTCTGACAGAAGGCGAAGTGGTTGCTTGTGGGCTTCTTCTGGAGGTTGACCCTACCTCACCCCAAGAGATGGGGATTTCTCCTATTTTGTCTTCTATTGTGGGATGTCAAATTCAGCTTTGGTGCTTTGGTCAGGACCTCCTGCCCCCTCCAAATCATACTCTGCTCAGCCAGGACATTTTGACAGCCTAAAATACTCCAGCTTCACTTAGGCTCTGCCTCTGAACCTCCATATACCCGTTTCCCCCACTTCTGCCAATCTTCCTCCCTCTGGTTTCAGGCTTCGAAGTGCGGCCTCCTCTAGGAAGCCATGGATGGTCAGTCCACCTATGCCACCTCTAAAGTGCCTTCTACTCAGTAGCTTTTGTGTGACATTCACGAAGTGTTTCCAATTGGAATGTCTTCAGTCACATCTGGGCGACAGGAGGGTGATCAGATTTGTGTGTTTGGAAGGAAATCCAGGGCCGGCATGGGGGCGGGTGGGAACCAGAAGCAGAGAGGAGACGGGTGCTGTGGTCCAGGAGGGGCTGATGCTGACCCGGCAGGGCAGTTCAGTGGGGTTAGTACCAAGGACAATAGCCAGTGAGATTTCTAAGGAGGCACTGCCAAGGCTGGCTGGTGGGGAAGACTGAAGAATGCCCTTGAGCTTCCAATAAGTCTGTTGAGGGGCACTGAGGACAAAGCTCTGGGCCCTAGTGCCCCATTTGCCACTAAGTTGCTGACCAGCCTAGTACTCATTTCAGTGACACCAGACCCCACCCTCCCTTTAGAGGTTAGAGCTGCAAGAAATCTTAGAGATCATAAAGTTGAACTTCCTCACTCCATCCCCACTTTATGGGTAATAAAGCAGAGACTTCAAAAGTTACAGTGGTTCACCTTTATTTTTAACGTGAATGTGAATACAAAATTTGCTTTCCATCAAAAACATCAGGACACTTAACAAGCCCAACACACATGCTCAACTGAAATAATTCAACATATAATTCCTTCAACAAATACTTCTTCACCTGACTGTTAGTTGGGCACTGTTCATAGAGTTAAAAAAAAAAAAAGCTCTTACTGTCATGACCTGGTAAGACAGGGAACAGCAACAATCCCACAAACCAACCAACAAGTGAACTAATAAGATAATTTTAGACATTTAGGTGCTATGAAGAAAACCAAAATGGACCATTGAGAAGAGGGTGGGCCTGGGGCAGGGGGGGCTACTTTAGATAGGTGACATCCGAGGTGGAGCTGGAAGGACACTCCAGGGAGAAGGAAGAAGATCTGCAAAGAGCCCGAGGTAGAAACAATTGTGGGATATTCGCAGAACAGAATGGCCAGTGCGATTGGGAGCGAGGGAGAGGAAAATCATCCTAGTTCGGGTCAAACAGGTGGGCCACAGGGAGGAGTTTGGATTTTTATATAACAGTTTCATTGAGATATAATTCACCTGCCATACAGTTTGCCCATTTAAAGAAGGAGTTGGGGTTTTATTCTAAGTGTAGTAAGGAGTCATGGGGGGGGTAATTTCTGATCCACACTTAATTAATTAAAATTTGAAAGGGAATCTTTATTTTATTTAATTAATTAATCTCTACACCCAACGTGGGCCTCGATTTCACAACCCTAAGATCAAGAGTCACATGCTCAGGGTGTCTGGGTGGCTCAGTTGGTTAAGCATTTGCCTTTGGCTCAGGTCATGATCCCAGAGTCCTGGGATCGAGCGAGGGGCCTGCTTCTCCCTCTCCTTCTGCCCCTTCCTCCCCCCAATCCCTAGCCCATGCTCTCTCTCTCAAGTAAATAAAAATCTTAAAAAAAAAAAAAGTCGCATGCTCTACCAACTGAGCCAGCCAAGTGCCCCTTCTGATCCACATTTTAAAGGCTGATGTAACTACTGTGTGGGGATGGATTTGCCAGGTATCGAGAAGAACAGGAGCTTGGAGACCCATTGTAGAGGTTGTGAGCTAACCTAGGTGACAGATGATCCCAGACTGAACCACAGGGTCAGCAGTGTAGACAGACAAACGGTCACAGCCGAGATATATTTTGGAGAGAGAACCAGCAGGACTGGGTAATCGGGGTTGAGGGGAAGGGAGAAAGGTAGCATTGTTTATTCAGAGGTGGAAGCAGAGCCTGGGAGAGAATGAAGGGTCCTGTTTTGGACATGTTAGGTCTGTCGCACCACTTGATGGCACCCTTCAGTTTGGAAGGCTCATTAACAGGTCAGGTGCAATCATGCGGAGCCCTACAGTGGCCAGGCAGAGGATACAGACATAAAGGAAGTCCAGTCCTGGCCCTACTCAGGCCACTCGGTCTCAGACAAATGAAACCAAGAAATATGTCCCAGGGTATCAAGTGCTGTAAGACAGGTTATCTGTTAGGAGGTATCTGAATGCAAACAGACAACTGTGACATAGTCTGGCTTAAATAGTAAGGACACTCGTCATCACACCACAAGGAGTCCAGTCTTCTAAAATCCTCTGTTTTGCCCTCTTCTGGATTTTGGCTTCATCACTGACCGGAAATAAGATGGGCAGAGTAGTTCCAGGCTTTGCATCCAGACCCAAGAACACCCAGAGTCAGAAGGCAGTCCATCCCTTTCATGTCTCCTTGAGGGTGAGGGACCCTTTCCTGGAAGCCCCCCAAAGTAGATCTCCTCTTACCAATCACGGGCCCCAAAGAAGTCACACACCCAACCCTAAACAAAGCCCCTGGCAAGGAGAATAGGACCATCAGAAGTAGACGTGGCCTGTCAGGATTTATTCCCGGAACTGGGGAAAGGACCACTGTGAACAAAATCAGGGCCCCGTCTGTAGGAAGATGGAAAAATGGCTGTTAAGCAGGAGCTCAAAGGCACAGACTGCTGGGGGGACCCAAAAGGCCATTTGATTTCAAGAGCGTCTTTTTAAAGAGTTCAAGATTCTGCACAAAGAACGTGTCTTTAACTCTAATCACTCAAAATACATGTCTGAAAGAGAAAAATCTTTCTCCAAGCAAATTCACGGCCTCCTAAAGCCCTGATTGTTCTCCACTTCCTTTTGTCGTCCGCCCGCCCATCCCACCAACCCCCACCTGCTATGTTTCTACAGCAGCCAGCCTTCCTTCTTCATCTGGCACTGCTCACAAGCATTTGCCCACGTGGTTGGCTCCCCTGGTCTCTGCAACTCTGAGCCCACTCTATTACTGCCTCATCTAGGGGCCATGCCAAACTGACAGCCCCAGAGCCACCTGCTGGACGTGTGTTCCCTGTGCTGGGGGTCCCAGGCGTGGCTGGGCATCTGGGGAGAGTCCTGCCAGCACTCCTGCTCTCCAACATCCAAGTTAGGCGGCTTGTCCCAGGCTCCTCTGTACAAGACACGGACACAGGACGATCTAGGCTTCTCCAATCGGACGCGTTCAAGGGAGGCTTTAGATCTGGCTGACTTTGGGGGCAGGAGGGTCGGGAGGGAGGCAAGGCCACTTTCTTGAGGCAGAAGTGGCTTTGGTGCCATGAGCAGGAGGTGTCGCGGCCGAGTCTAAGCCCTGGCCGTTAGTGTTTGGTGGCCGTGGCGGGAGCAGCGCTCTTCTTCCCACGTCAGGTCAGTTCTGAGGCTTGGGAGCTGTTTCTCCAGCCCGTTCCACAATTCTGTAAGCTGACTCAAACCCTTAAACAAATCCTTCTTCTGCGTAAACCAGCCAATGTAAATTCGGTTGTCTGTAAATCAAGACTTCCAACTATTACACAGGATGCTACAGTCAACAGCTCTACAAAAAATCCTCTCCCTCTGGACTCTTTTCTGAGTGCTGTGTTTCTCAAATTTCAATCGTTCATGTACCACCTGCCCCCAAATCTGCCATATGTTTATACTACCCATAATATCACTACCACATGCTGTTTTTTAAACTGACTCATTTTTTAATCTCAGTATTTGCCACCCCAGTTTTTTTTTTCAAACTAATATACATTCAAATAAATACAGCACCACTAAAACAGAAAGCATTCGTTCAAGTACCACACCCCAAAAATCTTACATTTTGATAATGGCCAATAGTGTCTTAGACGAAATTCCCAGGAATGACTGAGGCACGGGATAAAGCCAAAGAAAACCTTTAGTTATGGCACCAGCCCTTCCTAAGCAGAGCTGATGGGCTGGAGGGCCAGGAGGACAGAAGTCTTAGCAGGTTCTTCATTTTATCTGAGCAGTAAATTGAAGCTGAATGACAGTACCAGGCAGTGGTTAAGTGCACACTTTTTTGGAGTTCACTTGGATTGGGTTCCGAAATCACCCTGATGCTCCGTTTTCTCACCTGTAAAATGGGGGAAAGAATAGCTCCAACGACACAGGGTAACACAGGGTGCGCTGAATGTGAACCAATCCGAAGCATTTGCACAACGCCTGATTCATGCAGAGCTCTAGCTCTGAGTTTCCCAAACTCCTTCGAGCATGGGAAACCGTGTGTGTTATAAATAAATACAGTTTCCCTCTCTGTGCTCAGACCCTCCTGAATCATAATTTTCAAGGGAGGAATTAGGGCATCTATTTGAAACCAAAAACCGTCCACGGAGTCTTGGGATTTGATGAGTTCGGGAAACATCCATCAGGGTTAAGCAGCTGCTGTTCTCATCCCGGGCTGATGACATGATGGATGTGAAAGTTAAAGGTCATATGCTAGCCTTGCACTCACTCATTCAGTCAACACAAATTCCCTGAGCGCCCGCTGGGTGCCCCGCCCTGTGTTCGGTGCTGGGGCCACCGAGGGAACAAGACTCAGGCTGCGTATACAGGCACCTGAGGCCGGTCCCTCATCCTGCGTATCATCTGTATAACCAGGTGGGCGGGTGGGGCGACGATTAAGGGAATTAGTCCCTGGCCTGCTGAGGGGACCCAGGGGTGGACGGCAAAGCTGTCTGTCCCCGCAGGCTGTGAGCCAGGAGGGGGGGGGCTATTTGACGGTCAGGGACTGTGGGACCTGGAGGCCCCTGGCCTCCATTCCCGCCTCTTGTCCAGCTCATTTCTCTCAGAGCCAGACGTCAGAATCTCCCCATGAGGTAGATACTACTGTTCCCATTTTACAGATAAGAAAACAAAGGCTCCGCGGAGAGATGGGTCACACTTGCGCCCCACCCGCGCATGGCTCCCAGGCCCGTCTCCCTCAGTCTGGCCGTAGGGCCTGGTCCTACCTCCAGCGGCGGCTCAACGGCCGCCAGATCTCTCGCCAGACCCGCGCAGTGGGTCGGACTCCACGGGGCTCTGGGCCAGGACGCTCCCGAGCAGGCCGCGCCGGAGCCGCCGCCTCGGCCTCCGGGAGGCCGGCACCCTCACTCCGGGCCCCGCCTAGCTCTACCTGACTCCCACGCCCAGCGCAAACACAGCGCCCCGCCCCGGGAACTACAACACCCATGAGCCTCCGGGGCGCTGGTGCGCGACGGGATGCTTCACGTCGCTTCCCCTTGCCGCCAGAGAGAACCGCTTTGCTCCCGTCCGTCCGCGAGGCCCGAGAGCGCCTTGGAAACCGTCCCCCTCCCTCCCCGCCTCCGAGACACCAGCCCCTTCCTGGTGTCGTCTTTGGTCCCACGCCCGGAAGTCGTAAGATGGCCATAAAAACTGGAGGCTAGAGGGACCCAGACTTGCCCTCCGGGCCTTCACTTCCGCCGGAAGTGACCTCCAGTCGCCCGTGCCCTTTCCTTTTTGCACGCGCGGGCGCCCGGGGCCCGATACTCGGGGCGCGAGTGCGACCACAATGGCGGCCACCACCCTGCTGCGCGCGACGCCCCTCTTGAGCGGTGAGGGGGCGGGGGAGGCAATGGCGGCGCGGGGCCACGTGGGGGTCGTCGGGAGCGGCCGGGCTCGGACCGGCGTCCTGAGTCCAAGCCTCTGCCCCGGCAGGTCTCGGCGCCGGCCCGACCCCAGTGCTGCAGAGTGTGTTGCGGCCGCTGAAGGCCCCGGCGTTGCCTCGCTTGTGCCGTGGCCTGGCCGTGGAGGCCAAGAAGACCTATGTGCGCGACAAGCCCCATGTGAACGTGGGCACCATCGGCCATGTGGACCACGGCAAGACCACACTGACCGCGGCCATCACGAAGAGTAAGCGGGGATGGGTCGGGGGCGTCCGGAAGTGCCCGTTCTGGTGGCGGGACTGGAGCCCGGGAGGTGCTGCTGGAGGTGGTGTGGCCCCGGGCGGTGGATTGGATGATGCATTTCCCCTGAGCGTGAAAGATTTTGTGATGCATAAGCTGGGGAGCCCGAATGGCTTCTCTCTAGCCGTGGCCAGTGTCCCGTAAGTAGAGGCTTTATCCTAGAGAAGTCGCAGGGCTGGAGCTAGAAGCCCTTTAACATGTCCTTTTGACCCGGTCACACCCGCTGCAGGAACTGAGGGAGGGGGTCATGGACGCATTATTCTCCCAGACTGTCCTTTGCGTAGTAGGTGGGAGGGATTCGGGTGTGGCTTGAGCCCTGCCTCTGCCTTTGGAACTTTGATTTATTCTCCTCCTTCCCCTTAGTTTTAGCGGAGGGAGGTGGAGCGAAATTTAAGAAATACGAAGAGATTGACAATGCTCCTGAAGAGCGAGCCCGTGGAATCACAATTAATGCAGCTCACGTGGAGTACAGCACTGCGGCCCGCCACTATGCCCACACAGACTGCCCAGGTCACGCAGATTATGTTAAGGTGAGAGAATTGCTGGGTACAGGGCCATGGGCTGTCTCTTGCCAGGAAAAATGTTGGACTTGTGGGGAAGTTAGGATATTCAGGGTGCATGGGTTGAGGTCATGGATTTCTGGGCATGACCACTTAAAGTGGGTGGTAAGGAGATGACAGAGAAAGGTGGGCCTCAACTGCTGTGCTTGGCTAGATGGATGTGGAGCTGAGGAGGTCCATGAACTAGGCTGTTTTCCTATCCTTCTACCCAGAATATGATCACAGGCACCGCCCCCCTCGATGGCTGCATCCTAGTGGTGGCAGCCAATGATGGCCCTATGCCCCAGACCCGAGAGCATCTGTTACTGGCCAAACAGGTACTCAGAGCCTGGGGAGGGGTGGAAAGAGGAAGAGTGGGGAGTTGCTCCATTCAGGACACCACTTCTACCTCTTTGCCATCCACAGATTGGAGTAGAGCACGTTGTGGTGTACGTGAACAAAGCAGATGCTGTCCAGGACTCTGAGATGGTGGAGCTGGTTGAGCTGGAGATCCGGGAACTGCTCACTGAGTTTGGCTACAAAGGGGAGGAGACCCCGGTCATCATAGGCTCTGCCCTCTGTGCCCTTGAGGTGAAGGCGGGGTCAGGCAGGGGCTGTTACTGGCAGAGGATGGGGCTGGATGGATGGGCGTCCAGAGTTCTGCTCTGAGCCTGGGGAGTGTCTCTTAGTAAGAGGAGCAGAATGAAAATTTCAGAGTCCTGTCACCTCCCCCATAGCAACGTGACCCTGAGCTAGGCGTGAAGTCTGTGCAGAAGCTGCTAGATGCCGTGGACACTTACATCCCGGTACCCACCCGAGACCTGGAGAGGCCTTTCCTGCTGCCTGTAGAGTCCATTTATTCTATTCCTGGTGAGGACCGTGTTCGCTTGCACTCCTCTCTAGCTATATAGCCTGGTCCGGGGTCCCTGATGTCCTTCCTGTCCTATTTCTTTCCAGGCCGGGGCACGGTGGTGACAGGTACATTAGAGCGTGGCATTTTGAAGAAGGGAGATGAGTGTGAGTTCCTGGGACACAGCAAGAACATTCGCACTGTGGTGACAGGTATAGGAAAGACGCCTTGGGACCCAGGGGCTGGCTCCAGGATTTCCCTTGCAGATCCTTCGTGCCTTCCCTCTGCTCTAGACCCTTCCTCCCTTGTCTCTCCTCTTCCCTTCTAGGCATTGAGATGTTCCACAAGAGTCTGGAGAGGGCAGAGGCAGGCGACAACCTCGGAGCCCTGGTCCGAGGCTTGAAGCGAGAGGACCTGAGGCGTGGCCTGGTCATGGCCAAGCCAGGGTCCATCCAGCCGCACCAGAAGGTGGAGGCACAGGTGAGGGCTCCAGGCAGTGGGCAGCGCTGAGCCAGACCATCCCATGTGGAGGCAGCCTTCCTGGCCAGGCATGGCTTCACCCTTGGTGCTTTTTTTTTCTAGGTTTATATCCTCAGCAAGGAGGAAGGTGGCCGCCACAAGCCTTTTGTGTCCCACTTCATGCCTGTCATGTTCTCCCTGACTTGGGACATGGCCTGTCGTGTCATCTTGCCACCAGGGAAGGTATGGTGGGTATAGGGAATGTGAAGGAGTGGGAGCGACACTCTTCCTATCAGCTCTACCTCACTCTCAGTTCCAGAGCTGGGCCGACACGAGTGACTTTGCATTGACTGGTGTAGACAAAGCTAGTGATGGAAAGGTCTGGCTCGGTGGGTTTAGGGGGAGTGAGTCTCCACCCAGTATTCCCTGGGCTGAAGTAGGTAAAAAAACCTTACCCATGCTAGCATTTACCCACAGAAAGATCTCCCAGAAAAGGATTCTTCCTGTTGAGAGTTCCACCGTACACAATGGCTCAGAGAATTCTTGTGACAAAGAAACCCGCATGGGGGCGCCTGGGTGGCTCAGTTGGTTAAGCGACTGCCTTCGGCTCCGGTCATGATCCTGGAGTCCCGGGATCGAGTCCCCGCATCGGGCTCCCTGCTCGGCAGGGAGTCTGCTTCTCCCTCTGATCCTCCTCCCTCTCATGCTCTCTGTCTCTCATTCTCTCTGTCTCAAATAAATAAATAAAATCTTTTTTTTTTTTTTTTAAAGAAACCCGCATGACCCACAGTTTCCTTGACTTTTCAAGAGTGAACATTAGGAACGCTGGTCACAAGTCCTTTCCTGTCTTCACATACACTGTTTGCATCTGCCTGGCAGCTGGGGTGGAGCTGTCTCCACAAAGAATCCCCCTGCTGCATTTCCTATAACCTTCTAAAAATTTTTTTTTTTTAAAGATTTTATTTATTCATTTGAGAGAGAATGAGAGAGAGAGAGCATGAGAGGGGGGAGGGTCAGAGGGAGAAGCATACTCCCTGCCGAGCAGGGAGCCCGATGCGGGACTCGATCCTGGGACTCCAGGATCATGACCTGAGCCGAAGGCAGTCGCTTAACCAACTGAGCCACCCAGGTGCCCTAAAAATTCTTTTAATTCAAATTCAATTTAGTTCACATGGATTCCCTAACTTTTAGCCTTGGTAGGCAGCAAACGGGAAGAAGGTGCCCTGAGGGCCACGCATGAACCCTGTCTCTGCCCCCACCAGGAGCTTGCCATGCCCGGGGAGGACCTGAAGGTCAGCCTTATCTTGCGGCAGCCCATGATCTTAGAAAAAGGCCAGCGTTTCACCCTGCGAGATGGCAACCGGACCATCGGCACTGGCCTTGTCACTGAGACGCCCGCCATGACCGAGGAAGACAAGAACCTCAAATGGAGTTGAGTCTGGACTCTGCTCAGACTCTGGCATTGAAGGCTGCACTAGCCCGCGTTCTCTCCCGCTGCTGCAGCCCCCTCCCCAGGGCCCAGGCTGCGCCCAGCAGTGCAGCTCGCCTGACACTTCCCCTGGCCAGGAGGGGCCCCACGGCCTGCCAGGTGAGGTAGGTCAATAAACTGTTCTGTGAATAGTGAGGGACGTTGTGTCTTGTGTCCTTTGTGTAAGTTGGAGAGGATGGGGGAGTAGAAACATGGAGCCTAGAACACATCCCTCGGTTTCTCTGTGGTGCCGTTTGGAAAAGCTCCTGTCTTAAAACTGTCAGAACTGCTCAGACAACTTGAGAAAAGGAGGAAAGTTGGTCTAGTGAAGTTGGTGTGGCTGCCTAGCAAAACACTAGGTAGGATTGTTGGCTGTTCTATGGGAGAAACTGGGGACTTCGCCCTTGGAGCAAGCGTGGGTTCAGAGATGCCAAACCCACTTCCTATCCTCTTGGAGTGGTTACGAAGGCTGTTAATGTCTACCTGCCCTTGTCTAAGCTCTAGGATACTGGGGACTGTGTCTCACCTCTAGAACCAACACTCAGCACTTTATCAGGAGCCTCTTTTTAATTAAGTCTCTGTGCTCGATGGGTTGTCCCCCCTATATATCACCAACTCTAAACACAGGAGTAAAATTATAAACTGAAGTTTTCTGAGACTTAAGATAAGGACTTATCAAACGTGTAGAGAGTAAAATGCTGAATAGGTATTTAAAAACTTGAAACGACTGGCCAGGACAACAGAAGGTTAACTTCAGCAGGGATTAACAAGCACCTCTTTCAACCTTACTTCCTGACAAATGAGTATATTCAACACTGATGAGCCACCCAGAGCGGGGAGGCTCTTAGGCCCAACCCGAGAGCTGTTTTGAGTCACAAATCTATGGCTTCACAGCAGAGGCAGAGAAATGGGCTCAAGAAAAGGACAAAAGGAAGAGGAAGAGCTTCACAAAAAAGAACGTGATAGGGCAGGTTTGCTTTACCCTCCGTGTCTGAGGTGAGGCCAGAAGGTTTCAAGAGATTCCTAAGACCCACCCCCCCGCCCCGAGCCTCAGGACCACCCGGTAACCACTGCAGTCCCATCTCTGTATTGGGGAGACCGCTCCATCTGCACCTGAGATGTCCTGAGCCTGGCTGGCTTTCTTGCTGCTGCTTTTTCCATCACTGCCCCCCAGCTGCAACTCCCATCCTTTAAGAGAGCTCTTCTACAACCCTGTACATTTGTTCTCGCTTACCTCTATGTAAGCCAGCTGCCCCATCATGCCCACCCATTACCTGGTTTCAGACCCTCACACCTTGGATCTTTTCCCCAGTACGTAACCCTTCACTTTTCCTGCCCTGCCCTCAGCCCATCTTCTCTGGCTTTGGTCCCAGCTGAAACCCCCACCTACCCATGAGTACCAGCCCTACCCCCTCGAACGCTCTAAGAAGAAAGTGATCTTTACTTAAAAGACAAGAAAACCAAGGCCAGGACATGCAGTAAAAAATTGCAGTGTTTCCTTGGAAATAACCAAACACTTCTGCAATGTGTCATTTCTACATCCCATACCTGGCTCTTCCATTCATGCCATTTAGCCCCCGGTTTAGCTCTTGCTCCCCTAAACCAGGCTCCTCATTCCAGCCGTCTCCCCTCTGCCGGTGGCTTCATCTTTGCAGTGCCCACCTGCACACACCACCTCTCAGCTGGGCTCCGGGCAGGCCTTTGTTTCCAGCGGCCAAAATCACTTAACATTTTTTGGTGCAAAGAGAAGAAATTAATGAAGTACTTACACTAGCAATAAAAACTTGAAACTGCACCTCACGATGAGACCAACATCAAGGTGAGAGCAAAGTCACCCAGTGACAGGGCAGCAAGCATCCAGCCTGTTCTGCTGCATTTTCCCCACTGCTGGGAGCCACGTCAGGCCTCCCAAGACTAGACAGCTACCATCTTACTGTTCTCCACTGGAAACCAGAGGCAGGTTAAGTTAGTTTAAAATTTTATTTTTTTTTTAATTTTTTTAAATATTTTTATGTAATAAAAAGTAAAAGTCCTTGTCCAACCATCCTTGTGGGGCATCTGTCTGTCTGTCTCTCACGCAGGTCACTCAAGTTAATGGGGAAGAAAAGAAACAGGGGGCCCAAGTCTGAGGTTATAAATAATAGAAAATAAAAGGTCTTCCGTCTCCAGCGGGGGATAGATGAGAGGATGGGAGGGCAAGATAGGGTGGGGATGGGCAGGGGCAGAGCAGGAACCCCCCACCCCCGCTGGACCCTGGCCCTGCCCACTTCAAGGCCCCTCCCCTTCAAGGTGCTTGGCAGGAATTCCCCAGCTCCCCCGGGGGAAAGGGGGGATTGGGGGGCTGGGACTGGTCCGAGCTGCTGGGGGAAGAGACATAGATCACTCTTCCCTCCACTCATGGAGGTCTCAGGTCGCGGCCAGGACAATCTTCAGTTCCCCGGGGGGTGGAAGGGGAGCTGCTGGGAGGGATGAGATTGAACTGGTTGGAGGGGAAAGAGAAGAGAGCAGGAGCATTAGAACCCAAGCAGCTGTCCCTTCATCCAATGCCGTCCAGTGTGGGGTGCGGGGGGAGTGTCTGGGTAGGAGCGGCCTCCTCAAGGTGTCTCATGGGGCTGTCAGAAGCACAGATCAATCGCTGTTTCCCAGTGAGCGAGAGCCCTTACTCATGTGCCCAGCTCAGCCCCCCACGCCCCAGCCTGGCCCTGTCTGCTGCGCTGACCTTACCTCGGCTAAGTCAGGAGACAGTCGGGGTCACTGAGAGCTGGGGAGGCAGTGGGGAGGGGGGCTGCTGGATCACAACTGAGCGAGGACGGAGGGAAGCAAAGGACAGAGCCAGGAGCAAGCCCCTGGCGGCGGCGACTGTGGCTTCTGCCCACCCTACATACTTCACAGACAGGTGCAGGTCGGCGGGCGCCCTGCCTCCAAGACCCCTCACTCCCCTCCCAGAACCCGAGCATCCTGCCCCACCTGCAGCCCGTCAGCTCTTCCATGCCAAATTCCCCCAGCTAACGAGAACTCACGAATCCTGTCATCGGCTCCTCCTGGAAATCCAGGCGCCTGGCCAGGCTGCTCACCTTGGGGGTGTCCGATGTAGGGGTAGGGTGAGGGTGTGGAAGCTGAGAGTGCAGGCACCCCACTCTGGGGCACCGCGCCTTGGGGGGGGCCCCCATGGCTCTGGGGTGGGTGCAGCAGCATCACCTGGGGCGGGTGGGGAGCCCCAGGGTGAGGGGGCGGGGCTGCTGTGATTCCAGTTTGGACATGGGCCTGCGGAGAAAAAAACAGCCGTGAGCACCCCAGAAGCTAGACGTGGGCTCTGAGAATCCTGGTGTTAAGAGCACTCAGGAAAGGAGCACAAGGATTCAGGAACAGGACAGCCCCAGGAAGCAAGTCCCTGGGGTTCTTACCTGGGTAACATGGGCCATGTTGGTGAAGCCGTGGGGCAGCTGCTGATGGGCATGGATGGCATATACAGCGGCTGGTTGGGGGAAGCTGCTCTGAGGGGACTGGGCAGAAGGTCCCGGTGGCAGAGAAGGCGGTGTGCCTGTCAGGGCCCCTGGGTGGTACAGATTCTGCTGTGGCTGTCCACTGCCCAGGTGTGGGGCCTGCCCCGCCTGGTGCTGTTAGGGGAGGGGAAGGGTGAGTGCCACCCCACTCCTCAGGTGCCAGGCCTACCACCCACTGGCCCCTGATCCTCTCCCGCTGGGGAATGACCCCTCGAACTCTATCCCCCTCTTCCAGCCACCTGTTCCTGCCCCAACCACTCGGATCTCCCATGGCAGGCACCTGGACGGGACTGGGGGCCGCATGCTGGGACTGCGGCTGGCTCCCAGTAGGTGTGGTGGCCGGCTGCGGCTGGTGGGCATGGAGCTGCGTGGCATGGTGTGGATAGGACTGGTGAACAGTGGCTACAGCAGGAAAAAGGGAGAGAATCAGTGCCAAGCACACCAGAGGGGGCTGAGGAGCAAGGTCCGAGAACGGCACAGAACTCACCATAGAGGGCTTGGGGGGTGGGCTGCTCTGCAGAAGGGTACTGAGGGGTGGAGGACGACACAATGGCCTGGGGATGACTCCCCGACGTCAGCATGCGTGGGTTGCTCTGAAGCATGGGGGCAAACACTGGCTGGAGGGGTAAGGAGAGAAGCGGTCGGCACATCCTGCTGCCCGAGAACCCGTGCACAGCACCACCCCGTCCTTGTCACAACGACCCCAGCCAGGAGACGCTATGTGATCTATACTTCAGAGAGTAGCGATGCCTCGCTACGGATCCTACCAGAGCCAGGATGGAAGCCTGAGTCTGGGTGATGGAACAGAGGTGATCCTTCGCTCTGTCCCCCAACTCTCCCCCGCCACTCCCCCATGCCTCAGTTACCTGCGAGGGGTAGTGGGCCATGGGCTGCATCATGGCGGGCTGGCCCGGGAACTGCTGTGGGGTGTAAGGGATGTAGGAAGAGTACGGCGTGGCAGCCACCAGAGGTGGACCAGCAGCGGCGGCGGCCTGCATCATCGGAGGGGCTGAGGCTGGCTGGTGTTGGTCCGAGCGCTGGGGGGGCAGGGAGCCTGGGGTAGGGGAAAGAGTGCTGAGCTCAAGCTCCATCTGCCAGGAGGCAACCTGGCAGCCCCGCCGACCAGCCCTGCCAACTCTGCTCACCTTTTGCTCCCCGGTACTTGCCCTGCTGTCCAGGCACAGAATTGGATACAGGGTATGGATACATCTGAGGTGCCTAGAGACAAGAGCACAGACGAAGCTCAACAGCTTGCTCACAAATGCCCTCACCAGGCCTGACCTGGCCCTCAGCAGCCCAACCCAGCCTCTTAGCCCGGAGCTGCTCAGTCTTTCCTCTTACCTGAACAGCTGGTCCCATGTGGATCTGAGGTATGTAGGAAATGTACTGGGGGCTGTAGAGCCCACTCTGGCCTGCTGTCAGCACCGGGATGGAGGGAGTTGAATGAGTCCGGGGCCCCGGAGAAGTCGGGGTACTGGTGGATTTATTCTGTAAGAGACAAGGGAGAACACGAAGTTTGGTTTTTGTACGCCTCTCCTAGCAACACATTCTACCCTGCGTCTTGGTTAAGCCTCACATCGGACCCCATGAGACGGGTATTCTCAAATTAGAGGTAAGGAAATCAAGGCAGAAAAGTTAAATTGGCTTGTCCGTGATCACCAAGTTGTTTTTTTTTTTAAGTAGAGGAGTTCAAACCAAATCAGGGGCCTGAATGAAACCCATGCTCCCAACTACCCCAACACACAAACGCTAAACCTCAGGGAGAAACACATAAACACTTGCCAGACACATCATGACCCCTCGCCCCAAGCCTGACACCTGTTTTCCCCAGAGCAGCCCAACTTTCAGAGCGCCGCCCCCTTGCTCTATCACCCCACTCCCTAGCCTCCCTCGGGGAAACCAATCCACATCTGCCCATCCCATCTTACCACAGACAGCAGAGGCTTTGTGGGATTGAACTCCTTGGCGTTGGGGTTCAGTGTTGACTTCTTCACTTGTCTGTGAGAGAACAAGAGAGTCAATCCTCATGGCTTGTTCCTCTCCCCACCTGACACCCACCCAGCTCCCCATCCTACTCACTCAGCGACCGGGCCCTCATCCTTGTCGTCTCCCTTGATGAGGCCTACCGGGGGGCTGCCAGTCTGGCTTGGGCAAGGTGGCGGGGGCTGCTCGGGCCCTTCTGTGCCTCCTGCCGGCGGCAGGGGCGGCTTGTCCTCCTTATCCGATACAGACTCCGTCTTCGAGGAGACTGGGGACCCCACTGGCTCTGACGTTAATAAACCATCAACCTCCTTCTCTTTCCCTTTGGCCTCCTCCTTTAAGATCCGGGGAGGAAAAGGATCCAGGCTGGTCTCAGGGGAGCTACTGGGCTGCAGCTGGAAGGAGAGCAGCACACATACAGTACCCAGACAGCTGGTCCGGACCCCTTCTTGCATCCTTGCTTGCTCATCTCTTCTATCCCACCTGGTCCTAGTCCTGTGCTTCTTCTATAAGCCCCCTCCATCCCTCTTCATCCTAACACCCTGGCTCACTCCCACACTCCTCTCACCTTAAACTGGGCCCCAAACTTTCTCAGTTCTTCCAGTTGAAAGCGTTTCTGTTCATTCTGAAGGCCAGGGACTATGAGAAACAGGGAAAAAAGGAGAAAAATCACATTTCTTTTCTCAAAGGTGGCTACAATACCAATACCCCAAAGGACAAAGAAAACAAGAGGAAAAAAAAAAAAGCTCTTGAGATTCCTATAGGACAAATTAGGATTATACAACGGACAAGACACTGTTTCTGAACCCCCACAACTCTTGTTACTAACTGAAGTGCTCCCCTAATCAAAAGGACATTACACCTCAGAAAATCAAAAACAAAACAAAACACAACAAAAAAAAGAGGGGGGCGTCTGGGTGGCTCAGTCGGTTAAGCATGTGCCTTTGGCTCAGGTCCTGATCCTAGGGTCCAGGGATCCCTGCTCAGCGGGTAGCCTGCTCTACCCTCTCCCCTTGCTTGTATCCACTCTCTCTGTCAAATAAATAAAATCTTAACAACAACAAAAAACAAACAAAAAAACCAATCCTCACCTTTCCCAGCTATCCGGGACAGCTCCTGGGACTCCAGAGTTCTCCCAGGTTCCTTGGCTGGAAGTTCTTTTACTGAGCAAGAAGAGATATATGCCTGAAGGTCCTTCTGTCCAGAACCACACTTCATATTGTCCACAAGCCCTCAACTACCTGGCTCTTACCATCTGTGGGGGCCAATGAGATCTTTGGAGAAGCTGGGGAAATGGAGCCTACTCCAGGATCCACAACTGATGATGTCACAGGGATAGAAGCCGAAGAGGTCGGTACTGCCGAGCCCATGGGGGCATCAGGACAGGAAGCTGAGATTGGGGCAGGGGCAGCCGACTTGGGAGAGCGCGGGGGGTACATCCGGCCCACTGGAAGAAAAGGGAAAGCTGTACAATGGTTACTGCTGTTCAGTGAGTAAGAGGCATAGGGAACCGCCAGAAACACCAAAGGAAGTTTATCCACTTTTTTTTTATATGCAAGGTCACAAACCTAAATGCCCAAAAGAGCAAGGCAGCTAACATAAGCACGTAAGATACACTTGTGAACAGCATAAAAGTTTGGAATGTTTAGAGGCAATCATAACTCAGTCCCAGCTAAGTAGGGTTATGCTGTAAGACACATTCAGTGTTTGCAGAACTTTCTATATTTCCAAAGAAATTGGAAATTGGAAATTTTCTATGTCTCCTATTTCAAAATGTTGACAACTAAAAAGTTGTTTGTTTTTTTTTTTAAAGTAAGCTCTGTGCCCAGTGTGGGGGTTGAACTCACGACCCTAAGATCAAGAGTCGCATGCTCCACCGACTGAGCCAACCAGGCACCCTGATAACTAATTTAAACAAAAGACATCTGCCAGCCAAACACAACCCGTAGCCAGCTGGGCTTTGCTACATGAGGGAAACAAACTCTTCCCTAAAAAGCATAAATCCAACTCCCCCCGCCAACGTCTCTTATATCTTCAAACTGTCTCCCATCCCAGCATTTC
>NC_138373.1:15739872-15795868 GCF_054177405.1 Leptonychotes weddellii | reverse complement strand
CACACACACACGTTCCAGCTTTTTGCACTACCCCTACTTGAAGATCTGTTCTGGTTAAATGTTCTGTAGCTATAGGCTTATGACCTTTTGTGTCAACCCTGACCTGACCAACCTGGCCAAAGCTCCACAATTCTACCACTCCTGACCTATTAGAAAGGGAATATCACACTGTAGTTCAAGGTACAGTTTTTACAAATTACTAAACATCACATACACTTTTTGTTTTCATAAAGGGGAAAGTTAAAATATACATATGGATAAATATACGGAGAAAAAAAAAGCATCAAAACTCAGAAAAAATTTTTTCTAAATCTGTAAGTTTTAGCTTTGTTACCTTGGACAAACTACTTATCTGATCTAGGCCTCACTTCTTAAACCTGAAAATTAGGAACAACTATGTACTAACCTACATCTTACATGGGCATGAAGCTTTAAACAGGAGTGTACAAAAGCTCTTGGCCTAAGCCAGGGCCCGTACAGAGCCCCAAACAGAGCAGGCCGCCCCCAGCAATCACCTAGATGCCAAGCTGGGGCTCTCCCGTCCTGAACCCTGCCGCTGGACCGCACTGTGCTTCTCCTCCTCGGTGCGCCCATCATCGTTCTCCATGGCGATCCGCAGGCGGTACTGGGGGCTCGATTCAATCTCTCGAGCTAATTGGGCTGCCCGCAGCTCCCGCTGACGAAACTCTTCTGAGTTGTCCTTCTCCAAGGGCACCCTGAGAGGACCACCACAGATCACCATCCCGGTGGCAGGGGACAAGAGAAGAAAAAGGAAAAACATTTCTATGAGTCCTATCAGTAGCTCGGGTATGCAGATGTTTAACCCCTTCAACAACTCAGCACATATTTAATGGGCATCTACTAGATCCCACGTGGGGAAACAAGGCCAATCTCTGAACCGGAGTACTTACACACATATGTAAGTATGTTTTAAATTCTAGAGGAAAAGTATCGGTGAGTGGACAAGAAAGCAGCTAATTCTACCCATGAGATGGCCTGGTATTTTGAGGGGACAATGACACAAGGCAGACCAAAAGTGGGGAGAGGGCAACCTGGACACCCAGAAAAGCATGAACAAATGCCAGGACCCCATGCCTCAAACTGCACCATCTGGGAAGTACCAAGACACTCACGTGTAAGAAGAAAGACTGCTGTCATAGGTGGTCTTTACACCATAGTTCTCCTCGTTGAACTTGAACATTTCGTTGGGGTCCCATCCATTGGACTAAGGAGGGAGGAAGGAGAATGTTTTAAAACCCAGCAAAGAAAGCAACAATGACCGGTCATTCTCCTCCACCAGGGCGAAAAACACACAAATCTGACCAAACCGAGAGTGGAAAAGTAAGAACAAGGCTGGCAGAATTACCAACTAGTACCACCAATTGTGGCACAGACTGGCAACAGCTAGTAAAACCAAAGTCTTAAGACCCAACGAATCCATTTTCAGGTTTATGTCCTAGAAAAATTTGGTATATATTACATGGGTACACATACTCTTAAAGTCCAGTAAGGCACTATTTTTAACAGCAAAATAATGGCAACAAATACCAATCAGTAAGGAAAAATATAAATACGTTTTGTTGTGTGTATATACACACGTACATATACAAGCAAACTAGACAAAACAGTTGAAAGCAGTAACTGGATCTATATACCAATATTAAAAAAAAATTCAAAATAAGCAGGGAAAATAAATTCTTATGCAAGCTAAACATAGCATAATAATACATTAACTCATGAGAAATCTTAAATGAGTCAAAGTCCTTGCTTTTGGAAGGACATTGTAGACTACACAATCTACAATCTTGTCTATGCTTTGTTAAATTAAAGGAAAAAAAATCTTAAATCAAATGTCAATAGCGGTCAATCACAGATGGTGGGAGAACAGGTATTTTTGTTATTTTCTTTAGCTTTTCATTTGGAATCTGACAGCCATCAACCGGCAATAGAAAAGACTCCCCCTCCCCGCCCGGCCCAGCAACTCTTGGTTCTAAGAGTGACATCAGAGTCAACAACCTGCGCTCAGGCAGCAGAGCGCCCAGCTCTCAGGGAAGGGGGGCTGTACCATGTCAGACTCGAGGTCATAGTCATCGCTGTTGCTGTCGCCCCCTTCCCAGCGCTGAAGCACCTTCTCTTTGTGCTCCCCATTCACTTTTGAGTTCATGGCAATGGCTGAATCAGTGAATTTGTCTGTGGGGGCAGAGTCGAAGATCAGGAGTCAGGGGATTATTCCACAGCCTCTTCCAACACCCCCACCCCCAATAAGTAGTCGGGAAGCAAAGAAAAGTGTGTGTCAGGGTTAGAGGAAGGGGAGGGTGTGGGTGGAGCAGCACAACAAGCCTCATCTCAAGAGTTCAAGAGGAGCAAGGACTTGAAAGCAAAGCAAGGGAAACACGAAGGACCACAACACAGGCTGGAAGTCATCCCACTGTATCTTAGACATCAAGACATATTCTCAAGAAGAAAAACCTAGGGTGCTTGGGTGGCTCAGTCGGTTAAGTGTCTGCCTTTGGCTCAGGTCATGATCCCAGAGTCCTGGGATCAAGTCCTGCATCGGGCTCCCTGCTCAGCGGGGAGTCTGCCTCTCCCTCTACCCCTGCTCCTTGCTCATGATCTCTCTCATGCTCTCGCTCTCTCTCAAATAAATAAAATCTTTAAAAAAAAGGAAAAAAAAAAAAGAAAAAAATCCTGGCCCTCCTCCTCAGAAAAAAAGATGGTAAAGGGGGAAGAAAAAAATTCAAGTCATTATGTAACTGCTCTCTGCTCTCTAGTCTGACATAAAAACCCAACACGATACCTTTAGTAGCATAATTGAAGTCAACATTTCGGAAGTGGACAAGCATGACATCGCTTGGCTTAAACACCATGGTGTCCACAATGTCTTCCCGACGAGGGCCACCTGCTGGCTCAGATGCTTTCCGGTGTACAGCATCTACCGCTAGTTCAAACTATAAAAGTCCCATTTCCAAACAGTAAAGGATCAGTATCAAGAAATGTGATGGTAAAAATAGGACTATTTTTCTTTTACTCTTTCTAACCTCATCCCAACACCACACTGTCACACAGTCTTCTCAGTATCAGCCCAAGACTAAGTATTTTAACATTAACATTAAAGTACCCAGCCCTCCAATTTCCGACCCTCATTTCTTATTGCTTCCAGCACTACTCCGGCACAGGCCTACAGAAATGAGTAACACAATGTTGTTCAACACCGTTCAACTCACATCTCCAATGAGCCTATTTCATTCCCCTCCTCCTTCATGAAATGCAAAAAATCAGCTAATTTGAGTACACTAACCTTTGAGCTCAGAGTCTTGAAGATACCTTCATAGGTGGTACCATTCTTCACCTTTACATCACAAGTGGAGCCCTGGAAGAGTAGGGAAAAAGAAGAGTGTCTCCAGCAAACTGGTGCATTACATTCCTCAAACAACCTAGAGATTAGGTACCCACTTACCACAACAGCTGTAAGAAAATGCAGCATTCTGGAATTGTTGTAGACACCTTCGAACACCTACCAATAACACAGAAGAAATAAATAGCCAGTCAACATCTCACTTTCCTTCTGAATACCCACACTCCACTCACCCACTTTGTATGTGCTGGGCCCCTACTCTTCTGAGCCCAACTATTTGTGCACACGATCTGTCCTATATGCCCATATGTACCTCTGTACTTTAAGGGTGGGGAGTGGCACTCACCGGTGACTGTGGGGGTCCCTTTCCTGTGCTTTGTCCCCTATGAGAAAGGAAACAAGAAACTAGTTACTTAAACACATTCAATTCCTCTTAATTAATTTCAAAGAACTTGGTATCCTAAAACCACATATGCTGTGAAGATGCCGATTTAGACTACAAACCAATTATCAACAAGATTTTCCAACTCTCACCATACAGAGAAAAAAAAGGCATAGACAGTAAAAGCCAGTAAACACATTTCTACCAAATGCCACTAAAACAGACCTCAGTCGACAATGGCTGTCAATTCAACACAACCTTCTCACTTTCTCCAAGGGCCCAGGGCCCCATGATTCCAAGAAAGCAATGCTACAGCAGTCGTTAACCAACAATCCACCCTAAACATAAAGGCGAAAGCTCAGGGAATGCAGATTCGGAACCACCTAGCTCAGGCACATTACCTCTCAAACAGAAAAGACAATCATTTTCACCAGCCTTACGCCCCAAACTCTGGGAGGAGGGTATTCCCTTTACAACCCACCCTCTCGAGGAGGGGTCACCGATCGCCCGGTAACCCTGCTCCTCGCTGGCTGATGTAACCGTCGGTTGAGGAGGGCGATGAGGGGGCCGTTGGCGGGGATGGGGGACAGCGCAGCCGCAAAAGCCATCCACCGGGAGGCCTCGCCCGGTCTGCGCCTGCGCAGTAAAGCCCACGGGCCTCCAAAATTCCCCCCTCCCGCGACCTGAACCCACTGCGCCTGCGTGTACCGCCACTCTCAATTCCATTAAGCCACACACAGGAGAAACCGAGTGGGGTGTCCACCACTCATCCACGAACGCCAGGCGAACCCCTCCACGCACACTCCCAAACCCTGCCCTATAGGTTACCCGCGCCTCACGAATGCCCGGGTCATAAGACAGAGCATCCGCGCGCACGTACGGGAAGAGCGCGCGCACGCTGAAGGTTCCCTGCCCGCAGACCTCCCAGTTGTCCCTCCTTCCGTCCCCCCGCCCACCCCGCTCCCCTCCTACTGGCCAGACCGGGAAAGGGGAGGTAGCAACCCGCTCCCAAGTCCCTCCCTCCCCATTGGCCAAACTGTGGGCCGCGCGCCCCCCTCCATTGGCTACGGCCGGGGACCCCTTCCCGCAGCTGACTCCCCATTGGCTGAAGCCGGGGACCGCGAGACCCTTCGTGGTAATGGAGCCGGGGACCCTGATCACCTCTTCACCCCCCCAACTCCTCGTTCTGACGGCGCTGGTGGGATGCGCCCCGCCTGCCCTTAAGGCCCGAGCCCCGAGGCCCAACTAGGCTCTGAGAACTGAGCACGACCCCCAAATGTCTCGGTGGCCGCCCGGGGACCCTTTCCCTCTGACCTGTTAGGACCTGAGGGGGCCCACCCCAGCCTCACGGGAGTTCCCCACTGCCCCCGGCGCCCCGCAAAGGTGGCCGGGCTAGGTACCCGGCTCGCGCGGTGTCCTCAGGTCCCGGCCGCTGGGCCGGAGCCGAGCCGCCGCCGCCTCGCAGCCTCGGCTCCAGCGTCCGGAAACCCACCCCTCCTCACCTGGCGCTGCCGATAGCCGTCGCCCCTGGCCTCTCCTGGTGTTGCTGCGGCGGCGGCGGCTGCGGCGCCAAGATGCCCTCGGCTCCCCGGCGGAGCCCGCTCCCGGCGGCGGCTGCAGGCCCCAGGCAGGGAGAAGCGGCCGCGGGAGGCCCTGCGGGAGCCGAGGTGGAGGCCAGGGGCCCCGGGAGGCCGCCGTTGGGAGGGCTGGTGCCCCCGGGAGGCCGGCGGGCCACGGCCTGTTGCGTGGGGGGCGGCTGCTGGGGCTGGGAGGTCTGTTGTGGCGGCTGAGGCTTCAACATGATGGCAGCGTCCGGAAGGGGAATTAGGGGGAAGGGAGGGAGAGAGGAGGCCGGGGCTAGGCCCCCGCTGGAGAGCACGGGAAGCGAGGGGGCCTGGGAAGCCGGGGACCCGCCGTTGGCGGGCGGGGGGAGCCCCGCGATGTCGGGGGTGGATAGAGAAGACCGCGGCGCGAGGAAGCGCCGCGAGGCGGAAGGGGAGGGGGTCTCGCGGGCCGGAGGAAAGCGAGAGGGCGCGAGCCGGCCTGGCGCGCGTGCGCGTCGCCGGGGAAAGGGGAGGAGGAGGAGCGCGCGGGCGGGAGCTCCCGAAGGGGGAGGGGCAGGGAGGAGGGAGCGGCGGCGCGAGATGTCCGCGCGCACCGGGGCGGTTGGCTCCGGGCAGGAGAGGAGAGAATAAAAAGAGGCGAATCTCGCGCCCCTAGCCCTGGGAGTGGAGAAGGAGCGGCGTGGGCGCTTACGCGCGCCAAAGATTTAGGGTCTCTAGGTCTCAAACAGCCCTAGAGGTTGGCTGCCGCTGTCGCTTCACAATGAGCGTGTGAAGCGCTGGGGGAGGAGCCGAAGTAGCCGTGAGGAAGGAAGAACCGGCCGCCCCGCCTACGCCGGTGACGTAGCGTCGGGATACCTCCGCAGTTGTGTGAGATGTCACGACGTAGCGTGCAGTTCTTCCGCCATTTGGGGGCCCGTGGGCGGAGTCTAAGTGCAAAGAAATCCGGGGTCCAAACACGCGACTGCCCCTCTTAGGTGAGCGGTGGGTTTCATGAGGAGCTAGTCTTGACCTTTTCTGCTTTTAATAAAAGACTGATGGACATTAAAGTTATCGGTTTGAAACTCAGTATGTTGCAGATAAATCTATGCTAAATCCGAAATCATTTTAAGCTTCAGTGATTTAATACCTAAACGGTGTCTCCATGCCCTAGAATGAACCCTTCAACTGTAGTAACAGAGAGACTGAAGGACAAAGTACCTAAGGTCTAATTCAAAATTCTTCATTGAACTCCGCAATGAAGCCAGACTTCATTCATTCAAAATTAGTTGGGCATTAGGACATTAGGCTAGACGCATTGGATACACCTGTAATTTCACCACTTCCTGTCCTCTCCGAGTTCAAGCTAGTGGTAGACTCAGACAATTAGATGAGATCTATTAGGTGAAGCATAGGGCACCATGAGAGCAGATAGAAGTGACACCGAATCCAGCGTTGGGTGATGAATTTCTAGGCAGGGGAATGTGACAAATTAAGAAAACGTCAGCGTGGCTGATTAAATTAAAGAGGTTGAAAAAAAATGAGACTGGAGAGGTAAGGAACCTGGGACTAGATTTTAAAGAGACTTGGACATTGTCCTCAAAGTAGTGGGGAGCCTTTCACAGAAAACAGGTCAGATTTGCATTTTTAGAAGATCACTCTTTGCAGTGTGGAGAATGGAGTAGAGCAGTTATGAGTCAGTGGTCTTAATCCCAGCGAAACTTCCAATATCTCAAACTCCCTTGGCTCCAGGCATTAGCATTGGAACCGTACCCAAACCCTCTACCACAAACAGGCACATACCTAGCTAAAAGTTGGCCTTACTTTTTAGAAGTATTCCTTCACTCCTATCTCACTCCAGGCTTCTAGTGTGTTAGGTTCCCCTCCTATGCTTGGCGGGCAAATTTCCCCACTTCATTCTAAGAGTTCCTTTACTTCTTTCTTCTTCTGTCAGCTCCCTATGGGTTGGGATCTTACTGTTACTGTTTCTGCAGTACCTAGCACAATGCAGTAGTCAATTAAATACTTGTGAAGTGAGTGGATCTGAGTGGGGTCTTAAAGACCATGTCTCCTGGATGCCTAAATAACACAGTCCAGCATTCTCCTGGTATTCCCAGCACCACTGAGTGCCCTGCCACCTCATTATGGGTACTTCTTTCTCCCCCACTCACATCCTGCTCCTACCCTCAGATTCTAAGTTTTAGCCTCACGAAACTCCCATTTCCATGACACACCTTGTACTTTTTCAACTCTTCCTTTACAGGTGCTATTTCTTCACTTACCTTCTCATTCTTCAAGCTCAGGTGTCCGTCCTTTTGAACATCCTCTTACTGACTCGCTCCTCTGGGCTCCCAGAGCACTGGGATGGTTTTGCTTATATGAATTCTGAGGTTATAAAGGGCAGGGACTATATTTACTCATTTCCCTATCCTTCATGCCTAGCTCAGTGGCTGGCACGCAAATTGTTTGGTAAATGAACGGAATGTTGTCTTATATGCAATTTAGAAATTATATATATCACTGTGATTTCATATGGACTGATTTCCAGTATATATTATGAAGTGAAGAAAGCAAAGTTTATAGTCTAAACTATCCTACCTCTTGTTCAAGGGAGAAGGGAAAATAAGAAAACAAATGTATCTGCAAATTTTTGCAAAGAAAAACACAAGAAGGGGGCCTGGGTGGCTCAGTCAGTTAAGCGTTTGCTTTCGGCTCCGGTCTTGACCCAGGGTCCTGGGATCGAGCCCCGCATTGGACTCCCTGCTGGTGGGGAACCTGCTTCTCCCTCTCCTTCTACCCCTCTTCCCCCCACCCCCACCTCTCATGCTATCTCTCTCTCTCTCTCTCTCAAATACATAAAATCTTAAAAAAAAAAAAAGAAAAGAAAAACACAAGAAGTGTAAACCCCAAACTAATAAAATTGATTACCTATGAGGGTTAGGGGTAAATGAGGGTCCCTTGGTTGTTGTTCACATTCTTGTGGAAAGAAACAATGGAATACATAATAAATACATAAATAAATGAATCTAACTCTATTTTAGATGAATAAAAGTAACCCCATGAAAGGGGAAAAAAATAAAACTAATTCAAGTAACTTTCAGGCACCCTCTGTCTAAAGGAAAAAAGAACTGCAAATCTTGAGTTCTTAGTAGGTTTACAATATTGGTAGTGGAATGGCAATTCTGAAATTATTTTGGGTATGGGGATTGAACATGCAAGTAAACATACAGACATTGCTGGGAACCAGGGTTCTCACTGGGGAAGCAGGGAAGAGCAAATATGGAATGAAAGAAGTGAGCAAAAACTGTGCGGTTGGACTGGAACAGGACATATCAGTGTAAAATTTATGGTGGAAAAAAAAAGATGATAGATTGATTGATCTACACATACCTAGTTCTCATATCTTGGTTTCTAAATATCCCACAGAAAAATCCCAGGGCCCAGGGCCACTTGAGGGCTCCTCCCTGATTCCAGTTTGGGCAGGAGCAAGGAAGATACCATGGGAGTTTGGAATATTTTGTTGTGCCAGAAAATAAGTACTAAAAAAAAGTATTAGGGCATTAAAGAGACATAGGAGCCAGCTTGAAGAGGCCAAATCTGACACAATTTGTATATCACAGTATGTAAGTGTAATAATAGATTATAATCCACTGAACAAAAGAAGAATCCATGCATCCATACTGTTAATAGGTGTAAATATACATGCATACCCGCATAAAAAGAAGAAACATGGGGCGCCTGCGTGGCTCAGTTGGTTAAGCAACTGCCTTCGGCTCAGGTTATAAACCCCACATTGGGCTCCCAGCTCAGCGGGGAGTCTGCTTCTCCCTCTGACTCTCTCCCTTCTCATGCTCTCTCTCATACACTCTCTCTCTCAAATAAATAAAATCTTTAAAAAAGAAGAAGAAGATGAAGAAATAGAAGAAGAAACATATAGGAGAAATAAAAGACTGTATTCTTGGGGCACCTGGGTGGCTCAGTCATTAAGCATCTGCCTTTGGCTCAGGTCATGATCCCAGGGTCCTGGGATCGAGCCCCGCATCGGGCTCCCTGCTCAGCGGGAAGCCTGCTTCTCCCTCTCTCACTCCCCCTGCCTTGTGTCCCTGCTCTCGCTGTGTCTCTCTCTGTCAAATAAATAAATAAAAAATCTTAAGAAAAAAGTGTTAAAAAAAAAAAAAAGACTGTACTCTTTAAAACTGCCCCATGGATGAAGGATGAAACGTTGAGGAACTGTTCCAGGTTAAAGAAGGCTAAAGTGACTAACAATAAATGAAATTGATCCTGGCCTAGATCCAGAAAAGAATTGCTATAAAAGACATTATGGGGGATGTGCATGTGTGGCTCAGTCGGCTAAGGATCTGACTCTTGGTTTTGGCTCAGGTCATGATTTCAGGGTCGTGAGATGGAGCCCCACGTGGAGCTCCATGCTCAGTGGGAAGTCTGCTTATCCCACTCCCTCTGGCCCTCCCCCCGTTCGTGTACTCTCTCTAAAATAAATAAATAAATCTAAAAAAAAAAAAAAGAGGGGCACCCGGGTGGCTCAGTCGGTTAAGCGTCTGCCTTCGGCTCAGGTCATGATCCCAGGGTCCTGGGATCGAGCCCTGCATTGGCCTCCCTCCTTGTTGGGAAGACTGCTTCTCCTTCTCCCTCTGCCTGCCACTTCCCTGCTTGTGCTCTCTCTCTCAAATAAATAAATAAAATCTTTGTATGCTTAACCATCTGAGCCACTCAAAACATTTATCAAGAAGAGGCAGCATCTGGTAGCAGAAAGAACACAGGATATGTCCCAGGAGACAAGAATTCTAGCTCTGCCTTTGTCTCTTACTAGTTCAACCAAATAGAGTAAGCAATTGGACCTCTGAGACCCTAGTCTCGATCTAAAAGGAGAGGCCAGAATAGAGGAGGGGTCCCAAGCTCAAATGCCTATATGACAAAGACTGGTAATAAAGAGGAGGGGGGCAAGGAGGCACCTGTGACAAACTGGAGAACATGCACCTGCCTAAATGGGGGACCTGCTTCTCAGTTCCAATCGACTTCTGCCAGGTAGGGTTGGGTCCCAGGATTGCCAGAGATCTTGACATGGAACATTCTCCAGAATAGATCACATTGTTAGGCCGCAAAACAAGTCTCAACAAATTCAAAAAGATCAAAGTCATACCACGCATATTTTCTGACCGCAACACTATGAAACTAGAAATCAACCACAAGAAAAGGTCTGGAAAGAGCACAAATACATGGAGGTTAAATAACATACTACTAAACAGTGAATGGGTCAACCAAGAAATCAAAGAATAAATTTTTAAAAATTACATGGGAACAGATGAAAATGAAAACACAATGGTCCAAAATCTTTGGGATGCAGCAAAAGCGATTTTAAGAGGGAAGTTTATGGCAATACAGGTCTACTTCAAGAAGCAAGAAAAATCTCCAATAAACAACCTAAACTTACACTTAAAGGAGCTAGAAGAACAACAACAAAACCCAAAACCAGCAGAAGGAAGAACATAATAAAGATTAGAGCAGAAATAAATGATATAAAAACTAAAAAACAATAGAACAGATAAATGATCTGTTCAGATCTTTGAAAAGATCAACAAAATTGATAAATCTCTAGCCGGACTCATAAAAGAGAAAGAAAGAGAGAGAGAGGACTTAAATAAACAAAATCACAAATGAAAGGAGAAATAACAACCAACACCACAGAAATGCAAACAATTATAAGAGAATATTATGAAAAATCATATGCCAACAAACTGGACAACCTAGAAGAAATGGATAAATTCCTAGAAACATATAAACTACCAAGAGTCCTGGGATCGAGCCCACATCAGGCTCACTGCTCAGCGGGGAGCCTGCTTCTCCCTCTGCCCCTCCCCCTGCTTGTGCTCTCTCTCTCTTCTCAAATAAATAAATGAAATCTTAAAAAAAAAAAAAAAAAAGAAACATATAAACTACCAAAACTGAAGAAGGAAGAAATGGAACATTTGAACAGGCCAATTACCAATGATGAAATTGATTAGCAATCAAAAAATTCCCAACAAACAAGAGTCCAGGACTAGATGGCTTCACAGGTGAATTCTATCAAATATTTTTTTAAAGATTTTATTTATTTATTTGAGAGAGAGAGAGCACAAGCTGGGGGAGAGGCAGAGAGAGAGGGAGAAGCAGGCTCCCCGTTGAGCAGAGTCTCATGGGGGACTTGATCCCAGGACCCTGGGATCATGACCTGAGCCAAAGGCAGTCGCTTAACCGACTGAGCCACCCAGGCACCCTAAAACTTTCATTATTTGCCTAAAGACTTCACAAAAATTACTAGAACTGATAAATGAATTCAGTAAAGTCACAGGATACAAAATCCATGCACAGGAATCTGTTGCATTTCTATACACTAATAATGAAACAGCAGAAGGAGAAATTAAGAAAACAACCTCATTTACAATTGCACCAAAAATAGGGCGCCTGGGTGGCTCAGTCGTTATGCGTCTGCCTTCGGCTCAGGTCATGATCCCAGGGTCCTGGGATCGAGTCCCATATCGGGCTCCCTGCTTGGCAGGAAGCCTGCTTCTCTCTCTCCCACTCCCCCTGCTTGTGTTCCCTCTCTTCCTGTGTTTCTCTCTGTCAAATAAATAAATAAATAAAATATTAAAAACAAAAACAAAAAACAATTGCACCAAAAATAATAAAATACCTAGGAATAAACTTAACCAAAGAGATGGAAAGACCTGTACTCTGAAAACTATAAAACACTGATGAAAGAATTTGAATATCCACCTAATACTTGCACAGGTCAAACTCCTGCCCATTCAAGTCTTCAAGGATGGCATTAATCTCTGCAGTTCCCCAAGGGATGTGACACTGCTTTTGGTTAACTATCTCAATAGGATGTAGGAGTTCCAGGGGCTTTCACTAGCCCTTCCCGCCATAATGTTCTCACTCCAAGGGTCAGAGAGCCAATGTGGGGATCCTGCCTGTTGCCATAGATGTCTATCCTAATCACACTCACAGGGACTTGGAAATAACCACAGGTTGGGACTGTGGATCACCTGAGCCACCCGTGAGTTGGACTTGAGCTAAGAATCCATCTATTACCTGACCACCTTAAGCCCCCACCTTGATTGGTGGGCCATAGTGCAATTGGATCCCCTGGGAATTAGCATCAATTCAGAGCCAGTATCTAGTAATTCTCAAAAGGTCTGGGTATTTTCTTTTCTCTAATGCACATTCTAGTAAACAATCCACAGTTCTTTTCTCAAGGAGACCCAATCTCCCTTTTTTTAAAATAAAGATTTATTTATTTATTTGTTAGAGAGAATGCCCAAGGGCAGGGGGAGGGGCAGGGGGAGGGGCAGAGGGAGAGGGAGAGAAGCGGACTCCCCGCTGAGTCCGGCAGCGTGGGGCTCATTCCCACGAACCTGAGATCATGAGTTGAAATCAAGAGTCAGACACTTAACCGGCTGAGCCACTCAAGTGCCCCCACAATCTCCCTTTTTAAAAAAGCTTTATCTGAGAGAGAGAGGGAGAGAGAAAGAGAGAGAGAGAATGTGGTGGGGTGGGGCAGAGGGAGAGGGGAGAGAGAATCCCAAGCCAACTCCATGCTGAGCGCAGAGCCCAAGGTGGGGCTCATTCCCAGGACCCTGCAACCCTGCGATCACAACCTAAGCCGAAACCAAGAGTCAGCCCCCAACTGACTGCACCACCCAGCCCCATTTCCCCAATCTCCCTTTTAATCAAGGTGCTCTGAATCTATGCTGATTTAGGTTTAGAAACTGGGAAAGTCCGTGACTTTCCACTCTAGTGACTCAAGTTAGATATTTTGGCTACCAGAAGAAGACTTTTTTCCCCCTGTTATATAGATCAAGCAACTTTTTAGTAGGCTGCTCATCTATTTTTTCTTATGAACATGGTGACCAATTAGCCACCGCCAAAGTTTGCTGTGGGCCAAGGTATTCTGATTGCTGGTATGTCCCTGCTGCCCTTTTCAGCAGATGAACCAATCATATCTTTGGTGGTAATATACTGTCATTTGGCCTCTGCTGCTTCAGGTTCCCATTATCCTCATTGAAATCAGGCAGCCCATCTGATGAACCTATTGCATGGGGAATCCTCCATGGAATACCTGGCTTACACAAACAGAGCAATGAGAGCTTTTCAGTAATGCAGGTGCTTTCCTCACCAATGTATTTCTCAACGCCTTAGTGGAGGAAATGTCTTCTAGGATTTCTTGTGGAATGCAGTTAGAAGTAAGTATGTTGGTTGTGATGATAAGTCTACTCCAATATTCCTATCAGTCTAACCCTTTGGATTCTTTATTCTACAACATGGAGGGAGTTCTGGAGTCTCAACTTCATTATGGTAGGCCACTGTTGAGTTTGAGTCTCAGTCACCGTACTAAGTAAATTGTTAGGGCCATTTCCATCTGCATGAGCCAACACATTAAATCCAGGCTGTCTAATAAGTGCATCTACATCAAAGAATTTGACCCAACCTAGGGCTATATTTTGCTCAGCTTGGCCTAATACCCTTAGAATCCCCTCCCATACATATTCTCCAGGTATTTGCTGATATATATTAGCAAAATCTTGTAGTCCTTTTGCTGTATAAGTCATTTCCTCCTGGGTTATAGTGTGCACCTAAATCTTTTGGGTTCAGTGAGATTTGATCCTTATTATGGGTCTAATGGCAACAGGAAGTGGTTGTGATTGCTTTAAGGAGGATGAATGTCCTCTTCCAAGGAATCTGTCCCAGGTGAGGTTATCAAGCAAGGAACACTAATCTCCCCAGACATTGGCAAGATACTGGCAAGCACTCAGAAAACAGGTATTCATGATTTTCAGTTTCATCATGGTTCAATAAGGCATTCTTATTCCAAGTTTCAGGATCCCATTCTTTCTCAATCAGTGCCCAGAACCGCACCTAAGAAACTTGTGAGACTGGTATTGTAATTCATTGGCTCACAGAATTCATTTCTAAAACCAGCTTAATTAAGGTACAATTAAAATACAATAAATTGAACATACTTAAAGTGCAAAATTTGATATTTTTTGACATATTCGTGTCAAAAATTCATGGTTTCATTCAATGAAACCATCACCACAATAGAAATAGTGAGCACATTTGTCAAGCCAAAAGTTTCCTTGTCACTCTTTGTAATCTCTCCCATCTGCCCTTCTCCATGCTCCTTTATCCCCAAACAACCATTGATTTGCTTTCTGTCACTTTGGGTTATTTGCATTCTCTAGAGCAGGAGTTGGCAAATACTTTCTGTAAAGGGCCAAATAGTAAATATTTTAGGTGTGGACAACAGGCAAAAATGAAGATATTATATGGTACTTGTATAACAAGAAATAAAATAATTTTTATTGGTGAGATTAAAAGTAGAGTAATAATTGAGTACAATTTTTATGATATAAGTGAAGTTTCTATAACATTTTGTCTAACTGATGTTCAAAATTAGTGTTCCCTCTTATCAAAATCTATCAAAACCTTTATGTGTTAATTCTGATTTGTAACATGATGTTTAAAAATGTCTTTCACACAGATGGGTACTGCCAAATACAGATGTCAATCCATAAGTGTATGGTTTTACTAAATCATATTCATCATTTGAAAAACATTTATAGAATTCTATTAGATTTCTCATTTGATATTTGCTTTTTAGCATGTCACCACATTGCAGTTTGATCACTTCCAATTGAAGGTTAAATGGAATTGCCTCAATCACACAAATGGATTTTGAAATACAGAAACTTCCTTTATACTTGTATTGAAGTCCTAAAATTGCTGCTGGAATTGTAGTTCGAGTCTGAAAAATATAGACAGCTATTTCAAATTTTTGTGGGAATTGAAATCTTTTTGTTAACTTTTGACATCCTGTGTATAAAGCAGCTTGACATTAGTTGTAATTCAAACAATGTTGCCAAAATTGCTTTACAGCAGTATAAGTTATGTATATAAGTGCTATTTTGCCTTATAATTTTAGGTTGAATTCATTAAGAAACATTGTCAAGTCTGCAACAAAAGCTAGTTACCAAAACCATTCAGCATTTGACAGTAGTGGCTGAATGTGGTTCTTCTCATTCAGAAAAATTTCAGTCTAAAACCTGAGTTCAAAAAACCCCAACAGAATGTTATATTGCTAAGACATCAAATTGCTATGTGGTAGGGTAAGTCAGAATATTCAGCTTCTGTTTCTAGCAAAAGTTTATGATGGTAAAGTCCACAAGAGCAAATGAAGTTCATATAATACATTCAAATAATTTCTGCAAAGTACCTGCTGAGAATAATACAATTAATAATTACAGGCTTTATTTTTTTTTTTAAGATTTTATTTATTTATTTGACAGAGAGAGACACAGCGAGAGAGGGAACACAAGCAGGGGCAGTGGGAGAGGGAGAAGCAGGCTTCCCGCCAAGAAGGGAGCCTGATGTGGGGCTCGATCCCAGGACCCTGAGATCATGACCTGAGCTGAAGGCAGATGCTTAACGACTGAGCCACCCAGGAGCCCTAATTACAGGCTTTAAACACCTTACATATTCACAAGCTTTGAAAATTTGTGCAACCAAGACTTTTTCTACTCCACATATTTTTTTACCAACATCAGTTGTAACACATCTTAGCAGATTCCACTTCAGTTTGTAATGAATCAGTGTTTTCTCAATCTCTTTAAAAATATTTTTGCTTGTCGTTCTTCCACCCAGTCTATTCATAGAAGCTAATTCTTGAGGGGTGTCTGGGTGGCTCATCAGTGGAGCATCCGACTCTTGATTTTGGCTCTGGTCATGATCTCAGGGTCCTGGATCCAGCCCCAGGTAGGGCTCTGCATTTAGTAGGGAGTCTGCTTGGAATTCTTTCCCCCTCCCTCTCCCTCTGCTCCTCCCCCTACTCATGCTTGCTCGCTCTCTCTTTCTCTCTCAAATAAATAAATATGTAAATAAATAATCTTTTAAAAAGAAGCTAATTCTTTTTTCTAAAAAGATTTCATTTATTTATTTGAGAGAGAGAGGGAGTGCACACCAAGGGGGGAGGGGCAGAGGGAGAAGCAGGCTCCTGCTGAGCAGAGAGCCCAATGCAGGACTCAATCCTAGGACCTTGGGATCATGACCTGAGCTGAAGGCAGACGCTCAACAGACTGAGCCCCTCAGGCGTCCCAGTGTGTGTGTATTCTTATAATAAAACTTGATAGACACTGAAATTTGGATTTTGTATAATTTTCACATGTCATTCTTCTTTTGCTTTTTTTCAACCAACTAAAATTGTACAAATCATTCTTAGTTCACAGCCATACAAAAATAGGTGGGAAGCTAGATTTGGTTTGCAATCTGTAGTTTGCCAACCTCTGATCTAAACACGAATGAATCACAAATGTATATCTTAAGCCATAATCTATACCCTGAACTTCATGCTTATATATTCAAGTGCCTACTTCACACCTCTATTTGGATCCTATGTGTATCTCAAAAATAAGCCATTCAAACCCATAGTCTTAGTCATTTTTCCCCAAAATTTTATCTTGAAAGTTTCCAAAAATATAAAATCACTGAAAGGAATTTATGGTGAGCATCTGAATACCCACAACAAGATTCTATCCTTAACATTTTACTATACTTGTGCTATCACATAGGTATCCATCTATCCATCTATCCATGGATAGATGGATAGATGAACATAGGATAGTTCATCTTATGATGAATTATCAATCATAGTGTTTTTTTGTAATATAATTTTTCAATGCATTTCAAAGTTAGCTGAATAAAATCAATACACTTCACCCTAAATATGTCAGCATGTATACCTTTAGGTAGAGTTCAATGGGTATCTTACAGTCTTTTTTTTTTTTTTTCTTTCAAGGTAGGTAGAAGTCACGTATGTTCTAGAGTTCTATGTAAATGGAATCATGCAGTTTGCACTGTTTTTGGTCTGGCTTCTTTCACTCAGCACAGTTATTTTGAGGTTCATCCATGTTGTTGAATATCAATAGTTCCTCCCTTTTTATTGTGGAGTAGTATTCCATTTTATGTTTATATCACAATTTGCTTATCCATTCACCTGTTGCTGGATCTTTAGGTTGTTTCCAGTTTTTTGGCTTTTACAAATAAAGTTTCCATGAACATTCATGTGTAAATTTTTGCGTGGACATATATTTCCTTTTCTCTGGATAAATACCTAAAATCGGAATAGCTGGATCATATGGTAGGTGTATGTTAACTTTTTAAGAAACCACCAAACTGGGGCGCCTGGGTGGCTCAGTTGGTTGGGCAACTGCCTTCGGCTCAGGTCATGATCCTGGAGTCCCGGGATCGAGTCCCGCATTGGGCTGCCTGCTCGGCAGGGAGTCTGCTTCTCCCTCTGACCCTCCTCCCTCTCATGCTCTCTGTCTCTCATTCTCTCTGTCTCAAATAAATAAATAACATCTTTAAAAAAAAAAAAAAAAGAAACCACCAAACTGTTTCTACTGACAGTTCCAGTTGCTCCACATTCTTGTTGATGTTTGATATGATCAGTCTTTACATTGTAGTTATTCTGATAGATGCAGAGTGCTATCTGATTGTGGTTTTATTTGCAATTAAACCATATTTTCATGTGCTTATTTTCCATCCATATACCTTCTTTGGTGAAGTGTTTGTTCAAATCTTTTGCCCATCTTTTAATTGGGTTGTTTGCTTTCCCTGTTGAGTCTTGAGAGTTCTTCATCCTAAATCAGATATATGCTTTGCAAGGATTTTCTCCCAGTTGATAGCTTATCTTAAGAGTGCCTTTTGGGGTGCTTGGGTGGCTCAGTTGGTTAAGCGTCTGCCTTCGGCTGGGGTCGTGATATCCAGGTCTTGGGATGGAGCCCTGTGTCGGGCTCTGGCTTAGGGGGGAGCCTGCTTCTCCCTCTCCCTCTGCCTCTCCCCTGCTTGTGCTCTCTCTGTCTCTGCCTCTCAAATGCATAAAAAAAAAAAAAAAGAATGCCTTCTGAAGAGCATACATTTTTTTATTTTGATGAAGTCTAATTTATACTTTTTTTTTTTCCTTTCATGGATTGTCCTTTTGGTGTTGAATCTAAGAAGTCTTCGCCCTAACTGAAAGTCACGAAGATTTTCTCCTGTGTTTTCTTCTGGAAGATTTATAGTTTTAAGTTTTATATTAAGGTCTATGATCCATTTTGAGTTACTTTTTGTATATGGAATGAGATATGGATCAAAGTATTTTAGTGGGGGATATGGATAAATAATTATTCTAGCATAATTTGTTGAAAAGGTACCCTTGCTCCATTGCATTGCTTTAGTGACTTTGTCAAAAGTCAGTTGTCCATATATGTGTGTGTTTATTTCTGCATTTCCTATGCTGTTTAACTGATCAGTTTGTCTGTCTTTACAACAAGACTACATTGTTTTTGATTACTGTAGTTTTATAACAAGACTTGAGACTATTGTAGTGGTAGCCCTCTACTTTGTTCTTGTTTTTCAGAGTTGTTTTGACTATTCTAGGTCCTTTGCATTTCCATATATATTTTAGAAATAGCTTGTAAATTTCTACAAGAACGTCTGTTGGGATTTAGTTTGGATTGCATCGACCAATTCAAGAAGAACTGCTATCTTAACAATATTGAGTCTTCCAATCAATGAGCAAAGTATAGCTCTCAATTTGTTGAGATTACTCATTTTTTGTAGTTTTTAGTGCATATGTCTTTCACATCTTTTGTTAGTTTATCCCTAAGCATTTCATTGTTTGGTACTTTTGTAAATGTTTTTTAAACATTTTAATTTTTAATTGTTTGTTGCTAGAATACAGAAGTACAATTGATTTTTGTATGTTGATATTGTGTTCTATAACCTTGCTAAATTCACTTACTGGTTCTACTAGCACTTTTGCTGACTTCACTGGACTTTTTTACATAGACGATTTTGTGTATTCTGTGAAAAAAAGAATTTTATTTCTTTTGGAGAGGGTAAATCTCGTCCTTGTTATTCCATCTTGGCTGAAAGCAGAAATGCTCCACACAGATTTTATTTTTTTTATTTTAAGCAAAATCAGCATTGTGGCTACAGGAAAAAACAGATAATTTTAGTTGTCATGGAAGCTCTCTGGTCCTGAGACCATGACAGGGACCTGAGAGTTAAAGGACCTGAGTTTGTCATTTTCCCTCTGTTAACATCCAGTGCACTTAAAGATTTTTTTTTAATTTATTTATTTGAGAGAGAGAATGAGAGACAGAGAGCACGAGAGGGAAGAGGGTCAGAGGGAGAAGCAGACCCCCCGCTGAGCAGGGAGCCCGATGTGGGACTCGATCCCGGGACTCCAGGATCATGACCTGAGCCGAAGGCAGTCGCTTAACCAACTGAGCCACCCAGGCGCCCCACCCAGTGCACTTAGATGAATTCATCCCACAGTTCAGTCCTCATAGTTATCATTACTGATACAACAGTCAAATGCAATAGCCACTCGGGCTCCCAAAACACATGCTTTAGTTAATGCGTACTCATCAAGTAAGCCACAGGTGACATTTTGATTAACTGCGACACTACTGTACATCATGGATTACTAACATCCCACTTCCCATTTTTTTAAAGGATTTTATTTATTTATTTGAGAGAGAGAGAGAGAGAGTCTGAGCAGGAGAGGGGCAGAGGGAGAGGGAGGGAATCTCAAGCAGAGACCCCAGTGAATGCATAGTCCTACTCAAGGCTCAATCTCATGACCCTGAGATCATGACCTGGCGTGAAACCAAGAGTTGGAGGCTGAACCAACTGAGCCACCCAGGCACACACTGCCCCCCATTTCCCATTTTCAAGGAGTTTGAACCCAATGGCATGACCAAACAAATCCCCAAATTCCATCCTTGTGGATCTATATCCTGGCACCTCTCTTGGTACTAATTCTGTATCAATCATCAGGATTCAATCATGAGGCAGAAACAATCATTTAAATGGGGAAGTTTTAACATAATGAATGATGAACTATTTACATGGGATTACTACTAAGTATGAATAAAAGAGAACTCAAAAAATACCAAAGACTGAGGGAGAGTACCCAAGAAAGTACCAAACTTAAAAGGTGGGTGCCCTCCCCGCAACTGGGATTCAGACTTTATTGGAGAGATGTGACCGCAGCACAGCGGATGGTGGAGAGAAGTTTGCTGGGTTGCTCCAGGGCTGAGCGGTCCATAGCCAGTGGGTGGAGGCTAGTTGAGGCGGGAGGGTGTGTGTGTGTGGGGGGGGGGTGGTACCGTAAGCAGGAAATGCATCTACTGAAGTGCTGGTCGGCTAAGGCTGTCCCAGGCAGGGAACCACCAATCGGGGCTGGCAAGCTGGAAGTTGAATGTCACTGGGTGTCCCGTGCAGTGCTGCCTGCCACAGCCAGCAGAAAACAAAAAAACCACGACACACACAGAAGAAACAAGAAAAGCCCCTTTTTCCGACAGTGTCCCTCCAACGCCCTCTACTGGCAAGAAAAAAAAATGTTTACCAGTTCCAACTCCAGGAGCAAGCAAAGCAATTAATGGATTTGGAGCCAAGAGGCAATAAATTGGTAACTGGCACACTATACTGCGAGTCATCCTAATTTTCACCGGCCGGCATGGATTTAAAAGTAAAACTCTTACAGTTTCACTTAAGAATGCTCTTGTTGAGGGCGCCTGGGTGGCTCAGTTGGTTGGGCGACTGCCTTCGGCTCAGGTCATGATCCTGGAGTCCCTGGATCGAGTCCCGCATCGGGCACCCTGCTCGGCGGGGGGTCTGCTTCTCCCTCTGACCCTCCCCCCTCTCATGTGCTCTCTCTCTCTCATTCTCTCTGTCTCAAATAAATAAAATCTTAAAAAAAAAAAAAAAAGAATGCTCCTGTTGAAGCAATCAAAATTATCCAGGTTATTAAATGTCAACCCTTGAATACATATCTTTTTAAGATTCTGCATGTCAAAATGGGGAGTACAGGTAAAGCCCTTATGTTGCATAATGAAGAATGGTTATCTCAAAGAAAGACCCGCGTGAGATGGGGTTGTGAGTTGCACTGACCTTTCTTTTAAGGAGCACCATTTTTACTCATAAGAATGAAGAACAAATTATTATTATTCAGGACTGGCAGACTTTATTTTAATTCCAGTATAGTTAACATTCAGTGTCCTATTAGTTTCAGGTGTACAATATAGTGATTCAACAATTCTATACATTACTCAGTGCTCATCACGATAAGTGTACTCTTGATTCCCTTTACTTCTTTCACTCATTCTCACCCACCTCCTCTATGGTTACCGTGGGTTTGTTCTCTGTATTTAAGAGTCTGCTTTTGGGTTGTCTCTTTTCTTCTTTGTTCATTTGTTTGTTTCTTAAATTCCACATATGAGTGAATCATATAGTATTTATCTTTCTCTAACTGACTTATTTCACTTAACATTATACCCTCTAGATCCACAAGTGTTCTTAAAAATGGCAAGATTTCATTCTTTTTTATGGCTGAGTAATATATACCACATCTTCTTTATCCGTTCATCTATTGATGTATACTTGGGTTGCTTCCATATCTTGGCTATTGTGAATAATGCTGCAATAAACACAGGAGTGCATGTATCTTTTTTAATTAGTGTTTTTGTATTCTTTGGGTAAATACCCAGTAGTGTGATTACTGGATTGTTGGGTAGTTCTATTTTTAACCTTTTGAGGAAACTCCATACTGTTTTCCACAGTGGCTGAACCAGGGTGCATTCCCACCAACAGTGCACGACGGTTCCCTTTTTCCCCACATCCCTGACAACACTTGTTTCTTGTGTTGTTGACTTTAACCATTCTGACAGGTGTGAGGTGATATCTCATTGTGGTTTTGATTTGCATTTCCCTGATGATGAGTGATGCTGAGCATCTTTTCATGTGTCTGCTGGTCATCCATATGTCTTCTTTGGAGAAATGTCTGTTCATGTCTTCTGCCTATTTTTTAATTGGGTTGTTTTTTGGGTGTTGAGTTCTGCCAGTTGTTTACATATTTTGGATGTTAACCCCTTATCAGAGATACCATTTGCAGATATCTTCTCCCATGCAGTAGGTTGTCTTTTGTTTTGTTGATTTTTTCCTTTGCTGTGCAGAAGATGTAGTCCCAATAGTTTATTTTTGCTTTTGTTTTCCTTGCCTGAGGAGACATACCTAGAAAAATGTTGCTATGGCTGATGTCAGAGAAATTATTGCCTGTGCTCTTTTCTAGGATTTTTATGGTTTCAGGTCTCACATTTAGGTCTTTAATCCATTTCAAGTTTATTTTTGTGTGTGGTGAAAGTGGTCTAGTTTCATTCTTTTCCATGTAGCTGTCTAGTTTTCCCAATGCCATTTGTTGAAGAGACTGGCCCATTGCACATTCTTGCCTCCTTTGTCATAGATTAATTGATCATATAATCATGGGTTTATTTCTGGGCTCTCTATTCTGTTTCACTGATCTATGTGTCTATTTTTGTGCCAGTACCATATTGTTTTGATTACTATAGCTTTGTAGTATGTCTTGAAATCTGAGATTGTGATACCTCCAGATTTGTTCTTTTCAAGATTGCTTTTGTTATTCAGGATCTTTTGGGGTTCCATACAAATTTTAGAATTGTCTGTTCTAGTTCTGTGAAAAATGCTGTTGGTATTTTGATAGGGATTGCATTAAATCTGTAGATTGATTTGGGTAGTTAGGGACATTTTAACAATGTTTGTTCTCCCAATCCATGAGCATGGAATATCTTTCCTTGTATCATCTTCAATTTTGTTCATCACTGTTTTATGGTTTCCAGAGTACAAGTCTTTCACCACTTTAAAGTTTATTCCTAGGTATTTTATAATTTTTGGTGCAATTGTAAATGGGATTTTAAATGTTTGTATTATATTGTATTGTACAATTTGGTGCAATTGTAAATGGGATTGTAAATGTTTTCTTAATTTCTCTGCTACTTCATTATTAGTGTATAGAAATGCAACAGATTTCTGTATATTGATTTTGTATCCTGCGATTTTACTGAATTCATTTATCAGTTTTAGTAGTTCTTAGGTGGAGACTTTAGTGTTTTCTATGTATAGTGTTATGTCGTCTCTGGCAGACATTTTTACAAAAATGAATTAAGTAAGCCTGTCACACCAAGGGAAAAAACTGATAATGTTTGCTGCCAGTGATAAAATTCTAACTTTTAAGTGAAAATTATAATTTTTGAAAACTTATATCTATTATCAAGATCCTGACAGCTTCTTGGGGCGCCTGGGTGGCTCAGTCGTTAAGTCGTTAAGCATCTGCCTTCGGCTCAGGTCATGATCCCAGGGTCCTGGGATCGAGCCCCGCAACGGGCTCCCAGGCGGGAAGCCTGCTTCTCCCTCTCCCACTCCCCCTGCCTGTGTTCCGTCTCTAATTGTGTCTCTTCCTTTCAAATAAATGAATAAAATCTAAAAAAAAAAAAAAAAAAATCCTGACAGCTTCTCAATGCATTAAGATTTTTTTCCCAATATTTGTGGCAGATAGACCACTGGAAGTTCATATAACAGAGTATGATACATTCATTGATATGATTTTACATTCCACATTTTTAACTAATTTTGAAAAAATTCTGTCAAATTTTGGTGTAGTATCAAAAAAGTGTATCAATAATTATCTGAAAAACACTCCTTTTTCCAACTATATATCTATATAAGGTTGGGTTTTTTTTCTATATTTTAACCAAAACAACCCATCAAGCTATGCTGGATGCAGAAGCAGATATGAGAAGCTGGTTTTCTTCTATTAGACCATACATTAAAGAGACTTGCAAATATGTAGAACAAGCTGCCCTCCTCAGTAAATTTGTTTTTTTTTTTTGGAGAATATTGTTTTTTTCATTTAACACCATGTTATTTATGTTAACATAGTTTGTTATTGATATTTTTAAAAGAGGAACTAACATTTAAATAATTTCTTTGTTTGAATCTCCAGTGGGATGAACATCATAGCTATAACCCACATAACCTAAAGCTTGTTGGGGTTCCTTAATGAAGAGTACAAAGGTGTCCTGACACCAAAAAATTTGAGAACCACTGCTATGAGGAAAGTGTCTGCTGCACATTAAGTGTTCAATAAGTTGGGTGTTCTCTGTGACATTTGGCAATGAAGCAAAGGAAGGAGAGATGATAAAAGCTAGAACCAGCATCAGAGTTGAGAGGATACTTTTGATAGTTTATAATCTTGACTGTTCATGTCTACAGACCCTGGAGAATGAGAAATTGTAAGTAGTTATTTTGCACACACTCAATCCAGACCATCTTCTGTCTCCCTCTTTCCCATGCTCTGTACCTTCTGTGAACTCTTTGTTGACCTTTCCATATCTTCTTTGACCTCCTCTGCAATCTCAGTGAACAGCTGTGCACTTTCTCTGAACTTTAACTATAGTATCTACTACAGGGGATGCCTCATGGCTGGGTGAACCATGTGACAGGTAAACTCAGTCCCTTGATCTTAGGGCTGTAGAGTCAGGCATAGGGCAGCTCCAGGTCAAAGGTGCTTTCTAGGTCTGTGTGGGGAATCCAGCACTGATCACTCCTGGGTGTTCCTTCCCATCCCACAGCCACCAGGCCTGAAGGACCCCTACTGCATAAAAACCTTCGAAGTGGCAGAAAAGAGTGGTATTCTCCCTTGTAGATACCTGGAATGGGAGCAAGGAGATGGGGGGGGTGGGAAGTTGAGGGTGGTGGGGGAGGCTAGAGGAGTGTGAAAGGGAAAGAGGAAGATGGACTGTTGTTACAAACATTTCCATCCATTTGTCTGGAACCTTTCATCTCAGATGCAGACAACTCAGGGAGAGAAAGAGTTATTGGAAGTTGAGGGCAATGAAGAGAAAGACCTAAAAGCTTACTGCATTCTGGATATTGATAGGGAAACATTGCCTTGATAATAGAACCTGAAGGGGAGGCCTCATTAGAACTGTTCTCCTCCTCCTCCAGAAATTGGGCCAAAATATGTCCATTTGGGGCATAACCATGTATGTGGAGTACACCAGACCAATGATGTTCCTTATACTGAAGGGACATGTAAGCAGCACAGAGAAGCCATGTAGATCCATGAGGGGAGTTCTGTAAGTGGGAACCTGAAAGTGAGGGAGAGATAATGGGGAGAGTAAGGGGAAAGAAGAAGAAAAAGACAGGTTGAAGATGAGTGAAGAGGGAGAAAGTCTGAAAAATGAGAAGTAGAGAATAAGAGAGAGGGAGAAGAGACATAGCATTGTGAAGAAGAAAAGAGGGAGAAAGAGGCAGCACAAGTTAGAATCAGCTCAGTATTCCAATTTCAAATCCTTCAGAGAGAAGAGAATATGCTATGAACAACTACATGCCAAGTTGCAGGGATAAGCTAGATGAAATGGACAGACTCCTAGAAATACACAATCCACCAAAACTGAATCATGAAGGAATAGAACATCTGAATAGACTTATAAATAATGAGACTGAATCAGTAATCTAAAACCTCACAACAAAGAAAAGCCCTGGGCCAGATGGCCTCAGTGGTAAATTCTACCAAACATTTACAGAACTAACACCAATCCTCAAACTCACCTAATTGTCCTGGCTTGAAACTTTACTTTGAATAGAAGTGGCAAGAGTAGATTTTCTTGTCTTATCCAGGAGTTTATAATTTGTTTTTTTGGATTTTCTATGTAGACAATCATGTCACCTGCAACCAAGATAGTTTCTTTTCTCCTTACCAATCTGTGTACCTTTATTTTCTTTTCTTGTCTTATTGCACTAGCAGTAAGAAAGAATGTTGAATGCTAATGGTGAAAAGAGATATCCTTCCCTTATCCCAAGTCTTAAAAGGAAAGCACCTAGTTTATCACCATTAAGTATGATGTTAGTTATAGATTTTGTTCTCCTGTATCTTTGGTTTGCCAGGAGTTTTTTATTTTTTCAATCATGAATAAGTACTGGATTTTACTGAATGCTTTTTCTGTAGCTTTGATATAATCATACAATTTTTCTTCTTTATCTTATTGATGTGATGGATTACATTAATTTTTGAATGTTGAATCTGGCTTGAATCTCTGGAATAAATCCTCCTTGGTCATGACGTTTAATTGTTTTTAAACTCTGATGGATTCAATTTGCTAATATTTGGATGAGGATATCTCCATCTATGTTCATGGAGAGATTGTCTATAGTTTTCCTCTCTTGTATTGTCTTTATCTGGTTTTGGTATAAGGATTTCCCTAGAGCTTACAGTATACATTTACAACTAATCTAGGTTCATTTTCAAATATATTCCTTCATGGACAGTGCAGTATCTTACAGTATTCCCAATTCCTCCCTTCCACCCCTTGTAACATTCATTTTCCATAGCTGTTATCACCCAATACCTTATTGCTATTATTTTAAGCAAAAAGTTATATACTAGATCAATTAAGAATAAAAAATATAAAGGTTTTATTTTACCTTCATTTATTCTTTCTCTAACATTCTTCCTTTTTAAAATGTAGATCTGAGTTTCTGACCTATATCATCTTTCTTTCTCTTTCTTCTTTCTTTCTTTCCTTTCTTTCTTTCTTTTTCTTTCTTTCTCCCTTTCTTTCTCCTTTCTTTCTTTCTTTCTTTCTTTCTTTCTTTCTTTCTTTCTTTCTCTTTCTTGCTTACTTTCTCTTTCTTTCTTTCTTTCTTTCTTTCTTTCTTTCTTTCTTTCTTTCTCCCTTTCTTTCTTCTTTCTTTCTTTTCTTTCCTTCTTTCTTTTTCTTTCTTGATTTTATTCATTTATCAGAGAAAAAGAAAGACAGAGCACAAGCAGGCAGAGTGGCAGGCAGAGGGAGCCAGACGTGGGACTCGATCCCAGGACCCTGGGATCATGACCTGAGCCACCCAGGCGTCCCTCATTTCCTTTTCTTTAAAGAACTTCTTTTAACATTTCTTACAAGCAGGTCTACTGGTTACAAATTGTCTCAGGTTTGGTTTGTTTGTTTGTTTGTTTTGAGAAAAATCTTTGTTTCTCCTTCATCTTTGAAGGATGATTTTACTGGATAGAGAATTGTAAAAGCTTTCTTTTTTTCTTTCAGTGCTTTAAATATTTTACTCCACCTTCTGCTTGCTTGTATGTTTGTGAAAGAAAAATCTGATGTAATATTTATCCTTTTCCTCCATATGCATTTTATTTCCTCTGGCTTTTTGCAAGATTTCTCTTCATCTTTGGCTTTCTGCAGTTTGAATATGATATGTCTAGGTCTAGAATTTTTTATATTTATACTGGTTTTTGTTCTCTGAGCTTCCTAGACCTGTGGTTTGGTGTTTCATTAATTTTGGAAACTTCTCAGCCATTCATCAAATATTTCTTCTGCTCCTTTCTTTCTTTTCCTTCTGTTATTCCCATTCCATGTATGTTATGCCTTTTGAGGTTGTCCCAGAGGTCTTGAATGTTCTATTCCTTTTTTGGTTTTCATTGTTTTTTTCTGTTCACATTTTTTGGGAGGTTTCTACTAACATATTATTAGGCTCACTGATTCTTTTGTGCCCTGTTTACCAATGAGTCCATCAAAGACATTCTTCCTTGTTAAGTATTTTTGGTTTCTAGTATTTTCTTTTGATTCTTAGAGTTTCAGTCTTTCTGCTTCTGTTACCTTTCTTGCATGTTGTCCACTTTTTCCATTACAACCCTTAGCATATTATAGCATTTTAGATCCCTGGTCTGATAATTCCAAAATCTCTGCTATATATAAATCCAGTTCTTTGCTTATTTTGTCTCTTCTAATTAGTTTTTTGTTGCCTTTTAACATGCCTTGAAATCTTATGCTGAAAGCCAGACATGATGTATCAGGTAATAAAATGGAAATAAATAGGCCTTTAGTGTAAGGATTTATGTTCATTTGGTTAGGAGTTATGCTGTGTTTACTGTGTGCTCTAGGTGTAGGTATCAGAGGCTTCAATTTTCTCTAGTGTCCTTGTTTTTATCTTTCCTCGTGTCTTTGGGTTTTCTTAACCCCTCCCCCCCCCCTTTTAAAGTAGGTTCCATGCCCAAAGTGGGGCTGTCTATATTCTGGATACTAACCCCTTATCAGATATCTGATTTGCAAACTTTTCTCTCATTCTGTGAGTTGCCTTTTCACTCTCTTGATAGTGACCTTTGATGCACAAGGTTTTAAATTTTGATGAAGTCCAATCTATGTACTTTTTCTTTTGTTGCTTGTTCTTTTGGTATCTTATCCAAGAAATCATTGCCAAACCCAATGTCATGAATATTTTTCCTGTTCTCTTCTAAGAGGCTTAGCTCTTCTGCTTAAGTCTTTGAATTATTTTAATTTTTTTGTGTATGGTGTGAGGTAAGGATCCAATTTCATTATTTTGCATATTAATATCCAGTTTTCCCAGTAACATTTGTTGAAAAGACTGCCCTCTTCCCATTGAATGGTCTTGGAACACTTGTCAAATCATTTGGCCTTATTTGCAAGGGTTTCTTTCTGGCCTCTCCATTCTATTCCTGTGGCCTATATATCTGTCTTTATGCCAAGACCACACCTTTATTTTTTGTTTAAGATTTTATTTATTTACTTGACAGAGAGAGATAGAATACAAAGAGGGGGAGCAGCAGAGGCAGAGGGAGAAGCAGGCTCCCTGCTGAGCAAGGAACCAGATGCGGGGCTCAATCCCAGGACCCTGGGATCATGACCTGAGCCAAAGGCAGACACTTAACCAACTGAGCCACCCAGGCATCCCCAGACCACACTTTTAATTATTGTAGTTTATAGTAAAACTTGTGAAATCAGGAGGTGTGAGGCCTCCAACTTTGTTCTTTTTCAAAAATTTTTTGGATGTTTGAGGTCCCTTGAAATTCTATATGAGTTTTAGGTGGATTTTTCTATTTTTACAAGTTAAAAGTTGTTGGAATTTTTTTTTAAGATTTTATTTATTTATTTGTCAGAGAGGGGTGGGAAAGAGAGCACAAGCAGGGGGAGCTGCAGACAGAGGGAGAAGCAGGCTTCCCGCAGAGCAGGGGCCCAATGTGGGACTTGATCCCAGGACCCTGGGATCATGACCTGAGCCGAAGGCAGTTTAACAGACTGAGCCACCCAGGTGTCCCAAAAGTTGCTGGAATTTTGATAGGAGTTGCACTGAATCTGTAATTTGCTTTAGGTAGTATTGACATCTTAATAATATTACCTCTTCCAATCCATGAAAATGAGATGGATTTCCATTTATTCATGTCTTATTAACTTCAGCAATATATTTTTTTAAGATTTTATTTATTTATTTGAGAGAGAGAGAATGAGAGACAGCATGAGAGGGAGGAGGGCCAGAGGGAGAAGCAGACTCCCTGCCGAGCAGGGAGCCCGATGCGGGACTCGATCCCGGGACTCCAGGATCATGACCTGAGCCGAAGGCAGTCGCTTAACCAACTGAGCCACCCAGGCACCCTTAACTTCAGCAATATTTTGTAATGAATTTTCAGTGTACAAATTTTTCACCTCCTTGGTTAAGTTTATTCCTAATTATTTAATTCTTTTTGATACTATTATAAACGGAATCATTTTCTTAATTTCTTTTTTCAATTGCTGTTAGTGTTTAGAAACACAACTGATTTTTATGTGTTGAGTTTGTATCCTTCAACTTTGCTGAACTGGTTTATTAGTTGTGTTTATTAACTTAAACTGTGTGTGTGTGATCTTTAGGGTTTTCTACATATAAGATCATGTCATCTGCAAATGGAGATAATTTTGCTTCTCCAGTTTGGAGATGTTTTATTTTTCTTGACTAATTGCTCTGGCTAGAATTTTCAATACTATGTTAATTAGAAGTGGCATAAGCAGGCATCTTTGCCTTGTTCCTGATCTTAGAAGAAATGCTTTTCTTTTTTTTTTTTTTTTGAAATGCTTTTCATCTTTCACCATTGACCATGTTGTTCTCTGTGGGTTTTCATATATGGCTTTTATTATGTTTAAGTAGTTTCCTTTTATTCGTAGTTTGTGAAGTGTTTTTATCATGAGTGTTGAATTTTATCAGATGCTTTCTCTGAATCAATTGAGATGATATTGTGGGTTTTTTCCTTGATTCTGGTAATGTGGTGTATTAACACTAATTGAGTTTTAAATGTTGAACCATCCTGGCATTTCGGGAACAAGTCCCACTTGGTCATAGCATATAATCCTTTTAATACACTGCTGAATTTGGTTTGCTAGTATTTTGTTGAGGATTTTTGCATCAGTGTTCATAAAGGATATTGGTCTTTAATTTTCTTGTAGTGTTTTCATATGGCTTTGGTATCAGGGCAATGCTGGCCTCATTGAATGAGTTAAAGGTACTCCCTCCTCTTCAGTTTTTGGTGAAAGTTTGAGAAGGATTAGTGTTAGTTTTCCTGTAAATGTTCCGTGAGGCTATCGGGTCCAGGGCTTTTCTATGTTGAAAGATTTTGATTGCTGATTCAATCTCTTCACTAGTTATATGTCTACTTAGATTTTTCTCTTTTTTAAAAAATTCTATTTATTTATTTGTCAGAGAGGGAACACAAGCAGGGGGAGCGGGAGAGGGAGAAGCAGACTCCCACTAAGCAGGGAGCCTGATGCGGGGCTCAATCCCAGGACCTGAGCTGAAGGCAGATGCTTAACTGACTGAGCCACCAGGCGCCCAACTGGTTTTGTTTTTTGCTTGCTATAGGCTGTGTCTGTGCTGAGGATCAGACTGAATTGTAAACTTAAGGTCTCCTCAGGTTTTTTTCTGAGCCAGCACCTTTCCCTGGGCATGTGTAAAACTCTAATTTCCCCTGTATATGTGGTTGCTTTTGAATGTTCTAGTCTTTAATGACTGGCTCCCAAAAGAGGAAGAGAAAAATGAAAGGGAAAAAAAGTACCCTTTCTTTAAATCCCCTGGAAATCACTTCAGCCAGAAAAGAGGGACTGGCAACAATGGTGTGTGTGTGTGTGTGTGTGCACCTCTATGATCAGAAGCAGCAATCGGTGATGAGAACACAGATTCCCCCATATTTGAAGGACAGGGTCCTTACTGCCCAACCTGGCGCCCACAAGCTGCATGTGAATTGCTCCAAGAACATGTGCACCGCTGCCTGCCACAGGGCTGGGGGTTGGGGGATGGGCAGCTGCTACCAAACTGGGAGCTGAAATGGTCTGAAATTAAATGCAATTTACCATCCAACACTTCCCCTGGAATTGCAAGCCTTCAATAGACTGCAGTTCTAAAACAGTTACATCAGACAGATTCTGCCAGTACAACTGCTGTCTAGTAGGAAGTGGATTCCTGGTGCTTCTTATTCTGTCATCTTCCTTCCTCTTTCAGTTTTTGGAAGAGCTTGTGAAAGATTCATGTTAATTCTTTAAATGTTTGGTAGAATTCATAATGAAGTCATGCGGCAGGCTTTTCCTTGTGTGAAGTTTTTTAAAATTACTAATTCAATGTCTTTGTTATAGATCTATTCAGATTTTATATTTCTTCTTGAGTTAGTTTTGGTAGTTTGTGCTCTTTTAGGAATGTGTTGCTTTCATCTAGGTTACCTAATTTGTTGGTATACAACTGTTCATAATAGTCTCTTACAATTCTTTTATTTCTGTTCTGCTGGTAGTGATGTCTCTTCTTTTGTACTTGTTTCAGGATTGGAGTCCTCTCTTGCTCAATCCATCTAAAGGTTTGTCAACTTTGTGGATTTTTCAAAGAATCAACTTTCAGTTTCATTGATTTTCTCTAGGGTTTTCTGTTCTCAGTTTCATTTACTTCTGCTCTTATCTTCATTTTCTTCCTCAGCTTGCCTTGGGTTTACTTTGCTCTTATTTTTCTAGTTCTTTAAGGTAGACATTTAGGTTATTGACTTAAGATCTTTCTTCTTTCTTCTTTTTTTTTTTTTTAAGATTTTGTGTATTGGGACACCTGGGTGGCTAAGTGTCTATCGGTTAAGTCGGTTAAGTGTCTGCCTTCAGCTCAGGTCATGATCCCAGGGTCCTGGGATTGAGCCCCGCATCGGGCTCTCTGTTCAGAGGGGAGCTTGCTTCTCCCTCTTCTGCTCCCCCTGCTTGTGCTCTCTCTCTCTCTCAAATAAATAAATCAATCTTAAAAAAAACTTAAAACTTCCTGATGTTCATGACAACATAGCCTAACATTTCCTGCTTAATCAGCTTTTTACAAACCGTACTATCACAGATACTGTTAAATCTTGCAGTGTGCCAGTGATGTAGCCGTGGTACTGATGAAACCGAAGCTCAGAGAGGTTGAGGGAAACCTGCTCCAGGTTACATGTGCACAGAAGTGGTGGAAGGGGAAGCCAGACCAGGTCCCGGCCCTGCCACACCTCTCTGCTCTTCTATCCACAGGGTTGTCACCGGTCCAGGAAAGGCAAACAAGGCGGGAAGAGTATTACCTATGGGTGTCTTCAATGGTTTAAATCTCTCGAGACCTCTGTCCATCTGGTAGCTGTATGTTTAGCTTTGTAAGAAAGTGCCAAACTGCCTTCCAGAGTGGTTATGCCATTTGACATTCCTGCCAACAGTGCATGAGTGTTCAAGTTCCTCCACATCCTCTTCAACACTTAGCATGGTCAAATCTATTTAATTTCAGACATTCTAATAGGTGTATAGCGGTATCTTGTGGCTCTAATGTTTCATTTCCCTAAAACTAATGATATCGAGTCTCCTCCTAATGTGCTTATCAATATATCTTCTTTGGTGAAGTGTCTCCTCAAATCTTTTACCCATTTTAAGATTGGGCTCTTTGTTTCTTATTGAGTCTTGAAAGTTCTACATATATTCTGGATACAAATCTTCTATCAGGGATGTGATTTGCAAATTTCTCCTAGTCTGTAGCTTGTCTTCATTCTCTTAACAGTAACTTTTGAAGAACAGAAGTTTTCAATTTTGATGAGATCCAATTTATCTTTTTTCCCCCTTGTATGGATCATGCTCTTGGTATTGTATCTGATAAATATTTGCTTAACTCATGGCCACAAAGATTTCCTCCAGGGTTCTCTTCTAACAGTTTTATAGTTTTAAGTTTTACACTTAGGTCTTTGATCCATTTCTATTTTATTGTGGTATAACATACCTAAGATGAAATTTACCATTTTTAAAAAAAGACAATTTTTTAAGAGTTTAAAGTTTAGAGCAAAATTGTAAGGTAGAGATATCCCATATACTCCCTGATCCCACTCATGCACAGCCTCCCTCATTATCAATGCCCCCACCAGAATGGTACATTTGTTACAACTGATGAACCTATATTGATATGTCATCACCCAAAGTCCTAATTTACACTGGGGTTCACTCTTGGTGTTATCCATTCTATGGGTTTGGAGAAATGCTTAATGGCATGTATCCACCATTATAGTATCATGTAATAATTTCACTGCCCTAAAAAATCTTTGTGCTCCACCTATTCATCCCTCCATTCCTAACCCTTGGCAACCAACTGATCTCTTTACTGTCTCTATAGTTTTGTCTTGTACTAAATGTCAAGCAGTTAGAATCAAATAATATGTAGTCTTTTCAGATTGGCTTCTTCCATTTAGGAAAATGCATTTAAGTTTCCTACATGTTTTTTTCTTTTTTTGAAAGATTTTATTTATTTGAGAGAGAGAGAGATCACGAGCAGTGGGGAGGGGTAGAGGGAGAAGCAGACTCCCCACTGAGCAGGGAGCCTGATTGCGGGACTCGATCCTAGGACCCTGGGATCATGACTTGAGCCGAAGGCAGACGCTTAACTGACTGAGCCACCCAGGCACCCCTCTCCATGTCTTTTCATGGCTTGATCAGGTTAGCACTGAGTATTACTCCACTGTCTGGATTTACCAGTCTATTTATCCATTCACCTCACAAAGGATATCTTGGTTGTTTCCAAGTTTTGGCAATGATGAATAAAACTACAATAAGCATCGCATACAAGTTTTTGTGTAGATGTAAATTTTTAACTCCTTTGGGTAAATACCAAGGAGTATGATTACTGGATGGTATGGTAAAAGTATGTTTAGTTTTGTGAGAAACTGCCCAAGTGTCTTTCAAAGTGGTTGTACTATTTTGCATTCCCACCAGCAATGAGTAAGATTTCCTGTTGCTTCACACCCTGGCCAGCACTTGGTGTTTTCAGTGTTCTGGATTTTGGTAATTTAAATAGGTGCAGAGTGGTAATTTTTAACCAATTTTAAGTACACAGTTTGGTGGCATTTAAGTACAGTCACAATGTTGTATAACTGTCACCACAATCTATTTCCAAAATCTTTCGTCACCTAAAACCGAAACCATGTAACCATTAGCAAGGACTTTCCATTTCCCTGTGCCCCGGCCTCTGGTAACCTCCATTCTACTTCCTGCCTCTATGAACTTGCCCATTCTAGATACGTCATATAAGTGGAATCATACAATGTAGATGCCCTTTGTCTGGCTTACTTTAGCATGTTTTCATCCATGTTGTATGTAGCATGTATCAGAACTTTATCCCTTTTCAAGGCTGACCAATATTCCATTATAGGTACACATCATATTTTTTCTATCCATTTCTCTGCTGATGGATACTTGGGTTGTTTCCATCTTTTGGCTCTTGCCAACAGGTTGCTGTGAACACTGGTGTACAGCTAGCAACTTAAGTCCATTTTCCTTTTATTCCTGAAGTGTAATTGACACACAATGTTACATTAATTTTCGGTGTACAACATAGTGACGTCACACCCCTATACATCGTGCTGTGCTCACGTGTAGCTACCATGTCCCCATACAACACTATTACAATACCATTGACCACATGCTCTATGGGGTACCTTCTGTCCCTGGGTTGTTCCTGTTCTCAGTTCTTTGGGGTATATAGCTACAAGAGGAATTGCTGGATAACATGCTAATTCTGTTTAGCTTTTGGAGGAACCAACAAGTTATCCACAGCAGACACACCATTTTACGTGCTTACTAGCAATGTAACGAGGGTTTCAATTTCTCCACATCCTCATCAATACTATTTCATAGTAGCCATCCTGATGGATGTGAAGTGGTTTCTCACTGTGGTTTTGATCTACATTTCCCTAATTAGCAATGTTTCATCTGCTTATTGGTTACTTGGTTACCTTTGGAAAAAATGTCTTCAAGTGCTTGACCATGTTAAAATCAGGTTTTGTTGCTGGGTTTTAGCCATTCTTCATATATTCTAGATGTTAACTCTTTATCAGATATGATTCACAAATATTTTCTCCCAGCCTGTAGATTGCCTTTTCATTCTGCTGATAGGTGTCCTTTCATGCACAAACAACTGATTTTTTACCCTGTAACTGCTGAATTTGTTTGTTCTAGTAGCTCTCCTGTGGATCCTTTGGGATTTTCTATATTCAGGATCATGTCTGTGAATAAAGATTTTACTTCTTCCTTTTAATTTGAATGCCTTTTATTTATTTATTTGGCCTAATTTCTTTGGCTCGAACTTTTTAAAAATTTTATTTATTAGAGAGAGAGTGTGCACATGCATAAGCAGGGGAAGCTGCAGGCAGAGGGAGATGGAGAAGCATGCTCCCTGCTGAGCAGGGAGCCCAACGCGGGACTAGGATCCCACAATGCTGGGATCATGACCTGAGCCGAAGGCAGACGCTTAACCAACTGAGCCACCCAAGTGCCCTGGCTCAAACTTTTAGTACAATGTTGAAAGAGAACTTCCTTGTCTTGTTCCTGATCTTGGGGGAAAAGCTTTAGTTTTCACCAAGTATGTTAGCTGTCAGTTTTTCACAAATGCCCTTTATCACATTAAGGAAGTTCCTTCTTTTCCTAGTTTTCTATTATTTTATCATGAAAGGACACTGGATTTTGTCAAATGCCTTTTCTGCATCCATTGAGCTGATCCTATGAGTTTTTCCTCTGTCCTATTAATGTGGTGTCTTACACTGATTTTCTTATGTTGAACCACCCTTGCATTTCTGCAGTAAATCCATTTGGCCATGGTATAGGATCGTTTTAATATGCTGTTGGATTTCATTTGCTTGTATTTTGTTGAGGATATGCTAAGAACCATCTTCATTCACTTAAAAGTGTTTGTTTCATACAATACTGTTATAATAGGTGCTTTACAGGTTTTGGTTTTGGCATCAAAACCAAATGATGCCAAACCAAAATGGCATCATTTTCCTTGAGGACTGGTCACATGGAGAATAATTCTAGATTGTATCCTGAGCAATCTTTATTGTGTTGTGAGACTCAATCTGTTAAAATCCCCTCATGAATATTTTTGTTTCAGCAGGCAATTTTCTCTCTGGTCAGAAAGACAGGGTTCTGTAGAAGTTTTTCACTGCCTGGGCCTCTACTACAGATAGAGCCCTAGGACAGGGGCATCCCTGGGCCCAAGCAGGAGGAGAAAAATAAAATGGTGATTCCCTTCTTCAGACCACTGTCCCCTTTCCCTGGTTTCTCTACCTAGGTGACAAGAGTTTTAGCTACCAGAACCAAACTACTGCAACCTTGCAACTTCTGCCTATTCTTGTGGGAAGGCCAGAGGGGGGAAAAAAAGAAAAACGAAATGGGATTTCCGATTACATTTTCCAATCACAGGTTCCCTTATCCTGGTCCTGTGACCACAGCTAAGACGGATCCCTTTGGGGTTTTTGTAGCCTGACCTCAGAGGTAAAAGCCACGAACAAAGAAAAACACCAGGAATCTCACTCCTGTATACATTGCTTAAGTTTTTACTTCCTTCCCTGATCTGCTTGCTTTTATTTTTCAGAGTCTTTAAATAACTTTTTGTATTTTTTCCCCCCATTTTTAGTTGCAAGCAGTGGGAGGGAGGGTCTACTGGGCTTAACTTTTGGCCAGTATCAGAAGACGGGAAGCAACTTTTGAGAACTCACGAACCCGTACTTTCACATAGTTTCACAAGTCACTACTGCTGTTTCCCAGCTAACTTTGCTCAAACTGATGCTGGGAAGTTACATTGGAGAATCTGTGAATTTGAGCTTATTTTCACAAAAACAGCTGTCTCAAGCTCCATTTCCTCAAGTTCATGACAGTAAGTTAGTTTTGCTAATTTATGAATCTGAGCTTAATTTTCAAAAGCTGCTTCATTTTTATTTCACCCAGATTTGCTTGAACATATTTTTGAGATGATCTTCTGGAGTTTAACAAAAAAAATTTTCTTACCCTCTAAATTTGTTCCAACTCCTCCTGGGAAGTTAGTTTTGAAAACTCCTGAATCTAATCTTGTTTTCATAAAAGACTACTGTTTCAGCTAGATTTGTACAATTAGCTGACCTTGAGAAGTTCATTTTGTGAACTTCTGAATCTGAGCTCATTTGTACAACAATTATCAGGTTCCAGCTAGATAAGCTCAAACTCATGTTGGGCAGTTACTTCAGAGTCTGTTTTTTAAAACACTTTTTTCATCTGAATTTGCTGTTTAAGCATCATCGGGAAGATACTTTTTTAAGATTTTGTGCATCTGAGGTGGTTTTTTTTTTACAAAAACTGCTACATTTCATCTAAAGTGTTCAAATTCATGTTATTTCTTTTGAAAATTATTTGTAAATCTGAAATTTTTTTGTTTTGCTTACAAAAGTTAGTTTTAGGTATTTTTAAAAAACACTCTGAAAATTTTCTTTTGGGAAAAACGTGAATATGTTTTTTACAAACTGAAGGGTGTGCACTGGGAGAGGTCATCTCTTTTTCTTCCCTAGAAAATGCCAGAGCTGAGGTAAAACAATGCCCAACATATTGTAGGCCTTGGTCAGTAATGCCCTGTCATACAATTCCAGGGGCACCGATCACTTTGTATCTAGGACAGGGACTGGGACAAATCTGGTCTGTGGATTATTTTTGTACAATCAACCAAGAATGGATTTTACAATTCTAAAGAGTTGTTCAAAAGCAAAGTTGGGGCGCTGGGTGGCTCAGTCAGTTAAGTGTCTGACTCTTGATTTTGGCTTAGGTCATCTCAGGGTCGTGAGATCAAGCCCTGTGTCGGGCTCCACACTGGGAGTGGAGCCTGCATAAGATTCTCTCTCTCTCTCTCTCCCCCTCTGCCCCTACACACCTCTTGTTCTCTCTCAAAAAAAAAAAAAAAAAAGGCAGGAAACTTGTATGTGACAGGTCATCTGTGGCCCACAAAGCTTAAAATATTATCTAGCCCTGGACAGAGAGCTTTTACAACACTGTTGGCTGGTTACCATGCATAGACCAGAAGAGGAAAGGGACCCCTTGGAGGTGGGCAATGTAATGAATGGCTTTGCCTTCTGCTAAAGAACGCTAAATGGGCCACATTTAGTATTAAGTCAGCATAGCCCAGAGATGCATAGGCTCTTCAGCCTTTCCATCGCTTCTCCGGCCTGGTTCTACCTCTCTGTGACCCACCACTCACATGTTCAGAGTTCAGTCCTTAGCCCTCTCCTCTATGCTGCTCCTTCCAGAAGCATAATTAGCACTAATGGTTAAAAGCCAGGCTCACAGAATCAGGCTACCTTGTTGTGCATCTATTTCCCTTACTTCCCAGTTATGTGATCTCCAGCAAATCACTTCACCTGTTTTGGCCCTCAGTTTCCCCATCTATAAAATGGAAATAATAGAAAGTTTCTAAGAGATTTCAATGAAGTGAGGCATGTAAAACACCAGCACACAAGCGGCCGATCATGTTGGCTCTGACAAACGTTACCTATTATACCTCTGACAAGCATTTATAAACCACTCACTTCGAAATCTCCCGTTCTTTTTCCATGATAGACTAATAATTGTCTCCCAGTGTCCACTCGCCCCTTCTTTTATTAATAGAACTCCCCAGGTTTGAATGAACACACAACCATCCAGCTACAGGTATTTCAGTTTTCCCTACAGGATAGGGAGAATATGAGACTTAAGTTCTAGCCAACGGGATCAGGGCAGTTTCCCAGGCCCCCCACTTCCGCTTCCCCCTCCAATGGGCTTCACAAGGACGTGGGGCTGGTGCACCAGCTTTCAGCATGTAGATGAGAACCACCACCCAGGGGACAGTGGAGCAGTAAGACAGTGGGACCCCTGGGTTCCTAGATGATCTTGTGGAACACAGTTGGTTTAACCCCAAGCCTGGAGCGCTCCCCTACCTCTGTACTGTCCCATGAGAAGTAAACTACTTCGTTTGCATCGCTGTTTTGGAATCCCCTTGTTATAGCAGCTTAACGTATATGCAATCCAAACTCTTAATCTCCAGCTGCCTCGCTTACGTCCCAAATGTGTCTCAACTCAACATTTTAAAATCTAACCACACTCTCGGTCCACCTTACATACCCAGCTGTTTGTATGTTCCTGAACACAAAGACTATCCCAAGTTTATCTTCTTAATAGCCTTATTATAGCTATTTATTCCCAGTCAGGAGAACCTTTTGTTCTTGACTCCTACTACCTCCACATTCAACTGGTTGCAGACACCCCAGCTTGTTCTGTACATCCCTCTTTGACCCCTCCCTCTTTGACCCCCCTCAGCTCAGATCCTAACCACCCTGGCTCTAGATGCTTTTTATTTTCTGGTTGGCTCTCTAGCCTCCAATCCCATAGTCTACAATGCTGCTCCATTACTCTTCTCAAAACTGGATCCATTTGTGTATTTTGTTTTCAAAAGTCCAAAGCTTTTGAAATGATGAGGGGGCCCCATCCTACCTCCTGCCCGTACTCCACACACTTTATAGCAAGCGCATTATTCTGTCACTCCTCCAATCCTTTGCACTTGCTCTTTCTCCTTTGCCTACATCCATGCTTCTCAAATGTGGTGGAGGATCATTTACAAAAATTCGCCAATTTCCTGTGGATCAATACTTTTGGAAACACAATTCAAGTAAGAAATACGATCACACATTTAGATGTCACAGGGGTGGCGTGTTTCTCAGTGCTGACTCTTAATCATGATCCTTGTCTTTCTCAGGTCCAGGTTAACTGCAGATCACACTGGTCCAAGGACCATACTTCCCACAGGTCGACACTAAGTCTCCCCTTCGCCTGCCTGGAGAACCACCACCCAAACCCCCCTCAAGGTCCAACCAGCGCTGCTGCCTCCGTTATGCTTCCCTGATAGTTATGCTCCGGAGTCACATCCTATTCAACACCTTGCAAACCTTCCAAACCCCTGGTAGAACTTATCACATGGTATTAAAATTTTCTGTCCAATGTCAAAGAGCAGCAGACTCTCTGAAGTCAGAGATACATATGAGTCATCTCTGCATCCTGAGCCTTGTGCCTATCATGTGGCAGAAGCTCAGAAACATAATCAGCAAATGAATGTGTCCAACCCAGCTCTGTGGCAACATGCAGACAAGCAGGCACTGTAACAACACTACACAGAACTTTAATAACTCGGGGTGTGCTCTACGACTGAGAGGCTGAAGGGCCTGGGCCGGAGACACAGCAGCGAGGCCATCAGTAGGCTGTCTGAGACTGCTGCTGGCGGTAGCCGCCCCGGCGCATGTAGCCCTCGTTCTTGCGGTAGCCGTCCTTCTGGTCTGCGGGGGGAGTAGAGGGGAGGAGGACATGAATGACAGTGCAGAGGTGGGAAGGGGGCCAGGACCCCGGGAGAACAGAGAGCCAGAACCACTGACCTCGGAAGTAGCCACCGTAGGTGCCCTGCTTGTGGTCGAACACCCGCTCATTATTTTCCACCAGGCTGCCCAGCTTCTCCGCCAGCTGCAGGGCCAGATTCTGCTGGGCGGTGGGCTCCGTGCGGTGCATCACCACTGTCTGCGTCGGCTGGTCCAGGGAGGCCTGACGGGAGTGAGGCAGAGAACGGACATGACACAGGTCTCCACTCCAAGCTCCCCATGACTCCACCTGCCCATTTTCCACCCTGGCCCTTACCATCAACTCCTCGTTAATGATCATCTTGCTGATGATGGAGTGCACAGTGGGCAGGTCCAGTTCAAACATGTCAGACAGAGTCTCCATGCTGGGGAGAAAAAAGGCAGAGAGCAGGGAGCAATCAGGAGCCTGGACCACGAAGCTGGGGCCCCTCTGCCATCCCAGGGCCCATCCTACCTGATGGAGTCATAGACGCTGCTGTAGGTGAAGAGGTAGGTCCGCAGTGACTCTTCCTGAATCTTCCTGTGCAGAGAAGGGAGAAAAGGGGAGCGATCTTCAGGGAAGGAGGCCAACCAGTCTTGTTCCCCGCCCACCATGGCTCTCCTTTCTGCTCACCTAACCAGCATGGTTCGGACTTTGTCGGCCTCGGGGAAAAGGTCCCACACTTTGCCATTCATCTTTTCATTGATGATAAAACTGTGGCAGGTCTTCCAGTCGCCCATCTTCATAGCCTTGGAGGCAGCAACCACGTGTTCCCTCATTGACTCAGGGGGACCTGAAAGTTTGGGAATGAGGCAGGGCCCAGGGGAAGCTTGGGACCATGGCTCCTGCCTCAGGCACCGCTCAAGGAAGAACATGGGACAGGAGAGTAAACAACCAGACTGGGATTCTCCCAGCTCTCCATTAAACAGCTATATGATTCTATAAATCACTTAATGTCAAACTATATTTATATAGACTAAATCAGTCTATGGCATGCTTCAGGGGATTGGTGAGCCCCTTGAAAATGTTGGCAAATTATTGTGTCTATCCTCACATACATTTCCCTAGGAAAAGGTACATAGCTGTTGTCAGATTCTTAGATTTCCTGACCTAAACAAATTTTTTCTTCCTTCTTTTTTTTAAGTAGGCTCCACACCCAGCATGGAGCCAAACATGGGGGCTGAACTCAGGACCCTGAGATCAAGACCTGAGCTAAGATCAAGAGTTGGGACACTTAACCAACTGAGGCATCCAGGTGCCCTGACCTAAAAAAATTTCTAATATCTCAATTGGAACTGTATCTGCCAAACATCATTCCTTCTTATACCACCTTCAGGATTTAACCATATCTGTATTATCACTGCTTCAGCGTATTTTTCTTTAAAGACAACCCAGGAGAAGAAAACATGGCAAACAAGAGTAACTGGAATTCAGAGTAGACAACTAAAATGCAAAACCACTATGACTGGAATGGATGGCAGGTGTAAAGAAACATGACACAGCAGACCCTAGCACAGGGAGCAAGCTCAAAGGTGTAACAGATCAGCCCAAAGAGAAATGTATGAATGAGGCTAAGTATAAGGAAGAGAACACAACCCTTCTGATCAGCTTCTACTTTGTCACTTTTAAAAAAGGGAAAGTTAGGGACGCCTGGGTGGCTCAGTCCGCTAAGCATCTGCCTTTGGCTCGGGTCATGATCTCAGGGTCCTGGGATCGAGTCCTGCATCGGGCACCTTGCTCAGTGGGGAGCCTGGTTCTCCTCCGGCCTGTCGCCACTCCCCTGCTTGTGCACTCTCTCTCTGTGACAAGTAAATAAATAAAATCTTAAAAAAATAATTAAAAAAAATAAATGAAAGAGGCAAAGTTAGAGATTCAAAGACTATTTCTCTACAAAACCAACAGTAGCACAGACCTGAACTAGAAACTGCCTTTTGGTCCTAGGCAGTCATAGAGAGGCAGGGACTGCAGTGAGCCAGAGAGCCCTAAGTGATGCTGGAGATACAGACTTTTTCAATTTTGCAATTAAAATAAAATAAAGCTTCTGGGCACCTGGGCGGCTCAGTCAGTTAAGCATCCGCCTTCGGCTCAGGTCATGATCCCAGGGTCCTGGGATTGAGTCCCACATCGGGCTCCCTGCTCGGCGGGAAGCCTGCTTCTCCCTCTCACTCAAATAAGTAAATAAAATCTTAGAAAAGGCATCAAGGGACGAATGAGCAAGTCTGCTGCCCTGCAGAGCCCCACACTCACCCAGCAGGGGCTGTCGCTCGCCCACCCGCAGCTGGTGATGGAACTGCTTGCTGATCATGCGTCGGCGGGCATCACTCTCGTGGGCAGCCATGTAAGGGATCTCCAGGAGCATGGCAGACACCAGATAAACACACTCCAGCAGCTCCAGGTTGATATGCAGGTGGAAGGGCACCTGCCGGCGCCGCTCCACCTTCTCCTGCTCCTGGTTGCGCTCCTGCAGGCTGCGCAGCAGCAGCCCCTGGCCCAGAAGCTCCTTGGCCCGGCCGCTGGACTGAATGTCCAGCAGGGCATTGTGCGCATCTTTGGTCAGGCCTTGGCGGAAAGCACAGATGCCCAGCTGCACCATGGTGCGGTTGTACAGGATCTGGGAATGAAGGGCAACGCACTCAGAAGTGACAACCACAAGGCAAGCTGTTCATCCAGTCAACAAATCTACGCTGAGCACCTCCGAGGTGCTAAGCACTAGGCTATGCGCTGGGACAGAGAACAAAACAGACAAGTCCCCATCCTTCCACGGAGCTTACGTTCTAGGGATAAGGGGATGGAGAACAAAATAACCACAATATGCAGATGGGTACGCAGGCCAAGGAGAAAAATAAAACACAGGAGGGAGTTAAGAAGGGAGCCATGTGGTGGTGGTAGGAACTCCCAATTTTATATAGGATAACTAGGGAAGGCCTCATTTTGAAGGGCATGTTTAAATAAAAACCTGACAGAAAAAAAGAGACCAAGTCATGCAGATATCTGGAAGAGTATTCTAGAAAAAAGGAAAAGTCAATGCAAAAAGGCCCCTGTGGAAGAACTGTGCGAGGTGTACTCAAGGAACCAGGAGAGCTATATGGCTGGAACTGTAAAGATGTGAGCATAAACTGGACAGGCAAGCACATGGCCCGCAGGCCACATTAATGTGTTTTTTTTTTTTAAGATTTTATTTATTTGACAGAGAGAAAGACAGCGAGAGAGGGAACACAAGCAGGGGGAGTGGGAGAGGGAGAAGCAGGCCTCCCGCAGAGCAGGGAGCCCGATGTGGGGCTCGATCCCAGGACCCTGGGATCATGACCTGCGCCGAAGGCAGACGCTTAACGACTGAGCCACCCAGGCGCCCCCACATTAATGTTTTTAAAATGGGAAACCATGGGAAGCTTTTGAGAAAATAAATGATATAATCTGACTTAACAGGGTTAACCCTGGCTGCTGCATTAGGAACAGCCTGAAGGAAAAGGCAGAAGCAGAGACCAGGAAGAGATGGTGGCTCCGACCAGAGGGCAACAGTGGAAGTGATAAGCAGTCAGGTGTGGACTCTGAATACAAGAGGCAGGGGAGTCAGAGGAGGGATGTGAAAGAAAAACAAGAATCGAGTCTGACTCCGAGATTTCTGGCCTAGGCAATTGAAAATATGGACTTGCCACTAATTAAGATAGGGGAAGATTTTAAGTAGTATAGATTCTGGGTGTGGGGGGGTGCAGATAAAGTCTTTATCGATGACAATAAAAGTATATAGATCAGTACCAGTCCTGAACACAGATGCAAAGAGCCTGAAAAAGTATTAGCACACACAATCCAGCCATATATAAAAAGAGGTAATAGATCATGATCAAATAGGCCATATCTCTGCAATGAAAAGCTGATACAAAAATCTAAAATCATGGTTACTCATCACATGAACACAATAAAGGAGAAGTAACTGCATCGTATCAGTAGATGCAGAAAAAGCTCTTGACAAAATTCAACCATCTATATAGGACAAAAATTCTCAACTAGGATCAGAAGAGAACTTCGTCAATCTGAGAAAGTGCATCTACAAAAATACTACAGCTAACGTTATACTCAGTGGTAAAATGCTGACCACTTCCCTAAGACTGGGGACAAGGCGAGGTGTTTGCTCTCACTACTTCTATGCAGCACTAAGTACTGGATATCTAAGTTATTGCAATATGGCAAGAAAGAGAGAAAAAAGGAGGGGCACCTGGGTGGCTTAATTGGTTAAGCATCTGCCTTTGGCTCAGGTCATGATCCCGGGGTCCTGGGCTCCCTGTCTGTTTCTCCCTCTCCCTCTGCCCCTCTCTCCCGCTCATCCTCTCCCCCTACCTCTAATAAACAAATAAAATCTTTTAAAGTAAAAAAAAAAAGGAAAGAGGAAAGTCATAAAGACTGGTATAATAATAAAACTATCTATATGCAGATGACATGATTATTTTGGCAGAAAAGCTAAACAAACAAGTGAATAGACTATTAAACCAAATAAGTAAATTTAGCAAAACAGATGCATTTAAGACCAAAATACAAAAATGAACTGTATTTTTATATACCAGTAGTTAATTAACAATTGGAAAATGAAATAAAAAAATTACAATTACAATAGCATTCAGACTCATAATATTCAGGAATAATTTCTTCTTTTTTTTTTGGAGAGGGAGAGAGAGAAAGCACGGCAGGGGAGGGGGGGTGGGGGGGGAGGGGGGGGTAGTGGGAGAGAGAGACAGAATCTTAAGCAGGCTTCATGCCCAGCATGGAACCCAGTGCAGGGCTCGATCTCTCGACCCGGAGATCATGACCTGAGCCGAAATCAAGAGTCAGAAGCTTAACCAACTGAGCCACCCAGGAGCCACTTCAGGAGTAATTTCTTAAGAGACGTGCAATACTTCTACAGTGAAAATCATAAAACGCTGCAGAGAGAAATTACACAAAGAGATAAGGTATAAGACTGAAAGGTTCAATGTTGTTATTAAGATGTCAATTTTCTCAAAACTGATTTATAGATTCCACAGAATTCCAGGAGGCATTTTTGTAGAAATTGACAATAGAATTCCAAAATTTATGTGGAAATGCAAAGATTACAGAATATCCAAAGCGTTCTTAAAAAAGACCAAAATGGAAAGACTCATACTACCTGACTTTAAAACTTATTTACAGGCAGAGATGAATGAATGAAACAGAACAAAAACACACTTACAATTATGAGGCCATATGGGCTTTTACATGCGGTTTTCCACAAAGGCACCAAAACAGTATGATGGGGAAAGAATGTCTTTGACCCTGACTTCATACCATCTAAATGTGAAAGCTAAAACCTTTAAGAACTTTCAAAAAAAAAAAAAAGTATCTTTGTTAACTGTGAAGGTTTCTTTAGACAGGACCCCGAAAATAATAAGCATAAAAGAAAAAACTGTTAGACTACACCACAAGACATGCTATTAAAAATGAATCGGTAGAACACACACAGGAAGAAAATATCTGGAAAACATTCATTTGACAAACGCCTGGCATCCAATGAAAAGTGGTCAACTTCAGGGGTTACCAGGGAACTAGGAACCAACACCGTAACGAGATTCCATTAAACAACAACCAACATGGCTTAAATTGAAAAGATAAACAGCACCATATATCAACAAGGAGTATAATATGCACACATTCTGGTACGAGTGTAAAGTGGTGTAACCACTTTTGGGTTTCTTATAAAACTGGACACACATCTACACTTTGATACAGCAAATTCTACTTTTTTTTTTTTTTTTAAAGATTTTATTTATTTATTTGACAGAGAGAGAGATAGCGAGAGCAGGAACACAAGCAGGGGGAGTGGGAGAGGGAAAAGCAGGCTTCCCGCCGAGCAGGGAGCCTGATGTGGGACTCGATCCCAGGACCCTGGGATCATGACCTGAGCCGAAGGCAGACGCTTAACGACTGAGCCACCCAGGCGCCCCAGCAAATTCTACTCTTAACTATTTACCCAAAAGAAAACGTACAGCCACACAAAGGCTTAAAAATGTTCCTGATAGCTTCTTTATGATAGCCCCACACTGAAAACAGACCAGGAGTCTATCAAGAGGAACACAGATCAAGAACTTGAGATAAATCCACGCACTGGAATAAGAAAGGACAAATGGGAATGCTATTTAAAAACCGTCATCACATGGGTTCGCCTCAGGTTTGCAGGTTCACAATGTGCACTGTTCTCCACTTCAAGATTGCTTCATTGTTTTAAACACATTTACAGGACCTGCGCTTAGACACAGCTGCAATGCTCCCGTGTGTCAGTGTCCCCCACAGCACTGCCACATGCACAGTCAGCGGTCCCACTGTCCTGTCCCAACACACCACACTGCATCTGGGTCCCGTCTTTCCTTAGTTTAACGACTTAAGGTTTTTCTCACCTTCTAAAATAAGAGATTTCCTAATGCTCTCAACTAGACACACACTAGGATCGTAAGCGTTAGCTGAACCCAAGTCTCCAGCCCAGAGGCCTCTAGTGCTGTCAGAAGAGGCCACAACACGGGAATGGGCAGGAGGATCAGAGCATGTCAGCACGTGGGAAGGACCAGCCAGACAGGTAGCTAACCTGGTGGAGCCATCCTGCCCCAAGGGCGGGGCCAGAGCGCCTCCTTCCCATCCTACCTGCACTGGCGGGTCTGCGTGCTGAATGTTGTCTTGCAGGTGGCTCATGAGCATGAGGTCCCGCGCCTGGTACCAGCGGGAGTGCAGGGCATGGTGGTAGATGTGGCAGAGGATGGCGCACGTGCGGATGCGGTCTGTGCGGTCCTTGGCGTAGATGTACTTGCACAGCCTCTCCATCAGCACAGCCGAGTCCTCGCCCTCGTTCTCTGCCTGGTCTTGCTCAGACTGGGGAGAGTGGGGCAGGATGTCGTCAGGAGAAGATCCGGCAGAGACGGCTCAGGCTTCAGCAACCAAAGGTGAGACTCTGTCCAGCCTCGTGCCTGGCCCTCCCTGCTCCGCCTCAGAGAATTCCCAGGGAACGGATTTGCCGTCACGTCCAGACAGACACCTCCCTCTCCCCCGCGACGTGGCTGCGAAGACTCACCTTTGAGGAGCCCTCAGGGGGGGTGAGCTGCCGCTGGTGGGCCTTGTAATCAAACTTGTAGTAGGTGTGGAGGATGCGCCTCAAGTAGACGCGACAGATCTCCTCGGTGGTGCCCTTCTCCTCCAGGTAGCGCTGCACACGCTCGATGATTGCACACACCTGCGCCTCGTCCTTCAGGTGCTCCACGTACTCTGGCAGGGAGAGCCCCCCTCCGCTCAGCCGGGTGCCGGGCTTTCCCCATTATCTGTCCCCCATCAATCCAACTACCTCTAGGTTTTTTATGCACCCATCAGCAGTCTCCTCACTGTGCCCTGAAAACACCATCCCCTCCCTGCACGCTCACACTTCTGTTCCTCTGGGTGTGCTCTTCTGCTGCTTCCTCCCGATTAACTCCTCCTCCTCATTTGGATCTTACCTTAAATGGCCCCCACCTTACGCCTTAAGATGCTTTCTTCAACCATTATCTACGGTGGCCACCCTATCTCTCACTAACACAGGTCCCTGTCCCTATTTAAATTTCTACAATTGCATTTTATTAACTCATTGAAATGCCTTTCTCCAGCACTGAAATGTAAGATTCAGTGAAGCGTGAAAGGCCTCTGGCTGCCTCGTTCATCACTACACCCCTGACTCAGTGGGCACATGTGGGCATTCATATTTCACTGAGTAAATGTCTTGCACTTTCCCCAACCCAAATGCCTCTGATCCAAGCCAAACAAGAAAGTGGACTGACGCCAGACCCCAATGATTCTCAAAGTATAGTCCCTCCATAGCAGCATCACCTGGCAATATGTAAGAAACGCAAAATTTGGAGGACACCCCCCACCCCGACCTATTGAATCTGAAGCTATGGCAGTGGGGCCTAGCATCTTCCCAGGCCCTCTGTGTGAATTCTGGGGTAAGGGAAGGGCTCGCTCCCCAGATACTTTGTTAATAAAACCCTTAGTTTTATTCCCTGCACCTTCCCTCTCACTGATGCCCACGCTTGCCCAAGCTTACCTTGAGAGTGAGGATCAGTATTTTGCATTATTTTGGTAAATTCTTCATCCATTCGTTCCACCAGGGTTAGGATACAGCCACGGACACGAAGTGGCTAGACAAGAAGGCAAAGGAAGAGCAAACAAATTAGCCCAGATCTCAGTGCCAGGCTTTGACCCTTCTGTCTCCACTGAGCCTTCGCAAGTAAACAACACACACCTTCAATTTCTCTCTTTACCTGGTCAACATTGTGCAGGTTCTCACTCTCCTCCAGAATGTTCTCTCCAACAAAGATGTTGGGGTTTGCAAACAGGATGTCCATCAGCTCATTGATGCAGTCCAGGCACTTCTGCCACATCTCAGGCTGTCAAGAGAACAGATGGCAGTGAGAGGCGTGAAGGTGGAAGAAGCAGAGGCCTCCCAAGAGCCCCTTCACCAGGAATCCATGGGGCCTTCAACTACCAAGACTGCTCCCACAGTCCTCAAGTTTTAAGACATTAGGCAACCCCCCACCCCCACCCCGACCAAACCACTAGTTCAGCTCTAGGATGCTCCTCTTCATTGCCCTCACCTTCATGTACGTGGCCAGGTTCGGGTTGTAGTCATAAAGAGAGGCGATGATATTGAACTTGATCTTGACTATAACACCCTCCCCCAGGTTGTTTTCAGATGCAATCTGAACCAGCAGCTGCAGCAGTTCAATCTGGGCTGCCCTGGAGGGGAACAGAAGGGGGTGAGGTAACAGAGACAAATCAAAAAACCTCATCCTGTCACAGCGTGCCCTCTTCAGGCAAGCAAGGCAGCGTCATTCCCATTACCCTCCTATCCTCACCACCTGCGTACTTGCTTCTCCTTTATAAATTCCAAACAGAAGCAGCAATAATGCTAACAATCTGCCATCCTCTTCAGTTACCAAATAATTAAAGAACGTGAGTATTCCCATTTTGCAGATGAGAAAATAATCCCCAAAGTTTTAAGTGACTGGTTTAAGATCAAAGGGAGAGTAAAGAGCAGAAAATTTTTGACTAGTATGTTCCAAGTATACCAGTCCTTCAACTATAGCCACACACAGATCTTTCCAAACAGTGCTATTTCCCCACCAACCTCCATCCATGTTTTAGAGAGAGCATTCACCCTGTAATCTCACAGTCCAGGCCCATGAATCTTACCGATCCGTTCCCTTCTTGCCTCGTGCCTGTAGGATCTCATTCAGTTTCTTGATGACAACAGCGTGGGTGATCTCGGTCCCCTTGGCAAACATTTTTGGCTTCTCCTGGGCAACACATGTCCTATCATGTGCAAGCTGATATAAATCCATTCTTACCCTAACTTTTCTCCCAAACCAACCAGGGGGGCACCTGTATGCTTTCCCAAATGGTTTCTCAATTCATTTTAATACTAAAGCCCAGGGCACCTGGGTGGCTCAGTCATTTAAGCGTGTGGCTCTTGGTTTTGGCTCAGGTCATGATCTCATGGGTCATGGAATTGAGGCCCGCATTGGGCTCCATGCTCAGCAAGGAGTCTGCTTGAAGATTCTCTCCCTGTGCCCCTTTCCCCACTCAAGCATGTGCACATGCTCTCTCAAATAAATAAATAAACCTTAAAAAAAAACAAAAACAAAAAACCCCAAAACCAAAAAACACGAAACACTAAAGCCCTCACCTTAACGAGGGGCACTCCACCCCGGACCCTTTCCCACTCCCCGCCTTCGTTGTCTTCCTCCTCCTCATCCAGGCGCTTAGATTTCCTATCGTGCTTTTTCTTGGCTTTGTCCTCCCGTTTCTTCTCAGCCGCCTTCTTGTCCTCCTCTGTGGTGGGGGCCCTGCCAGGAGACATGGGAGAACATGAAAGACCAGTCCCCACTCCACCTCTAAGGCCTCTTCTTCCCACGAACTTCTCTTTTTCTCCATCAAGCCCTGGGTTCAAGTTATATTCTATGAGAGTGAACTAAAGTTAACCATAACCATAACCAAAGCAAGGACTATCAAGCATGTGAATCTACCAGACTACTAACCAAGGCCTGTCACCATATCACACCCACTAAGAAAACCTTATGAAGGGAACAACGGGGCCTGGCCTATTAAGGTAGAGGGGCCAACCCAGCCACCGTGGACACAGAAACAGCCTGCCATGTTGCCCCACAGCTAACCTCCCAGGTTTTCCAGAGGAAACTATATCCGTAAGAGAGACAGTTGTTCTCACAGTTGCTCTTTAATACTAGTTGCTCTATCTAATCTTTTCACCAGCCACCATCAGTTTGAAATTAGCATAAAAAAATTTGCTGTTCCCAGACTGACTGCTCCACGCTTATGAGAATTAAACTAAATTCTGGGGCGCGTGGGTGGCTCAGTTGGTTAAGCGACTGCCTTCGGCTCAGGTCATGATCCTGGAGTCCCTGGATCGAGTCCCGCATCGGGCTCCCTGCTCAGCGGGGAGTCTGCTTCTCCCTCTGACCCTCTTCCCTCTCATGCTCTCTCTCATTCTCTCCCTCAAATAAATAAATAAAATCTTTAAAAAAAAAAAAACAAACTAAATTCTGAATTTAAAAAACAATTGTTTGGGGGCGCCTGGGTGGCTCAGTCGTTAAGCGTCTGCCTTCGGCTCAGGTCATGGTCCCAGGGTCCTGGGATCGAGCCCCGCATCGGGCTCCCTGTTTGGTGGGAGGCCTGCTTCTCCCTCTCCCACTCCCCCTGCTTGTGTTCCCTCTCTTGCTGTATCTCTGTCAAATAAATAAATAAAATCTTAAAAGAACAACAACAACAATTGTTCGGGGCCCCTGGGTGGCTCAGTCGGTTAAGCATCTGCCTTTGGCTAAGGTCATGATCCCAGGGTCCTGGGATTGAGTCCCGCATCGGGGTCGCTGCTCAGTGGGGAGGCTGCTTCTCCCTCTCCCTCTGCCTGCCGCTTCCCCTGCTTGTACTCTAATAAATAAAAATCTTAAAAAAAATAAATAAATAAAAATAAAAAACAATTGTTCAGGACAACAAAATTCCCCTATAAAAGCAAAAAGACCACTGGCAATCCCAAAGTGGTCTCAGGCCACTTGGTGTCTGAAACCATCTCCAAACTTTAATACTATATAATGAAATATAAACTCAACAACAGAAACAAATTATCTCAAACTTTACATAGATACTGATGAACAAATCTTTCCAGACTCAACAGATACTCAAATTATAATTCTCATCAATTGCCATTTAAATATCTACAAACAAATTTCATTTTAACTGCTTAAAAGGTCTGAATATGTTTTAGTAATAATTTATAAATTTGCCAGCTGGATCACTTTTCCGCTTGCCAAATGATGTATGCCAGAACTCAACAGCTTGTGGGTTTTCTCCCTGTACTACAGCAACACTCAAAAGCTCACTTTATAGGTAAAATCCTTTGCAAACATACTAAGTATGTTTAACTAAACTGAAACCTCTTGGTCATATCCCTAAAGCTCTGAAAAGATCAAAAAACCTAATGCTATTTTTAAAATCAATGCTGCTTAAATTTCAAAAGAACTTAATCTTTCCAGGCCTAAAATTTTACTCCTAGCCCTAAGGATATTGGGATTCTTACTTCAAAAACACAATGAACTCTCAACCTATGAAATTCCTTTTTTTTTTTTTAAAGATTTCATTTTTTTTTTTTTTTTTTAAGATTCTATTTCACAGAGAGAGATGCAGCGAGAGAGGGAACACAAGCAGGGGGAGTGGGAGAGGGAGAAGCAGGCTTCCTGCGGAGCAGGGAGACTGATGCGGGGCTCGATCCCAGAACCCTGGGATCATGACCTGAGCCGAAGGCAGATGCTTAACAACTGAGCCACCCAGGCGCCCCTAAAGATTTCATTTTTAAGTAATCTCTACACCCAACATGGGGCTCGAACTCACAACCCTGAAATCAAGAGTTCCATGCTCCAGGGTGCCTGGGTGGCTCAGCTGGTTGGGGGGCCCTGGGATCGAGCCCCACATCTGGCTCCCTGCTCGGCGGGAAGCCTGCTTCTCCCTTTCCCACTCCCCCTGCTTGTGTTCCCTCTCTCGCTATTTCTCTGTCAAATAAATAAATAAAATCTTAAAAAAAAAAAAAAAAGAGTTCCATGCTCCACCAATTGAGACAGCCAGGTGCCACTCTCACCCTATGAAATTCTAATTGGAAGACTAAAATTTGGCTTGACCTCTCCCCTATGATAGATTATACCTTGGTGTATTCACATCTAGTTAAAAATTAGAAAACTAATGTTTATGTTCTGTTATACATCGAATTGATGCAAGCCACTTTCCCAATGAGACATCACCAAATACACTTCTATTTAAATATGTAGCCAAGAGACAAAAGATATTAAGAGACACCAACAGAAGTTAGCCCTAACACTACGCTGAAGAAGGATTATTCCACACCCTCTTAACAACAACTACTGATCTAGAGCCCCTAGACACTCTTGCTTAGGATCCTAACAGTTTGGACATCCAGTCCCACCAGATTCATCCTGAGGTTCTCGCTCTCTCTTTCACACACACACACACACACACAGGCCTTCAGAAGCCAGTAACTCTTAGAAGTAGGCAGCATCTCTGTGAAATTCCACAGGCCAATCATGCTACCAGATGTAGCTAACTTGCTCCAATACACCTTCTAATCAAGGTTCATAATAGACAACAAACTTACGTTTTATTATGTGTCTTCCTTCTCTTTTACTCGAGTTAATCTTTTTTGCCTTTTTTCTCCACTGCCGACCTTATCAAGTTAAATATTATCAAAGTTTCAAAAAAATCTTGATTGCTCACTGTTTCAAAGTTAAATATTAAGTTTTAAAAAAGTCATGATTGTTCACTGTTGAAGGGCATCGAGAGGACGTAACTGCCGGCTGACCCTTGAGCGGGCCATGGGCAACGGGAGACCCCTTACCCTCTCTCCATCCTTGCGATATACGTTCTGCCCACCATTCCCATTCTGGGGGCCGTTTCAAGAATGCAGCCTTGTGAGTAACGTGTTAAGACCATCTGGACTGTACATGTGACACTACGTTAAGGCCTCTATATAACTTGTATGATTCTTGTGGGTGGGTGCAAAGATGTACCAGCCTTGCCGCCTTCCAAGACAAGTCTCGCCTGTCAGTTCCCTTGCTTATGAAACCTGCCACCTGCCCACCTGGAGAGATATCTGCCTCTTTCTTTGGTCTCTCCCTGCCCTCCATGTACAGGGGCCAGCTTCAGATTTCATCCTCAGAACACCCAAGGCGGTGAACCAACACTCACATTTGATTAAGAGTCTAACGTGGTAATTTATCAGAAGGGATCCAAGACACTAGATTTCATCAGTTTGTACTTAAGAATTCCTACCCAACTACAAATTTGGAAACATTAACGTGTGATCTGTAATTTACCTCTAATGTCCATATAGCAAGTTAAATCAACATTTTAGCCCCAAACTCACATTAATAACTTCCTTAGCTAAGAATTAATTAAAATAATTTTATTTAAATAAAAACTATAATAAAGTCAGCCAAAACTATAATAAAGATGTTCAATGAATAACATCTTACTGCACTTGGATATTTTGGAAGAATATATCAATTAAGAAAAAAGCTACTTGAGGGGCTCCTGGGTGGCTCAGTCAGTTAAGCGACTGCCTTTGGCTCAGGGTCATGATCCTGGAATCCTGCGATCGAGCCCCGCATCAGGCTCCCTGCTCAGCGGGGAACCTGCTTCTCCCTCTCCCTTTGCTCCTCCCCTAGGCTTGGGTGCTAAAGAAAAAAGCCACTTGAAAAAAGAGAAAAAAATCTATGTGATTTAAAAGTTCACTAAACTGATTCTTTAAAGCATTCCCACAGATGGGCTTATCCTGATTAAAAAATTAAACAGAACAAAGACTCTGATGTTTCTTATAATATTTGTGACTGGCCTCGTATTTTCTGCCCAAACCTACTACCTAATGTCCAGGGGCCTTAATGTTGCTAGACAGCCTTACTGCACACCAAAAAGAGATGGAAGCTCTTGAGATTAAACCCATTCCTTTATGTGCTTGTTTTAACCAAAAAATAAAAGCTGAGAAAATCTGATGAGGAAAAGGGTATAGACTGATTTAATATGGAGACGCTGAAAAAGGATCCTAGCAGACATGGAAACAGACGGTCATGCTTCTAGAAAACCCATTAACAACTAACACCAACGCTGGTTGGCTTAGATAGCTAATGAGAAAAAAACGTGCAATCAAAATTCACTGTTCCCATACCATCTGTGGTTTCTCTCTCCTCGTTCTTTTTCCTTATATAAATCTTGCTTTCGTTTTGGTTGGAAATCACCCTTAAAAACTGGTCTTGTGACACAAGTAAAATATAGTCTCTCTGAATTATTCGTTGACATAAAATCAAACTCAAGTCAAAGACCTTTGAGGAGCCCATGGTTAACTCAACTTCTGTCAACTGGAATTTTAACTCAACCTAATTTTAGATTTTTTTTTTAAGATTTTATTCATTTATTTGACAGAGAGAGACAGAGCGAGAGAGGGAACACAAGCAGGGGGAGTGGGAGAGGGAGAAGCAGGCTTCCTACCAAGGAGGGAGCCCGATGTGGGGCTGGATCCCAGGACCCTGGGATCATGACTTGAGCCGAAGGCAGACGCCTAACGACTGAGCCACCCAGGCGCCCCTAGATTTTTTTTTTTTAATTAGGTATACAAAATAAAATTTCACAGGCTAAAAATATAAATCAAGGGTAATCTCTAAAAGGATAGCATGTAACTCCCAAACCAGTAGAGGGAAACAAATTGAGTAAGAGGGGAAAAAAAGAATACAATCTAGAAATGGCTTAAGGAGAAAAAAGTGATTGAGAAAGAAAATAATTAAGATAGGATTAATCTTGGGGGCGGAGCAAGATGGCGGAGGAGTAGGAGACCTGGATTTCGTCTCCTCTCAGGAATTCAGCTGGATAGGGATCAAACCATTCTGAACACCTACAAACCCAACAGGAGATCGAACAAAGGAATAGCAACAACTCTCTGAACAGAAAAGCGACCACGTTCTGGAAGGTAGGACGTGCGGAGAAGTGAATCCGAGGCGATATTCGGGAGGATAGATGGCGGGGGAGGGGCCTCCGTCGGCCGATTCTGGCAAGTGATAGAGCCGCGGAGCACAAAATCGGAACTTTTAAAAGTCTGCTCCGCCGAGGGACGTCACTCTGGTGGCTAAGCGGGGGGTGGAACCCTCCGGGACAGTGTGGTCTCAGGACCCTCGGGGTCACAGGAAGATCGGGGGTGCCGGAGTGCGGCAGAGCTCCCAGGGATCGGAGCAGGGAAGCC
>NC_138373.1:15720700-15739372 GCF_054177405.1 Leptonychotes weddellii | reverse complement strand
CCATGAGACGATGGACTCTGAAAAACAAACAGGGTTCTAGAGGGGAGGGGGGTGGGAGGATGGATTAGCCTGGTGGTGGGTATTGAGGAGGGCACATTCTGCATGGAGCAATGGGTGTTATGCACAAACAATGAATCATGGAACACTTTATCTAAAACTAATGATGTAATGTATGGGGATTAACATAAAAATAAAAAAAAAGATAGGATTAATCCTTTTTTTTTTAAAAGATTTTATTCATTTATTTGACAGAGAGAGACACAGTGAGAGAGGGAACACAAGGGGAGTGGGAGAGGGAGAAGCAGGCTTCCCACGGAGAAGGGAGCCCAATGCGGGGCTCGATCCCAGGACCCTGGGATCATGATCTGAGCCGAAGGCAGACGCTTAACGACTGAGCCACCCAGGCGCCCAAGATAGGATTAATCTTATTTACTAAGTGAAAAAAGCCAAATCCCTCCCAATCAAGTAACGTACTGTGTGATTCCACTTACATGAAATTCTAGAAAAGGCAAACTTATCTAGCGATAGAAAGCAAATCAGTGGTTGCCCAGGGAAAGGGAGGGGACTGGTTGCCAGAAAGACCATGGTATGATTATAGAGGTCTGGAACTTTCAGCCTCACCACAACCACTAGGAGGGGAGTAAGGGCTGGAGATTGAACTAATTGTCAATGAGCAATGACTCAGTCATACCTATGTAATAAAACTCCATAAACATCCCTAAATGACGAAGTTTGGAAAGCTTCCTGGTTGGTAAACACACTGAGGTGCTGGGAGTGTGGTGCACCCAGAAAGGGAATGGAAGCTCTGTGCCTGTTCTCCCATACCCTGTCCTGTGCATCTCTTCCATTTGGCTGTTGCGGAGTTGTACCCTTTAAAGCCCTTTTAAATAAATGGCTAATTGCAAGTAAAGTGCTTTCCCAAGTTCTATGGGTTGTTCTAGCAAATTACTGAAACTGAGGAGGGAGCTGTGGAAACTCTGAATTTATAGCTGGTTGGTCAGAAGTACAGGGGCCAAACCTGGGACCTGCCACTGGCTTCTGAGGTGGGGGCAGTCTTGTAGGACTGAGCCCTTAATCTGTGGGGTCTGCGGTAACTCTGGGTTGTTTCAGAACTGAACTGCGAGTTGAATATCATGTTGGTGTCCAGAGTTGGAGAACCGGTAGGCATGAGAAAAAAAAAAAAACCACACATATGGCGTCAGAAGCGTTATAAATAGGAGTGCCTGGGTGGCTCAGTCATTAAGTGTCTGCCTTTGGCTCAGGTCATGATCCCAGGGTCCTGGGATTGAGCCCTGCATCGGGTTTCCTGCTCGGCGGGAAGCCTGCTTCTCCCTCTCCCACTCCCCCTGCTTGTGTTCCCTCTCTTGCTGTGTATCTGTCAAATAAACAAATAAAACCTTCAAAAAAAAAAAAAAGAGAAGCGTTATAAATAAATATACATCAGATACACATGCTTCCTGGGCTTGACCAGTCAAGTGGAGCACAGAATGAAAAACGCTTTTCAACAGAACACCTGTGTTTAGTCCTCTCTAGTGCCAGGGAACTTACTACCTCCTGAAGAACACAACCCCAATTTTTGAAAGCAAGAGAGCAACCCCACAACAGCAACTGTTCCCATAAGCAGCAGCTCTGTTATCAATGGGCTTGATACTGGAGCCCCACGCGGCACACAGGGGCAAGCATCACCTTGACTTCAGAGGAAGACTCGGAAGCCTACGATGAGGGTTAAGTAACTTAGCAAAGCTGACAGCTACTGAAGGACTAAGGGTTGGAACCGGAGCCCAAGTCAGACCCCTCCCCGGCTCCCACACTGCCCCGGGAAAGCTCATGAAGGCTTGCTGCCGCCTACTTGCTAACACACTACAAAGTTCCCAGGGAGAGTGACGAGGGTAGCCACGCTGCCAGCCAGTCCTGGGCTGAGCTGCTGCCCTAGAAATCACTCTCAGCTCTCCTCATAGCTGGGGGCCAGTAACCCTCATTCTACAGACGGAGAAGGACTGGAGAAGACTGGAGAAAGCAAGCAGACTGTCCGACACCACACAGCCAGCTGGTGCCAGGAAGACACTTACACCCCACGTGCAGTGAGTCATCTCACAGTTAAATGTTCGACTCTGGGGCCTTCGAATCCCATCCTCGGGACACATTAGCTTTGTGACCACAGTCACCTAACACACTTGCCCAAAATCCCTCCATTTGCCTGGACAACCTAAAAGCACTCCACAGAAGAAGGAACCACCTTCAAGATGACTGCAGGCTTCCTACACTTCCCACTGTGGCCCGAGGCACCACTACTTTTCTTACTTTTTAAGGAATCGTGAGGCCAGCACCGTCTGCTTCCCTTCTTCCTCCTCTGAGTCGGAATCAGAAGACGTGGAACCTGTGTCCCAGTCTTCATCATCTTCTGAATCTTCGGAATCCTCATCATCATCCTTAGAGAAATAAGAGAATCAGCAGGAAAAAGACGGGGAGACTGACTGGTCTCCCTGCTCTCCCTGCTGACCCAGGTTCCAGGGATTTTCAGGAGCAGAACAAGAGTGGATATTCATCAATCAGCATATGAAGAGCTGGACTGGACCACCAAGACCCAGAGAGAAGCGTGGACTTGCTCTAGGGACACACAGCTCCCCAGGGGTGGACCCTGGTCCCAAATCTAGTGCTCCAGGTTCCAGATCACTCCGTGCTCTAATCCAAGACGAAGGCTGTTCTCAAACCAGACTCCACTAAACCCCACCCCTCCCAAGCCTAGGGGTCTTCTCCCCAAGAAGCTGAGAATGGTCCATAGCAGGCAAATCGCCCCTCGTAGTCTCGCGCTGGCTCTGACCTCCATCTTTTTGAGGAACTTGCGACTCTCTCCAGAAGGAGCTTCTGATTTCTTCTTCAGGAAAGCTGCAGCACTGACTCCATCCTCATCCTCATCCTCATCTGAAGAGCCTGGGGCGGGGGGGGGGGGAAGGAGAGAGAAGAGAGTCAGAGTGGTGAAGAGCAAGGCAGAGAAGCAACCGAGAAAGCATGGCAAGGGAACCAACTGTGGACTTGTAACCCTTTCAGTGAGGGGCCCCCCCTCACCTTCTGAATCCTCCTCATTCTTCTCAGCGTCTTCGTCTGCAGACTGCTCAGGGTTCTTGACCAAGGGAGACGTGAGAATAATTAACGATGCCTGCCAACCATCACCCTATCCTCACCATCCTCCCCCTCCACCCTGGAGACATGTGTCCCGATTCCTTCTCCAGGCACGCCTTCCATTTGCAAATGCTCTTCTGTCTCACTCAGGGGGTCACTGTCCCCACAGTTGAGGAAGTCTGCCTCTAGCATCCCCACCTGCTTATAATTTGTAATGTGGGACTCGAAATCTCTGTTATATTTTCGAATCTTCTGGCGCAGCGTGCTCAGGGCCTTGGCATTGTTCTTGTTCATCTTCTTCTTCCCTTCCTTATCTTCCCATAGCTAAAGGATAACAGAGGGAAGAAAGAGAGAACAGGGATGTGAGCCTAGGATTATTTCCTAACACCGGGCTTCACCACATGATGAGTTTTGCTATCTGTACACCATCTGTACTGCTTGCCAACTGTATCTGTTAACTTATTTTTTTAAAGATCCTTTGTATATCACCACCAAAAGAAAAAAAAAACCCAAATAACAATATGAAAATAAGTATGGTTAAAATTCTTGGCCAAAAATGGTCCCTCTCTTTGCTTCAGCCCCCTTTTTCTCAGGTTCCAGGAAGTACTACATGTACAACAAGAGGAGAAAGGATTCCTGGAAGTGGGTTAGGAGCAGGCCCCAGGTCCAAAATCCCCTCTGGATCCTCCCTCACCCACAGAAATCACACCTCATTAAGATAGTCCTCCAGATCAGCCAAGATGCGGATATAGAACCGGGGGACACCTTCCTTGTCCACAATGCTCTTAGCCTTCCCATATGCTTTTCCCAGGAGCTCAAACTCTTCCAGGCATTTGGTGACATCCCGAATCTTCATGGCATTACGAATGGTCCGAATGAGGTTGGTCAGCTCCTCGAACCTGGGTTGGGAGCCCAAAACCACATTGGACATGCCCACCAACACCAGAAAACCCACCACTGCTACAGAGATTCCCCATCATCTGGCCTCCCCATGGCCTCACCTCTTGTCCTTGGCACTTCGCACAACTCTCTTGGTATCTTCTTCATCCTCACTCAGCAACAATGGCCTGTTTGAAAAAACAGAGACCATTAACTTCCCTTCCTTGCTCCGGTCTTTTTAAGTGATCTCTATTTCCCTTCTCAGAGGAGCAAAAAGAATGGAATTACTCAGGCCATCATACTTGATACTTCCTCTTCAAAACCTCATCATACACAACACAATCAGCTAAGCCTACTTCATGTATGCCCTTTGTCAAACACTGTTGCACAAAGATGACCATCTCCATCCTCTAAAAAATAAACACAGATATTTATTTACTGGGTCAGAAAACTAATTACATGAAAACACAAGTAACTAAATACTGAAAAAAGTCAAGAAAAAAGGGTACTTCAGCTAGAATGAATGGAAAAGGCTTTAAGAAAGTGGTACTTGAGGGTGCCTGGGTGGCTCAGTTGGTTAAGCGACTGCCTTCGGCTCAGGTCATGATCCCGGAGTCCTGGGATCGAGTCCCACATCGGGCTCCCGGCTCAGCGGGGAGCCTGCTTCTCCCTCTGACCCTATCCCCTCTCATGCTGTTTCTCTCTCTCTCTCTCAAATAAATAAATAAAATCTTAAAAAAAAAAAAAAAAAAAAGTGGTACTTGAATTAGATCACAGAAAGCAATGTTTCCCAGGGTGTGAGAAGCCAAGGGCAAGGAAAAGGTCCTCATGGCTTTAAACCTCCATTACTAGCACTTTTCTTTAATAAGGAGAGATTAGACCACAGACAACATTCAGATGGCAACATATCTCCATTCTTTTCATTTTATTCACTTTCCAATTATTTTGTATTTTGGAGTAAGTGATGTTGGTTTTCCAATTGTGGCAATAATATAAAATCATATTCGGGTGGGCATATGTGCACATTTATATATATTATTAAACAGCGGCACAGGCATATAGAAAAGGTGCAAGTGGCATGTATGAAGGAAGTTCGAGACACATTCCACTGTTTCAAAAAATGAAAAGAATTTTAATTTACAGAGTTAGGAGAAGAGTATTTATTTATTTGTTTTTAAGATTTTATCTATTTATTTGACAGAGAGCACAGGCACAAGCAGGGGAGGGAGAGGGATTAGCAGATTCCTCGATGAGCAGGGAGCCCGATGTGGAGCTGGATCCCAGCACCCTGGGATCATGACCTGAGCTGAAGGCAGATGCTTAAGCAACTGAGCCACCCAGGCACCCCAGGGGAAGGGTATTTAAGTGAATATCAAAAAGAGAAAAATAATAGGGGCGCCTGGGTGGCTCAGTTGGTTAAACGACTGCCTTCCGCTCAGGTCATGATCCCATGATCCTGGGATCCAGCCCCATGTCAGGCTCCCTGCTCAGCGGGGAGCCTGCTTCTCCCTCTCCCTCTGCCTGCTGCTCTGCCTACTTGTGTTCTCTATCTCTCTGTCAAATAAATAAATAAAAGCTTAAAACAAAACAAAAACAAAAAGAGGAAAATAATAGATGATGGTGAGCCAGCCCGGAGTACCAGGTAGCTGAGCTTCAGAGCCACATCCAGCAGCTCTCAAATACCAATTAAGCATTTTGGATTTTTTTGTGAGCAAGATTTTTTGGTGGTAAGAGTAACTAGGACTTTCGGAGTCCGATGCCGAACGGAAGAGAGGCGGTACAGAGGCTGTGGACATTCAGGCCAATTAGGAAGCTGATGCAACAGACCTGGCCAGTGGGAAATCTCTTCCGACTCTTGTACCCAGCGGGTGGACTCCCACATTCACATCACCGTGAAGCATGAAGGTTGTCCCTTCGACAATGCTTTTGGTCCCTTAAACACTCGAAATCCTCAGAACCCGCTCTCGCCGCATCCTTGCGAACCTCGTCGTCGCCCCCACCTCCATTCCCTCCCACTTACGCGGCCTTCCCGAGCCTGCTGAACCGCGCACTCCGCGAGTAGTCACCACGGCGCAGGCCCCCCACTCACTGTTTGCCGTAGTTACCCCCGACGGGTTTGGTGACGAGCTCCTCCCCCGATAGAGACGACTCGGACTCGCTGTCCGAACCAGTGGTGAAAAACCGCGACATGGCGACGGCGCTGAGGGGCTGCGGCGGGCGCAGCCGGACCTGCGGGAGAGCCGGAGTCACAGACAAGAAGGGGCCAGGGTCGCCACCTCCCGACCCCCACCTCTCATCGTCCCCGCTAGTACCCCGATCTGCGTCCCCTCCTCAAAGGACAAGGCCCAAAAAATACACACCGTCCGAGCTCGCCAGTCACACCGTGTGGCCGGAACGACGGAAACACGAAAAGAGGGAAGATGGGAACTTACGTCACTTCCGGGAGACGCTGACGAACTATGCCGGCGACTACAACTCCCAGTGGTCTTCGCGCTACGCAGGGGCGGGGACGTCCTGTCGTAACCTTGGCAGGCAGGGCGGAGCCTGGAGAAAACCGACTGTCAAACATTTGTTACTTGCAGATACCGAGCATCACCCAGCACCTGCGGAGTCAGAATTTCAAGGCCAGGAGTTACTTTTTTTTAGAGCGCCTGCGTAACGCTGATGAGCTGCTAGGTTTTGGAGCTAGGCTTAGAGCAAACTTCGAATCAGACTTTGAATTCAAATCTTGGCTCCGCCACTTTGTTTGAATTTAGGCAAATTTCCTAACCTCTCTGTGCTGCTTTCTCCCCAACTATAAAATGACGATAATAGCACCTACGTCACAGGATGTATGAGAGTTAAATGACTTAGTATATGTGAAGCTTTTAGGGCAGTGCCTTGTACAAAATAAACATGTAATAATTAGCTAGTATTCACTCATTGTTCCACAAATACTGATTTACCAAGGTTTTATTATGAACCAGCAGTGTCCTAGGCACTGAATACATCAGTGAATAAGACAGAAATGGTCCCTGACTTCACAAGGAACTCATATTCTATTGTAGTGGCATAAATTAACAAGTAAACAGATAATTTCAGATAGTAATAAGCACCATAAAGATTTTAAAGTAACTGTTTAGATGGGAAGATTATTTTGGATAGGAAGGGCAGCCCTCTGAAGAGGTGACATTTGAGTTGAGATCCAAATGACAGAAAGAAGGGAGCCATGCAGATGGTCTTCTAGGGAAAGAGCATTCCCAACTCTTCTTCTAGGAAAGGGAAACAGCAAGTGTAAAGGCCCTGAGGCAGAAATGAACTCGGCCAGGTTCTGAGAATGCCAGTGTGCTATCAATGAAGTGAGCAGGCATTAACAGTATAGAAGTAGACAATACTAGATCATGCAAGTCCTTATAGGCCTGTGGATTTAAATCCAGGTGGGTTGAAGAAACCATCAGCAGGGGTTTTAACAGCACAGGGACTGTTTTACATTTTTAAAGGTAGTTCCAGTCCTTCAGTATTTGCTGCATGTCTGGGCTTGAGTTTAGCATTGGAGGCACAGTGTTCGCCTGAAAGAAAAGTAGGAATTAGCAGACTGAAGGGAAAGAAGGAGGCCACTTTGGGTAGACAAAACAGAGTGAAAATCCTGGAGACAGGAAAGCTCAGGGCACAATCAGTGCCTGGTACATTGGGGTTAGAATGTGACAAGGCCTCTCCACATGTCTTGGCCTGTCACCCCTGTTCTTTTTCCCTTCCCCTTCTCTCTGTCTCCCTTCCTCTCTCTCTCCCTCCTTTCCTCCCTTCTTCCCTCTCTCCCCACAGATCCACTTGATTCTGACACCAACCTCTTCACCTCCCCAAACAGAAAAGGAATGCACAGAAATTGCCAAGGGAGCCGAGGTAAAGGGAAAAAGAGGCTGAGTGAGATAAAAATCAATGTCACTGGAGATGAAGAAATGTAAATTCACACTAAAGGAAAGCTACTGATTTTAGGGTGGCTTCCCATTACTCCCAAGACCCTGATAAGTTGCAAAAAAAAAAAATCATATTGAACTCATTTTTTACCAATCCCTTACTAAGTCATTATGAAATATTTCAATTTAACAGGGAGGTGGCTTTTTTAGTGAACTTTTTATTGAAGTGTAACATAGTTTCAGATGAGTGACAGGTCATAATGTACAGCTTGATGAGTTCCATAAAGCGAGCACAACTGTGTAACGAGCACTCACATCAAAAACAGGACATGACCAGATTGCCCCCACCCCCGAGTTCCACTCTTGTATCCCCCTCCAGTTACTACCCAGTGGGCTTCTTAAATTTTATTTTTTATTATAAAAATTTCAAGCATAGAGACAAGAATAAAGACTATTCTTTTCTTATATAAAGATTTTATTTATTTATTTGACAGAGAGAGAGCTAGCAAGAGAGAGAGAGCACAAGCAGGGAGAGCGGCAGGCAGAGGGAGAGGGAAAAGCAGGCTCCCCACCAAACAAGGAGCCTGACACACGGGGCTCGATTCCAGGACCCTTAACCGACAGAGCCATCCAGGCGCCCAAGAATAAAGACTATTGTAATGAGCATCCATGTGTTGTTACAACTTTATATGATACATGTCACATTTGATGGAGCTTTTTTTTTTTTTAAGAAAAATTAAAAACACACTCAGGACCTCCTAGGTAAATGGAGGGCTTAATGAAGAAGGTTCACGGTACATCCATGAATATTTTCACAGCAAAATATTAGTGTGTGCCCAGCCCTTCCACATGGACGATCTTTCTTTTTTTTTTTTTTTTTTAAGATTTTATTTATTTATTTGACAGAGAGAGACACAGCGAGAGAAGGAACACAAGCAGGGGGAGTGGGAGAGGGAGAAGCAGGCTCCCCACAGAGCAGGGAGCCCAATGCGGGGCGCGATCCCAGGACCCTGGGACCATGACCTGAGCTGAAGGCAGACGCCCAACCGACTGAGCCACCCAGGCACCCCGATCTTTCTCTTAATACATGTACACGATTACAAAATATAATCACATTAATTAAATGTACATTACAAAATGTAAATGTTACAGAAAAATATACAGGAGAAAAGAAATCTGTTTCCCACCCCTGACCCCAGGTTCCTCAGCTTCTCTCCCCAGAGGCAAACACCATTATCGGTTTACAGTGTTAATCTTCCACATGTTTCTCTGTATATACATAGCTAAGATACATAAAAGGATACAGATACATGTGTGCATATGTGTGTATATGGGTTATATCAATAAGGATATATAGATAGCTAGGTATCTGATAGATCCTTATTGATATAATTCTTATAGTATACGTACGTACTCATATCTATACCTTTTTATGTATCTATATTTATACAGAGAGATGTATCAATAGACGGAATATATGTATATCCCCATCTTTTGTGTTACACAAATCATAACATTCTTTTTGTGCTCTTCTGTGTCTTACTTCATTATTCACCTATCTTGCAGCTCTTTTTATAAGGCATATGGACCTGTCTCATTCTTTTTAATGGCAGACTATTGTACCATTATATCATGAACCATAAAATGCATTTCCTGAGACTCCTCTTGATGAATGCCTTTTTTATTTTATTTTATTATTTTTTTAAGATTTTATTTATTTATTTATTTGAGAGAGAGAGAATGAGAGAGAGCACATGAGAGGGGGGAGGGTCAGAGGGAGAAGCAGACTCCCCGCCGAGCAGGGAGCCCGATGCGGGACTCGATCCAGGGACTCCAGGATCATGACCTGAGCCGAAGGCAGTCACCTAACCAACTGAGCCACCCAGGCGCCCCAGAATGCCTCTTTTAAATCTTCACAACAGCCCTTTGGAGAAGAGGATGTTGACACCTACGAGGTCAAGTGACCTGCCCAAGATCACACGGCTACACTGTATTCCAACCCAAACATCATTTCATAACCATCAGAACTGTTGAGAGCTTTGCTGTTTCAAAGCTAGACCCTGACAATTTTTTGAGTTAAAACAACTTAGTCTTGTGAATAGGATGGATGGGAATGAGGGCAGCAAAGTAAAGAAAACCTGAGAATGTCTTCCTTTATGAGGATAACTAGGCTTTATAACCGGAGCCAAGCGTGACATGGGCATTTTTAATAGGTGCATTTTGTTAATGCCTAGATTTTGATGGGGTCCTTAATGGTCCCAGAGCAGGAAGCACACCCTGGCAGAGCTTTGATCAGTCTGGTGCCTACGGTGCATGTGGGCATCACATTTCCCTTGGCCAATTGCTTCTCTCTGAATGCCTGTAATCATGCAACCAGCAAGCTGAAAGGTGTTAGTCATTGCTGGCATTCGAACAGCAACTCCAAATGCATAAAGGCATTTGAAAGTCATGACAAACTTGTAGGTAGGCAGGCCAAGGAGCTACTAGTAATTTCATTCTACAGATGAGAAAACCACAACTCTAAACGAGCACGTGGTGGCTGAGCTAGTGACAGAGTGAGGTCCCAAAACCAGATCCTCTAATTCAAAGCCCACAGAAGACTCTTCTGGATACACTGTTTTATTTTCTAATGTTGACCAAAGCGGGATACATTGTCATTGTAAGAGGGGAGTGGACTGGGAGGAGGCAGAGGACCGAGCATGGGGGAAGGAGAAGGGTGGAATTAGCACTCCTCTCTGCGACTAAATCCTAGGTACCATGCTCTCTCTTCTTCACTCAACTCCAGCCACGGAGGCCTCAGTTCTGGTAGATCCAGTGCCCCATTTTTTAAATTATTATTATGTTAATCACCATACATTACATCATTAGTTTTTGATGTAGTGTTCCATGATTCATTGCGTATAACACCCAGCGCTCCATGCAGAACGTGCCCTCTTTAATACCCATCACCAGGCTAACCCATCCTCCCACCCCCCTCCCCTCTAGAACCCTCAGTTTGTTTCTCAGAGTCCATCGTCTCTCATGGTTCATCTCCCCCTCCGACTCCCCCCCTTCATTCTTCCCCTCCTGCTAGCTTCTTTTTTTTTTTTTTAAACATATATTGTATTATTTGTTTCAGAGGTACAGATCTGTGATTATTACGCAGCCATCAAAAGGAATGAAATCTTGCCATTTGCAACAATGTGGATGGAACTGGAGGGTGTTATGCTGAGTGAAATAGGTCAATCAGAGAAAGACATGTATCATATGACCTCATTGATATGAGGAATTCTTAATCTCAGGAAACAAACTGAGGGTTGCTGGAGTGGTGGGGGGTGGGAGGGATGGGGTGGCTGGGTGATCCAGTGCCCCATTTTTAAAACAAATATCTTGAGACACTTTATGAAATTCGTAGATAATATAACCTTCCGACACACACAATTTTTTTTTTTTTACTCTGTGTTTTATTTTCCCAAATAGCCCCCGAGCTCCTTGAAGACAGGGATAGTATCTTTACACATCTTAGTATCTCCCTCAGTGCACTTCATGCAGTTTGGGTTCAATCATATGTTGCTGTTTTGATTGCTATTGAAAGGAAAGGTAACATACAGACAGCAAAGCATACCAACTGTTTTCACTTGTACCATCATCTGTTAGTTTTGCCTATTCTTGAGATTCGGATACATAGAGTTATAATGTATTTCCTTTTTTGTGTCTGGCCTCTTTCAGAAGCCTGTGAGATTCACCCATGTTGTTACACGAACTGGTAGTTCCTCCTCTTATGATTGCTGAATACTCTTTAATCATGTAACTATGCCATAATGTATTAACTCTCCTGTTGACTTGGGTGGTGCCCAGCCTGGGGCTATTGTGAGTAAAGCTTTTATCAACATTTTTATACCAGTCTTTTTGTGGACATAAATAGTTATCTTCTTGGGTGAGATAGCTAGACCATAGAGTAAGTGTATATTCAGCTTCAGTAAATACTGCTATATTCTAACTGTATTTATAAAGGAAAAAAAAGAAAATATTCTTTATTTAAAACATGTACTGGGCATCTGGGTGGCTCAGTCAGTTAAGTGTCTGCCTTCGGCTCGGGTCATGATCCTGGGGTCCAGGGTTCGAGCTCCCTGCTCAGTGGGGAGTCCGCTTTTCCCTCTCCCCTCTGCCCCTCCCCCCATGTTCGTGCTCTCTCTCTCTCAAATAAATAAATAAAATCTTTGAAAAACAAACATGTACTTAAATATGTAAATTCTAGGGGCGCCTGGGTGGCTCAGTCAGTTAAGCGTCTGCCTTCAGCTCAGGTCATGATCCCAGAGTCCTGGGATCGAGCCCCGCATCGGGCTCCCTGCTCGGCGGGAAGCCTGCTTCTCCCTCTCCCACTCCCCCTGCTTGTGTTCCCTCTCTCGCTGTGTCTCTCTCTGTCAAATAAATAAATAAAATCCTTTTAAAAAAAATATGTAAATTCTAAGGTGTGATTTCCCTAGGAAATATAAAGAAATAGAGATTTGCAGCTACTTGCAATGACGTAGTTTGGATTTATAAGAAGACAATTGTAATATGAACAGATGTTGAACTTTTTTCTTTATACTTGATATTTTGAAAGAGGTATGTGTATATATACTCAGCCTTTTTACATGTATTTAGAATCACAGTGAACAAGGCAGCTACAATGGCAGCCAAAAAACAATAGGTTTTACTATGAGTGTTGCCTTCAGTGAAGGGATTTTCCAAATACAGTGAACAGCTCTTGGTTAAGATCAAAACAAAACAAAACACAATCTTCTTTCAATGTACATAATAGTTGAATTCCTGGAAAGTTCAGTGTATGTTAAAAGCAAGCAAGAGGGACGCCTGGGTGGCTCAGTTGGTTAAGCATCTGCCTTCAGCTCAGGTCATGATCTCAGGGTCCTGGGATCAAGTCCCGCATCGGGCTCCTTGCTCAGCAGGAAGCCTGCTTCTCCCTCTGCCTGCCGCTCCCCCTGCTTGTGCTTTCTCTCTCTCTCTCTCTGACAAATAAATAAAATCTTTAAAAAAAAAATAAAAGCAAGCAAGATATATCTTGAATTCACATGTAAAATGAAGTTAGATTCCCGGCCCATATTGTTAGATGTCTGGTGGGGACACTGAGAAGCCACTCAGGCATAGAAAATTGGCCCTCACCCTGTAAGGGCGATGCCGTCATTTCATAGTGAAATTCAAAACCCCCACAAACTTCCAAAATGACCATAGGGGGCAGTGCCACCCCATTGAGAACCACCGTCCAAGACCTGTTCTGTCCAATATGGTCAACAATAGTCATCTGTAACTTGTCATATATTAAATGAAATTAAAAGTCCAGTTTCTCAGCACACTAGCCACATTTCAAATGCTTAAAAACCACACGTAGCAAAAACTACCCGCAGAGAAAAGCCCAGGTCCAGATGGTTCCACTGGTTAATAATTCTGCAACTACTTAAAGAATTAACACCAGTTCTTCACAAACTCTTTCAAAAAATAGAAGAGGGACTACTTCCCAACTCATTCTATGAGGTCAGCATTACCCTGATACCAAAACCAGACAAAAAGTGACCCGAGAAAACTTCAGACCAGTATCTCTAGAGGCACAAAGATCCTCAACAAAATACTAGAAAATTTAATACACAAACCATGACCAAGTGAGATTTATTAGGAATGCAAAGTTGGGTTAGCATATGAAAATGAATTAATGTAAGGCACCATGTCAATAAAATAAAAGACAAAAACCACATGATCATCTCAATAGATGCAAAAAAAAAAAAAAGGATTTGACAACATGCAAAACATCTTCATGATAAAAACACATTACAAACTAGGAACAGAAGGGAACTTCCTCAATATGATATATAGGACATCTACAAAAAATCCACAGCTAACATCATACTTAATGATGAAAGCCTTTCCCCTAAAATCAGGAACAAGACAAGGAAGTCTACTCTCACAACTCCTACTCAGTGTTGTACTAGAGGTTCTAGCTAAGGCAATTCAGCAAAAAAGTCAAATAAAAGACATCTAGGTTAGATAGGTTTGCAGAGGACAGAACTTGTATATAGAAAATCCTATGGAATTTACCAAAAACCTATTGGAAATAATAATGAGTTTGGCAAGGTTGGAGGGTAAAAGGTCAATAGACAAAAAGCAATTGGTATTTTTATACATTTATAAAGGCCAATCCAAAAAGGAAATTAAGAAAACAATTCCACTGGGATGCCTGGGCTGCTCAGTCAGTTAAGTGTCTGACTCTTGATTTTGGCTCAGGTCATGATCTCAGATCGAGACCCCACGTCAGGCTCCACGTTGGACATGGAGCCAGCTTAAGATTCTCTTTCTCCTTCTCCCTCTGCCCCTACCCACCCCCCCCAAAAACAAAGCAATTTCACTTACAAAAGCACCAAAAAGAATAAAATGATTAGAAATAAATTTAACAAAAGAAGTGCAAAATGTATACTCTGAAACTAGAAAGCATTCTTGGAAGAAAATAAAGATCTAAATAAGAGGAAAGACATCCCATGTTCATGGATCAAAAGAGTTAATGTTAAGTTGGCAGTACTTCCAAAACTGGTCTACAGGTTCAACGCAATCCCTATCAAAATTGCAACTGGCTTCTTTGTAGAAATTGACAAGTTCATCCTAAAATTCATAAAACATTATCGAAAAAGAACAAAGTTGGAGGGTTCACACTTCCCAATTTCAAAAACTCAGTACAAAACCACAGGAATCAAGACAGTGTTGTACTAGCATAAGAATAAACATGTAGATCAATGGAACTGAACTGAGAGTCCAGAAATAAATCCCCACATTTGCAGTCAACTGATTTTCAACAACTGATTTTTTACTTTTTTTTTTTTTTTCAACAGCTGATTTTCTAAAACATATCTATAGGGAGTCTTTGCAACAAATGGTGCTGGGACAACTGGATATCTACATGCAAAAGAGTGAAGTTGGGCCCAGTGTTGGGGGGGTTCCCCAAGATTTTTTTTTAGTTGTAAGAGTTCTTTATGTATCCTAGATACAAGTCCCTTTATATAAAGAATGTCTTAAAAAGGAAAAGCATAATTCAGTAATTCTCAAAGTGTGGTCCCAAGAATAGCAGCAGCAGTATCATCTGGGTTTATGATAGGAAAGCATATTCTCGGTCCCCACCCCACAATTCCTCAATCACAGCCCTGGCGGTGGGCCCAGAAATCTGTATTTTCACCAGCCCTCTGGGGCACACTCAAGTTTGAGAACCATTGGCATAATGCAGTATAAAAATAAAGGCAGGATTCCAGCCATAGCACGGACAAAGCTAACATCTACTGATTGCTGACCATGCCGTCCCAAGAGCTCATGTAGTTTCCACAACCACCTTATGACGTGTTGGTACTACGGTTACCCCCATTTGACCGACCAGTAAACTGAGGTGCAGAAAGGTGAAGATAATTGCCTGAGATCATGAATTCATGAATGGCAGAGCTGGGACCTGAAGGCCAGGTTTCTCTGCCTGCAAAGCCCACGCTGTTAACCACCATGTCAGCATTTCCCTGAGCGTGGGCCACAAACATCAGTGGTAGTGATGGGATAGTCTCAGAGCGTACATGGATGTTCACTTTGAGCTCCAAAGGGTATGTACTGATCTTCCCCAACTTATGACAGGGTTATGTCCTGATAAACCCATCGTAAGTTGAAACTATCTTAAGTCGAAAATGCATGTAGTACACCTAACCTACTGAACATCATTGCTTAGCCTAGCTTCCCTTAAATGTGCTCAGAACACTTACATCTGCCTGCAGTTGGGCAAAGTCAGCAAACACAGTCTATTTTACAACAGAGTGTGGAATATCTCATGTAATTGATTCAATATTGTACTGGTTGTAGGGCTGCAGAAGGGTTGTGTGTCCGTTGTTGACCCTGGTGGTCGCGGGGCTGACTGGGAGCTGTGGTCGGCTGCCATTACCCAGCATCACAAGCGAGGATAGCACATATCGCCAGCCCAGGAAAAGATCAAAATTCAAAATTCAAATTTTCGATAATGTTTTATGAATTTTAGGATGAACTAGGATGAACACTCTGCCAAGGCTTCTGTCTGTAGCATGAGGCCAGACACTTTCTGTAATGGAATTCTTTCTGTAACGATTATAAGCTGCTAATTTCTACTGAATGGCTATCGCTTTCACACCACTGTAATGTTGAAAAATCGTTAAGTCAAAATCATCATAAGTCAGGAACTGTCTGCATTTATTCTTATGGGTTGTAGAAAGAAGAATACGTAACTAGCATTTCAAACCCATGACTTCAATGGTAGCATTAAGTGTCCTTTAAAAAATTTATATTAGAAGTCATTTAATGAAAATATTAAGTGAGTAAAAGTACTTTCATGCACAGACATGGCAAACATTGGAGTATGGGAAACACTGCTAAACCAGCATTAGTTACCTTAAGAATCTATAATGACTTGTGCATTTTACTGTATAAAAATTGTACCAAAAAAAAAGGACTGTACAAAAATACCAGATTCTGGTTAATGCACATGCTGAAGCGTTTAGAGGGAAGTGTACTAGGGGCACCCGGCTGGCTCAGTTGGTGGAGCATGATTCTCTTGATTGCGGGGTTGTAGGTTTGAGCCCAATGTTGGATGTACTTAAAAATAAAATCTTGGGGCACCCGGGTGGCTTAGTCATTAAGCGTCTGCCTTCGGCTCTGGTCAGGATCCCGGGGTCCTGGGATTGAGGCCCATATCAGGCTCCCTCCTCAGTGGGGAGTTTGCTTCTCCCTCTCTGCTCCCTCTGCTTGTGCTCTCTCTCTCTGTCAAATAAATAAACAAAATCTTTTTAAAAATAAAATAAAATCTTTTAAAAAAAGAGGGAAGTGTATTAAAATCAGCTTCCTACTTTGAAATACGCAAATCAGAGAGACTCATTTGGATGGAGTGTTACATATGTGATATGTCCACAGAACCCAGGTGGTGCATACATGAGCATCATTGTAGGAATTCTTTGAACCTCTCTGTACGTTTGCAAACTTAAGTGTTGGGGTAAAATATATGTAGATTGCGTCATACAGTAAATGAATGAATGAATGAATGAATGAGTAAAGCCTTAAAGACTAGGTAGAAATCTGCTGAAATACTTTCTTTAAACTCCCCTGCTTATATTCCAAAGTGGGTTTGTATTGCTCATATAACAAGAGAATATTTTTTTCAAGCAGAAAAATGGCACAGGAGTCCATTGATAAAATTGATAAAATAGGCATTTATTCTGAGGACGTAACACCATGAAGAAACTCCCCAAGGCCAGCCTGGGAGTGGGCGAAAACTGCTGGCTCGCTCGAAGGGGAACGGGACCTCAGCACTTCTCTGCACCCCGCCGCTCAGGGAAGCCTGGGCCAGAGCTTGCTCGGGCTTGCCCGCCTGTCGTTGCAGGCCCGGATTAGTGTGTCCCATGTCCCAAGAAGCCAGAACGTCAAGACAGGTGACAAAGGAAGTCGTGTAGAGGCAGGGCCAGGAGCCCTGACAGGGAGATTCCCAGAGTGTCGGAGATACAGGCAGCTGCCATGGCAAATTCCCGGTGCTCATCACTTGTCTGCAGGGGGCAGGAAGCAGGGGTGAGGCTTCAGTCCTAGCCGCCCCGGCCCAGGCCTTCCCCAGAGAGGCCCCCCGCGCCCTCGCCCAGCTGGCGCTGACCTTCAGGGCGATGTTGTGGAAGGTGTTCACGTAGGCAGCACCTCCGAGGAGCCCCTCATACAGAATGATCAGGAAGACGAGGTAGATGCTGGGAAGGAAGCTCAACCACACGTCCACCAGCAGGAAGGCCAGGTTGAGGCACTGGGGATGCAGGTGGAGGGGAAGGCTGAGCCTGGGACCAGAGGCTGTGATCCCATCCAGTGGCCCCTGGTTCTGGGAGATGCTGGGGAGAGGGCTGACAGAGCCGGATCAAATCCCAGCACCCAGCTGGCCTACCAGACCCTGGGATCTGGGGTAGGCCTTCTCCCTATCCTGTCCCAGCACGCTAGACGTTGTAGGTCTCTCTCCCAACCTCGCCTTGGCTCATGTCGCTCCTGGAACGCTATTCCCCTTCCCTCACTTGGGATCTCCTGGTCACCACTGTTTGCAGATCAGCTTGGATCAGGACCCCTCCCCTGGGCTCTCATGCCTCCTCCCAAGGGCTCCCTGAAGAGAGAGGCCCACCCCTCTCCCGCCATTTTACCAGACTGAGACTATGGGTGTTGATGAGCAGTTCTCAACTGGGTGTGATTTTTGCCACCCAGGGGACACCTGGCAATGTCTACAGATGTTCTTGGCTGTAGCAAGTGGGGAGGGAGTGGGTAGAGGCCATGGATGCTGCTCAATTCTGCGGTGCACGGGACAGCCCCACAACAAAGAATGATCCAACCCCAAATGTCAACAGGGCAGAGGTGGAGAAACTCTGGCTAAGGCATTCTCATGTCTTTAAGGAAGACTCTCTGACCCCACCCATGGGAGTAGGTCCCTCCTCTGTGCCCCAGTCCTTCAGAGGACCCCAGTGTCCCAGACCTGAGCGCACAGGGTTGCCTCCCCAGTGTGGAGGCCGCCATGGCGGTTCACACGCTTGATGTACACACAGATCACCTGGGCATCTCGTGCCCCACATAGGCCTTGCCCTCGAACGTTCTAATTCATTAAGTGTGAGGTGAGCTCGGAGATCTGCACTTAAGAAAACACATCCCAGGGCGCCTGGGTGGCTCAGTTGGTTAAGCGACTGCCTTCGGCTCAGGTCATGATCCTGGAGTCCCGGGATCGAGTCCCGCATCGGGCTCCCTGCTCGGC
>NC_138373.1:15699382-15720200 GCF_054177405.1 Leptonychotes weddellii | reverse complement strand
TGGGGAGGACGGCAGAGCCTCAGGCAGGGAGGAGGACGGGACAGCCTCAGTCAGGGAGGAGGACGGGACAGCCTCAGGCAGGGAGGAGGACGGGACAACCTCAAGCAGAGTGGAGGATGGCACAGCCTCAGACAGGGAGGAAGCCAGGACAGTTTCAGGCAAGGAGGAGGCTGGGACATCCTCAGGCAGGGAGGAGGACGGGACAGCCTCAGGCAGGGAGGAGGACAGTACAGCCTCAGAGAGTGGGGAGGACGGCACAGCCTCAGGCAGGGAGGAGGACGGAATAGCCTCAGGCAGGGAGGAGGACGGGACAACCTCAGGCAAGGAGGAGGACAGCACAGCCTCAGGCAGGGAGGAGGACGGGACAGCCTCAGTCAGGGAGAAGGAGGAGGAGGATAGAACAGCCTCAGGCAGGGAGGAGGCTGGAATAACTTTAGTCAGGGCAGAGGCCAGGACAACCTCAGTTGGGAGGGAGGATGACCTCTCAGGAGCCAGGAAGAGAGAATATGGGGAAGTCTCAGGAGAAAGGATCTCAGAGGGCACTGGGAGGGCCTGGGCATTCGAGGAGGCCTCCAGGGGAGACCAGGAGGAGGAAATGGATGAGAATAGAGAGGCTGAGATGAGCTTTTCCCCCAAAGAAACCCAGTCCCTGGGAACTAAGGGCACAGAAGAAGCAACTAAGGACCAGACAGCAGTGGGGGAGGCTGCAGAAGGCCATGGGTCAGAGGGGGAGGTAGGGGAGGGCTTTGAGATCCAAGCAGATCAGGAAGGGAAAGAGGCTGAGGGGAGGCAAGCCTCAGCGATCAGGACTGTTCCAGCCAGTCCGGAGGAGGTGGTGGAGGCAGAGAAGACCAAAGAGGAGGAAGAGGGTTGCTGGGCCTCAGAGGCTGAGTTGCCCAAGGACGACGTGACAAATGAGGCTGAAGGGGATGCTGACCTGGAAGCAACCCTAGAGACCAGCAGTCCTGAGAAGGAGTTCGGCGGGGAGAGGAGTGAGGGGGAGGCTCAGACAGGCGGAGAAGCACAGGGGGTGGAGTGGGGTGGCCTTGAGCACGAAATCACTGAAGGCCAAGAACCTGAGCTGATGGCAGGCCCCCAGACCCTGACAGAGCAGCCTGAGGAAGGACAGGGGGGTGAGGAAGAGCTCTGGGGTGTTTCAGCTCTGAGCAAAGAGGAGATGGAAGGGAGCCTGGAGGAATACCCCAGGAAAGTGGGAGATGTAAAGCCTGATGCCCCTGGGGCAGAAGTCTGGGAGAACCAGAGAAGGGATGTGGAGGGAGGGGATACCCAGGAAGAAAAAGCAGATACTGAAGAGGGGGAGGAGGAGGCTGCAGGAGGCCAGGCCCCGAAGGAGGCCCAGGGAGGCCGAGAGTCTGCGCTCCCAGATGTCCCGGAGGCAGGCGGGGAGTGGAAGAAAGCCCAGGACGCAGGGTACGGGGCAGAGGAGGGAGACACCCCTGGAGCAGAGAGCCAGGAGCTGGGTGGAAGGCATGGGGCAGACGCAGGGACAGGTCTGTCGCTGGGAGAGTCAGATGCTAGAGAAACCGAGGATGCGGAGGTGGAGGCCACAGTGCCCTGGGGGGCAGACACAACATCCAGCGGAGACTGGAGGCTGGAGGAGGCCGCTCGGAGCCTCCAGGACAGCGAGGACCCAGGGGTCAGTTCTTTGGCTGCTGAGATAGTGAGGGATAAGGTAGCTCTGGTTGGAAGGGCTGCTGGAGCTGGGGGAGGGCTCGAAAGAGAGGCTGGGGAAGCTGGGGACTCCAAAGGGAAGCAGGAGGCTGGGGGAGGTGTGGAGCTGGTAGAGGCTACATGGGGAGAAAACCGAGGTGGGCCGGAGTTTGGCCTGGTGGGCTCTGCAGACGAGGAGGTGGCTGGCAGAGGGGGCCAAGCCGAGGCTTTGGAGGCCAGAGAGGGTGAGCCCGGGGGAGAGTGGGTGGAGGTCAGGGAGCCTGCGGCGGCAGAAGGAAGCTGTGAGATGGGTGGCTTTATCTCGGGCTCCCAGGTGGCGAAGGCAGAGGGCACCGTGGCCACAGTGGAGGCCGAGGGGCTCCCAGGAGGGCAGACGCTGTTGGAAGAGGAGGCTGTGGGATGGCAAATGAAGGAGCAGGGGCGGGGCAGGGAGGGGCAATGTGGGGACCACCACCCCGAGGGAGAGGCAAGAAGGCCCCTTGATGTGGAGGATGTTGCGGTGACTGAAGACCAGAGAGCACAGGCCGAGGAGATTGTTCCCGAAGGCCCGGAGGACGTCCAGGGCCCGGAGGACCAGTCAACACACCAGGAGCCTGCAGAGGCCGAGCGTGGGCCCCACGGGGAGATGGCAGCAAGTGCCGGCCAGGGTGCGGGCACCAGCTGGAGTGAGGTGAGAGCCCCAGCTGGGGTCCGGGGCTGGATAGAGCAGAATCTCGAATCCGGCCCCACGGTACTCTGTGCCCCCTGCCCTGCAGGCCCTGCTCCCTGGGTCTCTCCTGGACGTCTCTGTGCCCCGGAGCCGTGTGCTCCTGTCTCGCAACTCCTCACTGCGCCGCTCCCGGCCCTCTTCCCGACGGACCGGCGCCCCTGAGCAGCAGGAGGAGCCTCCCCGCCCCCCACCCGAGGAAGAGATGTCAGCTCGCGAGCAGAGACTTCTCCAGCCAGAGGGGCCCCCAGAGCCCAGTCCCCCAAAGCCTGAGGGGACCCCACTGCCAGCCAGGAGAAGGCCGCTGGGACATGGGTAAGCACAGGGTGAGGTGGCTGGGCTGGGCTGGCCTGGGGAGGAGGCCGTGGCCGCCTGGAGACCAGCTCCCCTGACCTCTGTCCGTCCGCAGGTTTGGTCTTGCACACACTGGCATGATGCAGGAGCTGCAAGCCCGGCTGGGCCAGCCAAAGCCGCAGGGAGGGCCCTGAGCCCCCGGGAGCCCGGCTCCAAGTGAGGCTCAGAGGGATCCTCCAAACCCTGCACGGCCTATCTCCCTCTGCCACTTTGGACGTACCCTTTCCACCCTCTGGGCCTCAGTTTCTCAGTGTGTCATTCTCGGAACAGACCGAACCAGACGCCTGTGAGGACCATGAACTTGAGGAGCATGACTCGGCAATGTGGCCGACAGACTCCCTGCCCACTGGGACCGCCTCTCACGGCCTGTCCTGAGCACCTCTCTCACCTGTCTCGGCCGCCTGGAGGACCAAGGGGACGAGACAGTTCTTCCCGCAGCCTTCCCTCCTGGACTGCTCCCAGTCCCCCACCCGGGGCCTTCCGGAAAGCTGTGGAACAGCACACAAACCTCGGGGGTGGGAGCTAGCCCAGAAGAAAGGGGTCAGCAGGGCCTACAAGCCCCATTTGCAGTGGGAGGTGGGTGGGAAACAGATCGTCAGCGGCCCTGAGCTTTCAAAAACTCACAACTCTGCTGGTTACTATGGCAACCACCGGCCCAGCAAGCCAGAATGGAGGAAGGTACCCAGGAGCCCCCAGAACTTAGGAGCAGAAAGGGGCCCAGGGTGGCCAGAGGCTACAGATTCTTGTCCCTTGGGAGTCAGGTACCCCTTCTCTGAAAAGAAGCTGAGGCCGAGGGAGGGTGAGAGTGCTTTATTGGGCACCCCGCACGGTGGCCTAGCCCGAGGACAGCTAGCAGGCTCTGAAACAATAAATAAACCATCATTTCCCTAAACAATAAATAAATATCCAAGAAATAAATATCTGCCAGGGACCGGAGGGGCCTTAAGTTATTGGGTAGGGATCGGGGTGGGAGCCCGGTGGAGTCCTGCCTGGTTTAAGGCAAATGAGCTGGGGGCTGTCTCGTTGCCCAGACCCCAGTCCTCAGGTTCTGAAAGGTGAAGGGACAGGACTAAGAAGTCATCCCATCAGGGCTGGGAGCTGAATGTTGAGCACCCCAAGGGTGGGGCTGGGTTTCTGGCTTGGGAGAGCAAGAGCAAGTCCCTCATGGCCCGAGCCAAGACAAGCTCCAAGGAATGCAGCAACTGGTAGGTGTAGAGGAGCTGGGGCCAGGACAGCTGTGCTGACGTCTGTGAGGGGCCACCCGGAGCCCGTTCGAGCAGCCCCTTCCTCTCCTCATTCTCCTCCTCCTCGGGGAGGTTGAGTCCCGCGGCCAGCACCTGCGAGGAGACGCCCATGGGTCAGACAATGGCCAAGCTGAGACCCGGAGCACATCCTGGTTCTTTTATGTTCCCAGTGGTACAGAATGACATCAGAGACCACAAGGTCATGATTTCCCTGGATAGCCCCTACTTTAGATCTTCCATTATGTCATCACCTCACGCGTCCCGCCTGATTTTTTGGTTCAAGAAAACGGAAGTCACAGAGCAAGATGCTGCTCATGGAGGTGGCACACTCATCCAGGATTGCCCTGGGCATTTGGGACCCCAGAAGTTCTTCTCTTAAGGGTCATTTTAGGATCTGAAACGGACAGAAAGGTGGTATAGCTAGTTTTCATGCTGCTTGCATTTTCTGTTTTCCTTTTGTTAAGAGGAAAATGCCAGTTTCCCTTGGAAATGTTCAGGAGGGCCTGGTGATGTGAGAGGCTGAGGGAGAAGGGAACCAGCTTTGTTGCAGGGTCTGTTGATGCCAACAGCTGTTCCGGGTGCTTCAGAGCTGTTCAGACCAAGACCCCAAGAGAAGGCAGAGATTCAGGGGACAGAGCCAGTCCCCCCACCTCCCTCCAATACACAGAGGGTCTAGAGCATCTCCCTCCAAACTTACCCAACCTGTGGGCAGGGGGTGTTTGTAAAAGGGAGCCAATAAGCTTCAATTTTTTGTGTTGGTCTCTGGGAGTTGAGGTGGGTGGACACTCTACCTGGAAGCGGAGATGCCGCTGCAAATCCCGGAGATCCAGCCTCATGGTCCACAGCTGCATCTTCTCTGAGCTGGTCCAGCCCCTCTGGCCTCCCAGGCCTCCCAAGAGGGCATGGAAGGGGCGAAGCATCATGGAGAGGAAGCAGAGTCGTTCTGGGTCCTGTGGGAGGGAGGGAATGGGTCAGGCAAGGCTCACAGGCTAAGGATCAAACCCAACCCCATGTTCACCATCCTATCACTCTCTGTCCACAGCCCCACTCTATCCCCTTCTTCACCATCCCCTTTCCTGTCCATCGCCTTGCTTCTGGTTTTATCCTGTCTCCAGCCTCCTTCCAACCCTAGTCCCACTCCTAATCCCAACCCCATCCCTCCTCCATAGGTGCAGCCTCATTCTCACACCACTCCTTTATTCCAGCTGAATTTTTATATCCGATGACATACTCAGCCTCATCCAGATCCGATTCCTCCACTCTTCCCCAAATCCATTTTCCATTCAATCCCCGACTTCATCTCCATCCACCCAGGGCCAGCCTTACTGCTAGCTCTCCTGCCCCACCCCTCTGGCCCCCAACTCACAGAGAGGCTGTGCCAGGCCTGGAAGGTCAGGGAGACGTTGGGGAGCTGATGTCCCAGGGGCAGGAGGTCCAGGCTCACTCCTGGCAGTTGAGATTCAGCCTATGGGGGCAAGGTCTGTTAGTGGGGACCAGAGGGAGTGGGGATTTGCCCATCCCCAAAACCAGTTGCATTAGGGTGACTCACAAAGCGGTGGGCCTGGGTCCGAACCTCGGAGAATAGCTTCCTGGCGAGCTGCAGGCTGACCTTGAACTCCCTCTGCAACTCCTGCAGGCTCAGGGGGGACCTCCCTGGCGGTCTCGGGAATCCCCAGACACCAGCTCGAGCCAGGAGCAAGGAGAGCAGCAAAAGGCCGAGCCCTGGAGAGGGGCGCGGAGTTGGTGGGCCAGATGAGGGGAAGGCTTGAGAAGAACTCACGTGCCTTTTCTAGCCTGCACTATAGGCAAGCCCTGTGTGCCATCTCGCTGACCCCGCGCAACCACTAATAAGATGGAAGTTTTTGAGGACACCATATAGGATCTCTGTATGAATGAAAAGAAGATACCCCTTCTCCAAGACAGACACAACCTTGCTCAGAGTACCCACCTTTGCAAGCAAATCTCAGGCTGGATCTTGACCCCCACCAACTCCCTTGGCCAAGTGTCTTTTTCAGTGAACAAACCACTCAACCGTATGTGGTAGCCTGGGTGCTATTATCCTGTGCATTTTGCAGATGAGGAAAATAAGGCCCGGTGAAGTTGGCCAAATAGCTAGAGAGTGAGGGAACCAGGACTGGATTCCAGATCTGCCCAAAGGCAGAGCCTCTGTGCTTCCCCCAGCGAACTTAGAGGAGGCAGCCACCTCCCCCGGAGTGGGCACGCTGTGTTCTGCTGAGGATTCCTTGGGCTTAGCCAGGCGGCTCTGATGACCTGAACTAGAGCCCCAGAGGTGGGCAGGCGGTGCTGGAGGCTCTATCCCAGGGAGTCAGAAGGACAGGTTGGTCCAGCCACCACCAAGGAAGGTGGGTCACTCTGCAGTGTTGGAAGAACAGGGGGTGCCAGGAAGAGGAGAGCCCAGAATGGGAGGCAGAACCTCGGTTTCTCATTCAGGTTCTTCCCTTGAGCAAGTCATCTCTTATCTCTGTGCCTCAGGTTCCCATCTGTAAAATGGGGGAGTCAGACCAACTGATTTCTTTTCTTTCTTTCTTTTTTTTTCTTTTAATTTATTCATTTGAGACAGAGAGAGCGAGAGCATAAGCAGGGGAGAGGCAGAGGGGGAGGGAGAAGCAGGCTCCCCGCCGAGCCAGGAGCCAGACATGGGGCTGGATCCCAGGACCCTGGGATCATGACCAGAGCCGAAGGCAGACGCTTAACCACCTGAGCCACCCAGGCACCCCAGACCAACTGATTTCTGAAACTACTTCCTGCCCTATGTTTCCTGGACAGAAGAGAGAGAGGCCCTAGAGTGGGAGCTCTGGGAAGAGGGCAGTGTTTCCTGGTTTCTCCATCAGGGAGAGGAAATCTAGCAATCACTGGAGTTACACAATTCTCGAAACACAAACCAAAACTAGGCTGTAAGTCTATAAGTCTGTTCCTGCTCTCCCTCCTCTCTGTGCCATTCTTGATCTCTAACCCCTGGGCTCTGCTCCCAAAATTGTCCTGTAAATAAAGACTAAGGAGAGCTTCTGGGTACTTCCATTCACCAATGTACTTCCAGAGGTGGGGGGCAGTGCCTGCAACCCCCAGCATTCAGGCTACCCTGGCTTGGGGACCACTTGGCATCCCAGAGACTTCAGACGGTATGGGGTTCCTCTTAGCTCTACTTTGAGGGAAAGTGCATGCCCCCAGGCTCTGGTGGATATTGCCCACCCAGAATTGAGCTGAGCCATTTCCTACTGACCCTCTGCTTCTTGTCTGAGCTCTGGAGCCCCAGACCCTTCCCGTGGCTTCTCCCTACCCTCTGTACCCAATCCTGGGTCATTGGCCCTGGCTCTGTCCCCATCCTCCAGCCCTTGGTCCTTACTCTGGCTCCTCTTCCTGTGGCTCTGGTTCCAGCCTCTGACTCTTTGAGTCACCAACTGCAGATTGGACCTCCTTCCGAGCTACACACCCTTGACCCAGTTAGGCTGTTGACTCCTTGGCCCCAGCCCCACACTCCAGCCAACTCCTCCTGCTGTTGCTTCCTCTACCAGCCCCAATTCTCAGCCAAACTGGTCCCTGCTCATTCACTCCAACCAAACTCTTCATTTATCTGCCTGGTCCTGGTCCTGGTCAAACTGGCTGCCCACCTCTCTCCCTTCAGGCCAGTCAAGCCTTCCCATCCTCTGCCCAGCCCTGGCCGAACCATGACCCCTCTGCCCCTGGCCCCCATTCATGCCAGACTCATTCCCATTCTCCTGTTGACTGTATCCTGTATCCTCAGTCTTGGCCAAGTAGTTGCCCGCTCAGCCCCTGGCCCCCATCCACACCCGTCAAGCCCTCCCATCCCCTGCCCAGTCTCAACCAAGCTTGCCACCCCTCCACCCCCAGCCCTGGCCTCAGACTCACGCCAGCCAAGGTCGCCTGCCATCTGGCCCAGAGCGGGGCCCAGCCTGTGTGGCCAGCCATCTCCCGGGCAGGGGTCTTATACTGGGGGCTGCGCCGGTTTCACTTTCCGTCCTGCTTGTACTTTCGGCTTTGCACTCAGTCTTCTCTCCTCACCACCCCTTGCTGAAATGGGGAAATGTCATTTCCCTTCCCAGAGGGGGCGGGAGGTGCAGTGGGGGGTGGCGGGAAGCTGGGGTTTCTGTCAATCCAAGCTCCAGAACCCCTGCTCAGCTTTCAGGACCAGCCCTCCCCTCACATCCCCGCTCCCGGGGGAGCCACTGCTCGAGGGACTGGTAGGTCCCAGAGACTCAAACCCTCCTACTCCTCTGCTGTGTCATTATCATCCTAGTGCCCTCACCAGCTCAATGTACTATAGAGGATGGATGGCCAGGTAAGGGGATTGCCCATCAGAGAGGACTTGGGGTTTTGAGTCATCCTACTCTTTTCTGGTTTACCAGATGGCTGAGGGAGGGAGCTGAGTGGGGAGCTCCTTCTGGAGCTGGGATGGGACTTTGTGTGGAGCAGTGGCGTCCCTGTCTGGGCAGGATCAGGGCTCAGCCTACAGCCAGGGTCAGGACGGATGAGAACAGGTCCGTTCAGAGCCAAGAGCTCAGTCTTTGGCCAGAGTAAGATCTAAGATTAGAGCTCAGTCTATAACCAGGTTTAGGACTTGATCTAGAGCTTTGTCTGGGGCCAACGTCCTGGCTCTGTCTGTGCTTGGGGTTAGAGCTATCAGTGACCTGGAGGCCATGCTTGGGACCATTTGGGGTTAGGTTTCGAGCTCAGTCCAGACTGGGCACAGAGCTTGGGCTGTGGCTAAGGTTCTGACAGAGCCTGTGACTCAGGTCAGGGCTCAGGCTTGGGCTGTTGATGTCTAGGGTCAGGGTTCACCAGGTTGGGGTTGTGTGAGGTAGGATGGGGCTTGGTCAGGTCCCAGAATAACCCTGCTCTGTGTGTTTCTGCTCTGTGGATGGCTGTCAGGGCTGGGCTGCATCAACCACTGGTCTCCCTTCCAGCACAGCTCCACCCTTAGCCCTACCCTGGATTTTCCATCTTCAGGGAGAAGATGGGGGTTTCTTGGTCTTCCCCGAGGCCCACTTTCCTTTTAGGATCTGTGGGGTTTCCCTGCTGGGTCCCTGCAGTGAGACAGAAACCAAGGGGGCTTTCCCTTTCTATACTCTGCCTCTCAGCCCTACATGGGCCCTGCCCAGCAGAGCCGCCTGGAACCAACTACCCGGGAAGTACCAGTACATTTGGGGGAGCAATCCCAGAGGGTTGCTTGGAGGAGAAGGAAAAGGAAGAGCGAGCGGCTGACACCTGCCTAGCCCAAACTGGTTTCCCTTGCAGTGTCCCCTGGTGGTGACAGCTCATTCCCCCACATCCCATGCCACTGAGGCCCCTCACTGCGGGGGTCCCAAACATCCTGAGACTGATGGTGAGGATACACACGGGCCCTGGCTGGTCTTCCTCACATCCCCAAGTCCTGCTGTCCACCCCACTCACTCTCTGACCACAACCACTCCCCATCCTTTGCCGTTGCCCAGAACTGCTGTGCCTCTCAAACCTTGAACTCCATCTCCCACTCTCTACCACAACCTCCCGACCCTTCCGACCTTCTCTTAGGGTTCCCCAAGACCTCCTGTCTCTTGTTGCCATCTCATACCAGCCTGCCTTTCCACTAGCTCTTCTCTTTGCCTAGAAAGCCCCCACTGTCTTCTCTGGAGTCCCCTCTTCTCAGCCTGTTCTGAACCTACCCCTTGTCACGGGCTTCCTCCCCTGAATAGCTCATTCCTTCCTGCCATAAATCCTGTCTCCAATGGACATTGCATATTTATTTATCTTGCTTAATCTATCCTCACTCATACCACTCCGGCCATACTGACTCCCTCATTGCTCCTAGAACATGCCAGGCATGCTCCTGCCTCAGGGCCTTTGTTCTTGCTGTCCCTTCTGCCTGAAACACTCTTCTTCCAGATACCTGCAAAGCCCACTCTCTTCTTATGATCCCTACTTAAATGTCACCTTCTCAAATGGAGTCCTCACTGACCCGATTAAAAGATGCAACCCTGCCCCTGGCACTTTCTCTTTTCTATTTTCTAGAAAGAAATGTTGCAATTTCCAACTATAACTGTGGATATATTTTTTTTTTCCTTTGAGATCTACCAATTTCTCTCATGTGTTTTGATGCTCTATTGTTTACGTATAGACACAATTAGGATTGTTATGTCTTTTTGAAGAACTGACCCTTTTATCAGAATGTAATGTCTATCTTTTTTTTTTTTAGTTGTATGTTTGGTGTTTATGTTGTAATGTCTTTCTTTATCCTCGATAATGTTCCTTTTTTCCCCTCAAGTTTACTTTTTCTGAAATTAATTTGACGAGTCCTGACCTTTTTGATTAGTGTTTACATGGTTTATCTTTTTTTTACATACTTTCATTTTTAACCTGTTTTTAATTTGCAGTGGGTTTCATTAAAACAAAATTCCAGATTAATATTTTTGTCAGTTTATATGGCATTTATGAATGTCTGCCATAAGTAAGTATTCTATTTCCTAACTGAAGATATCTGTCCTACTCTTTTTTGTAAGATTTTATTCAATTATTAATTAATTAATTAATGAGAGAGAGAGAGCGAGCATAAGCAGGGGGAGCAGCAGGCAGAGGGAGAAGCAGGCTCCCCGCTGAGCAGGGAGCCCGATGCGGGACTTGATCCCAGGGTCCTAGGATCATGACCTGAGCTGAAGGCAGACACTTAACTGACTGAGCCACCCAGGCGTCCCTACCTGTTCTATTCTGAATGTGAGATTAGTTGTTTGGCTTGTGACCTCAGTTCCTTGATGAGTTCAAGAAAAATCATTAATTTGTAGTTTGTCTTACTTTGTTTCTGGTTGTAAAGGGCAAGTGGTGCCTTTTCCAGATTTTATACCTTTAAAAAAATGCACATTATTTGTGTTGCTTTGTTCTTCTAGCTGGGTACTTTAGCACCATGTTAATTAGATGTGATAGTGAACAGGTTTATTTTTTTCTTCATTTCAGCGAGTAAGCTTTAAATTGTTCATTATAAGGTATTTTTTCTTATCTTTTTATAGATTCCCTTCATTAGATTCCAGAAATCCCATGTAATTCATAGTTTGTGGACATTATCTTTAATAAATATTCACTTCATTTAAATTATTTGCCTGTATCTATTAAGACCCCCCTGGCACTTTAAAAAAATATATTTTATATATTAATTTGACAGAGAGAGAGAAAGAGAGAGAGAGCAAACACAAGCAGGGGGGCAGCAGGCAGAGGGAGAGGGAGAAGCAGACTCCCCACTGAGCAGGGAGCCTGACTTGGGGCTCCATCCCAGGACACTGGGATCATGACCTGAGCCGAAGGCCGGCACTTAGCCGACTGAGCCACCCAGGGACCCCTCCCCACACACTTTCTATCCCTTTCCCTGCATTATTTTTCTACATAACATTTAAAAACATCTAACATTTTCTCTCTCCCTCTTTTTGGTCTGTCTCCATGCTCTGGAGTATGAGTTCCACAAGGGTGGGCATTCGTGCCCATTCTGTGCACTGATACATCCCCAATAGCTAACAACAGCAGGTTCTTCGGAAATCAGCAAACCAATCCGTCTTCTGCTGCAAGTGCCTAATGTGGGCTCTGCTCCTGGCCGGTGCTCCGAAAGTTGCCAGATAGAGCAGCAGGTCCGGGACCAGCTGCTGAGCCCTGAGCCCTGAGCTCTCCCTGTCAGCCTTCTCCCGCTCTGGCCAATGCTCCAGACAGGTACCGAGGATGTAAAGCGGGAAGCTGGGCTGCTGGGCATGGCCCTCGGCTGGGATGATCTTAGCAGATCCTTGCCAAGAAGCCAGAGAGCCAAGGAGGGCGGGGCCAGACTCTGTCCCTGTCCTTGGAGGATGGGCCTGGGCCCGTGTCTGTCTACCTGGGCCTCAGTTTCCACAAGCGGATCTTGGCTGGTGAGCTGAGGCTTGGGCTGGGATCCCAGCAGGAAATGGAAGGGATGTGGTGAAGGCTGAGAACTGCTGGAAAGGAAGCCAAGAACGCTGAGCTCTGGACTCCAGTATGTAGCTAACACTTCTGGTGACCTCAGGTGAGTCACCAGCCTGCTCTGGACCTCAGGTTCCTCATTTAAAAGTAGTAGCAGTTTTCAAATGCTTCCACTGCTATTACGTAGGGAAATTAAAACCTAGATGATTAAAAAAGAGGGAAAAGAACCATCCACCAATTTTCTGATTATTTTCCAAGTATCCCGTTATAGCTCAGACCCCCTGGGACACTCCACCGGGTTGCATGGGAATCCTGAGCCCAGGAAGTAGAAGTTAGAAGCTTCAGATGTGACATCAGGATGGAATCAGGGAGGGGAAGTCTTCTTCAGGGTCACGCAGCAGATCAGTGACAGAATGAAGACTGGAACTCAAGTCCCCCGTTTTCAGCTTGGGCTGGTGAGGGGAATCCCTGGGCCCTCTGATGTCAGTTCCAAGGCTTGGAACTAAGCCCTCAGTTAAACCAAGATGGCCTTGGGTGGAGGCAGGAAGGCTGGGGGAGGTGAGGGCAGGCTGGAGCTGGGGCCACACCTCTGAGTCTCCCAAACACGGGTGGTGAGACCCTGAGCCCCGAGGCACGGTGCCCGCCCTCCTCTCCCTGAGAGGTGGGAAGCCCAGAGCCGTAGCCCTCATCACTGGCTTCTCCCCTGTTGTGCGCATGCATCCCACCCCCCCCCACCCCCCCCAGGGTCTACAGGATTCATTCTGCAGCACGCACTCACCACGCCCCCTTCCGCAGACCTGGGGCGCTGCCTCTAAATGGGGTGTCTCTTTTGGGACTACCGACCATGGGAAGGTCTGAGAGAAAGGGGTGTTGGGGGGGCGGCTAACTACTGATGAGATGTTATAATCGCTGGGTGTTCTATGTTAAGTGACACACGAAGGCAGGGGCGGGAGGACTGAGCCATGCCGGGTGTGAGGGGAGGGTGGGCCGCAAGCTCTCTAGAGTGCCAGGAAGGCAGAGTTTGAAGCCCAGGAGGCAGGGCTGCAGAGGAAAAACACCCGGCTGGGGATAAAAAGTCCCGGTTCGAGTCCCGGCCCTGCTCGCCCTTCCCCACGTGTACGTACCCTCTTGAGAGAGAGGCCCAAACAGTCTGTGCTTCAGTTTCCTCATCTACAAGATGAGGCTCATGATCCCAGCCCTGCCCACCTCTCAGCTCAGACGTGAAGGTGAACTTGGGAGGGTACAGGGTGTCACGGGTCAGGGCCCCACCTGGGAGGGAGACAGACCTTCGCTTTCACAGCTCCAACACTTCCCTTGGTCGAGGACTGAAATCTCCCTGATCTTGGCTCATCTCCCAAGCGAGGAGGCTGCTTCCACCAGCTGGATAGGATGTTGTGACGATCGTACACATAAATGGCTGCTGCTGAGTAGCTGTGTGATCTTAGGCAAGTTACTTAACCTCTCTGTGCCGGCTCTGTCATCTATAACATGAGGAGAATAACACAAACTCCTAAGATGGTTTGGTGGACTCAACGGGTTATTATTTATAAAGTGGTTGAACACAGCCTGGCATATGATAAAACTATAGGTTTTAGCTATTGGTAGTAGTGCAAGGCCTGACTCACGAGGAAAGAAATGTTAGTTGTCATTAATAAATACAAGGGGGCGCCTGGGTGGCTCAGTTGGTTAAACGACTGCCTTCAGCTCAGGTCATGATCCTGGAGTCCCTGAATCGAGTCCCACATCGGGCTCCCTGCTCGGCAGGGAGTCTGCTTCTCCCTCTGACCCTCCCCCCTCTCATGTGCTCTCTCTCAGTCTCTCTCTCTCAAATAAATAAATAAAATCTAAAAATAAATAAATAAATAAATAAATAAATACAAGGGACGGTTGTCATCAATGGACAAAGAAAGGCCGAAGGAGAGTGGGAGGAAGAAGGTAAGAAACAGAAGAGGCTGCAGTTAGACCTCAGGAGGTAGGGATGGTTGGGGGTGCAGGCAGAGGGGGCCTAGTGACCCAGAAACACACATCAGAGCAGAATTCAGGCCAGAAGCAGAAATCTCCGGGCCAGGGTGTAGACAGCCTCAAACCCGAGAACCAGTGGGTGGGACTCACCCGGCCCCCAACGGGGGCCAGGTGAGGCTTCATCAAGGCTCTCTATGAAGAACAATTAGAATGGTGGGGCTGAGCCCCAGGACAGGCCCTGCCAGGTGTCTGAGAGAGGTGGGCAGGCCCTGGCAGACACCAGGTCCTCTAGCACTCCTAAGCGCTGAGGCTGACACGGGGTCCCACGCCACTCCCAGTGCTCTCACCTGGTGGCCTTCATGGGGTCTCAGCCACCCCTGCCGCCGTGTCCCTCACTCGTCTGGCCCCCTGCATGTGACACCCCCAGGTGAGTGGACAGCTTACTCCCCAGGAATGGAACACACTCACTGCTTGTATTTATTTTTATTTTGGAGAGAGAGTGTGTGTGCATGGGCGGGGGTGCAGAGGGAGAGGGAGAGAGAATCGTAAGCAGACTCCACGCCCAGCACGGAGCCTAACACGGGGCTCGATCTCACGACCCTGAGATCATGACCTGAGCTGAAATCAAGAGTCAGTGCTTAACTGACTGAGCCACCCAGATGCCCCATCACTGCTTATATTTTTATATATAATATCTGATTCATGCAAAAGAATATATGAAACATATATGTTACTGCCCACCCGCTTTTCCTGCTCCTGCCTCGGTTTTGGTCCTGGGTTCACTGATTCCTGTGGCTCCTCATGTCGCTCAGAGTAAAAGCAAAAACCCTCCCAATGACTGACAAAGTCCTCATGATCCTTCCCACTGGCCTTCTTTATTCCCTCCCACACCTTCTGGCTGCCCCACAAACACACCAGGCACACTTCTACCTACTCTTCCTTCTGCCTAGAACACTCCTTCTTCAGCCCTTAAAATAACTGGCTCCTTGTCCGTCCATCAGGTCTCACCTTTCCATAAACACCTTCTTCCCTCTATGGCTCTCAGGTCTGTCCCATCCCATTCCCACCTACACTAAGACCCTGTGTGTAGCCCTAAGATCTAGATGTTCATCTCTTTTTTTTTTTTAAAGATTTTATTTATTTGACAGAGAGAGAGAGAGAGACAGTGAGAGAGGGAACACAAGCAGGGGGAGTGGGAGAGGGAGAAGCAGGCTTCCCGCCGAGCAGGGAGCCCGATGCGGGGCTCGATCCCAGGACCCTGGGATCATGACCTGAGCTGAAGGCAGACGCTTAACGACTGAGCCACCCAGGCGCCCTAGATGTTCATCTCTTAACTTTTCAAGTTTTCTACACATTCTGGGCCCTTCCCAGAGCCCCAGGGTCCTCTCCACTACCCCGAGGGTTCACCCACCTCTTCAGGCCTCTGAGTCCTGTTGGCAAGATTGATATGAACAACTTCTACTCTTTTCATGATTCTGAATTGAAGTGGTGCCCCTGGGTAGGAGAGAGGAAGACAGAAGTGGGGGCCGAGTACCAAGGTGTGGCAACCACGGTCCTTGCCCATAGAGGTGGCCACCTAGCCGAGAAGCCCGGATGAACATGTGAAACCAGAGAGAACACGTCGAAGCAGGGCAGTTTGTAACTGACCCGGGCCAACAACTTTGCGGCCTGCATTTCTTCACCTGGAGCATGGACATAGCAGTGCCTTCCTCACAGAGAAAGAGAGTGAACGTGGGCTCTGGAAACGGGCAAGTGTTATTACTCTTGAGAGCACATAAAGCAAAGCTTATCAACTGGCCAGCAAGTAAGAGGATGAGGAGAGAAGAGTATCCCTTGGGATGTCATTGCCATCTGTCATTTCCACCTGCCCACCCATTCTTCCTTAAAAAAAAAAAATCTGGATTTTCCTTTGGGGAATTTATTCATCCTCTTACAGAGGCTGACATCCCCCCCATGGTGGTTATCTGACAGACCCAACCAGTCACTAGAGTGGACAGTTCAAGAGTGGGTACGTGACACACTGAGAGTCAGTCCCTGGACTTGCTGTCAGGAAAGAGGCTTTCTCTCTGCAGATACGACTAAACAGGTAGGATGTGAATCTGGATCTACTGTTGGCCACCATGAGGGAAGACCCTGCCTCAGGTTGGAGCCAACACATGGGAAAGTAGAGCTGACAGCTGGAGAGGGAGACAGGAATCTTGTTATTGACTTTGGGCTCCTGGATCCAGCTAGTCCTGAAGCAATTATTCTGAAGTGTTCAGGTTCATGAGCTAATCTTTTTTGCTGAAGCTATTTTGAGCTGTGTTTCTGCCATTTGCAGCACGGGTCCCCTCCCCCTCTCTGATCTGCCTTCACAACGGATTTCCAATGTCAAAAAATCACAGACCAGATTTTTTTTTTAAATGATTAAGGTGAATATATCGTGTAGTAGAAAGAGCACTCTACCAGAAGCCAGTGGAGAGAGAATTTCAGATAGAAAGGACAATGTGAAAACAGCAGAAGCTTGGTCAATATTTACCAAGTACCAACTCAGTATGTCCCGGGCATTATTCTAGGCATTGGAGTTCAGCAGTGAATGGGGCCAGCAGAAAGTTCTGCCTTCATGGAGCTTACTACACAGAATGGAATAAGTTAAAATTATATTATAAGATTATATTATAATTATAAAATTATATTATAACTTAATCAAATTATGTGCCAGGCATTTTTCAACTACTGGCTCATGTAATCTTCACAATAACTCTATCCTGTAGGTATTATTATTCACGTTCCTTATATGAAAAGGAAACTGAGGACCATTAAGGCTTTGTGTCCAAGGTTACTTAGCTAGTAAGCGACAGGTCTGGGATTTGAACCCAGGACCTCTGGTTTTCTTAACCACTTACACTATACCGCCTGGTGTAACAGTTAGCTTTTATGAGCCTTCTCTATATGCCAGACACTGCTCAAACGGGTTTGCACGCACACACACACACACGTATTCCTCAAAACAATCCATTTTACAGACCAGGAAACTGAGGTTAATAACACAGTGATAGCAGGACTGAAATTTGAACCAAAATAGTATGGTTTGAGAGGTCATACTGTTTTTCCCCCATCTTTATGCAGGTGTAATTGACCAATAAAATGATAAGCTATTTAAAGTACACAAGGTGATGATCTGATCCGTGTGTACACTGTGAAAGCTTCCCCCCACCTTGAGTTAATGGACACATCCATCATATCACATATTTTTTGAAGGGGTACCGTCTTAGCAAATGTCACTGACATGGGACGGTGTAATCAACTATAACCGGGACAGTCGGCGCTCCACACTCCCGCGCTTACCACCTTCAGTGAACCAGCAAAGGAAGGAAGAGGGGCGGGGAAACAGAAACCCTGCCCAGAAGCGAAAGACAGCAAGAGGCCTAGCCCTGCGGCCTCCTGTCCAAACGGTGCCAGGTTTCAACGTTGCTAACGAGGTGATTGATGGCTCCTGCATTCGCTGAGAGGGCCAGGAGCCCTACCGGCCGGCCCCCACCTGGGGTCCTCTCCGCCGTCCTCGGAACTGAGGATCTTGAGAAATGTGCATGGCAAAAGGGGCGGTGTGAAGCGAGACCAGTTCTGACACACTCATTCATGAACGGTTTTGTTTGTTTAAAGATTTTATTTATTTATTTGAGAGAGAGAGAGAGAGAGAGCACACGGGGGAGGGGGGGTTGGACTGCAGCACCTGATGGGGGGACAGAAGGATCCACATAAGCAGAGGAGGGGACCCTTCGGCCGTCCTCCCCAGCCTCTGCTCTCGGCCTCCGGTCACTGAGCCTCCAGGCCTTCTTGCCTCGGGTTGTCTTGGCGGCCAGCGGTCTCCTCCTCTAACCCCAGACAATAAATTAATAAGTAAAATACATAGTATGTTAGAGGGTACTGTGTGCTCTTAAGGAAATAAAGAGGAATTTCAGCACAAAGCACTCCCTAACTTCCTTCTGGCCTTCACTCTTTAAGGGCCCTCCCATCTCCGTGAGGCTTTCCCTAAACAAGGCGTTTTAAATTGCACAAGCCCTGCCGAAATTCTTGTGTTTGGTCCGTTCACTTATCATTGTTTGTCTGCCCCCACTAGAATGTAAGCTCCATTTTACCGGTGTATCCGTAGCTTCTAGATTATTCCCCGGCTCGATAAATATTTGTCGAATGAATAAATGAAATGTAACCTCAAACAGTTAAGAAGCAACTCTCCAAACCAGTGCTCCAGGAGAGAGAGAACAGGATAAGGTTGCACAGAGCTGATATAAAACTAAAGTTGGAAGGAGGGGGAAAAAAACAAGGCGGGGGGGGAGTAAGAAAAAAAAAAAGCTGGAAGGAGGGTGTGATCAGTCAGGAGTACTGAACCCAGAGGTCCGTGGTTATCTTCTGATTCCTCGGCATTAACTGCTTTTATAATCAGAAAAGCAAAGAACACTTTGTTTTACATAGCAAAGGAAGGCTTCTAGTTAACAGAGACCTGGGTGCTATGTCCAGCCCCAGGGGAGAGGTGTCCTCTGGGGCTGGCTGCTCACACAGGGACTCTGGGGATGGGTTGTTCTCCCTTCCTTGCTTTCTCCCTGCCCCTCACCCCCCCCCCGACTTCCTAAAGGCCACGGAGCTCTCTAGAACCTTCGGACGGATGTCAGCACAGCTGGTCCACTCCCGGCTCAGCCTGTGACCGGCAGTGAACCCATAACCCAGGCGTTTGCCCTCCCACAGGACGTTAGCAAATATTCAGTGTGATAATAAGAATTGCTGGGGCTGAATAACATTTTCATGCCTTTTTTTTTTTTTAAGATTTTATTTATTTATTTGAGACAGAGAGAATGAGAGAGAGAGAGCACATGAGAGGGGGGAGGGTCAGAGGCAGAAGCAGACTCCCCGCCGAGCGGGGAGCCCGATGCGGGACTCGATCCCGGGACTCCGGGATCGTGACCTGAGCCGAAGGCAGTCGCCTAACCAACTGAGCCACCCAGGCGCCCAACATTTTCATGCTTTTTTATTGAAGTCAAATTGGTATATACCATGTAAGTTTCAGGCGTAACATTCTAATTCGACGTTGGTATATCCTGCAACGCGATCACCACCAGAAGCCTGGTTACCATCCATCACCATGCAATTTTTATATACAAACCCAGGTGGAGTTTCCCCATACTCCCTCTTATGCTCATCTCATTCCTGTTAAATCAGCGAGGGCCACGTGGCTCTCATCACTACGGTGGAGGAATGTCAGTGCAGTTTCGTTTTTAGTTCGACAGCGGTAGGGGACTGAAGGCACTGAAGAATTGAAACGTGGGGAGAATCGTGATGACGTAAGAACAAGGTGGGTGGGGGGTGGGGCAGACTTTAAAATACTCCCCAAGTCAAGGAAGGAAGGGAGCAATTTGAAAAGGAAACAAGGAGAAGTTAGAACTGATGTGTCCCCACAGAGTCCAGGCCATGCCCGTTCTGAATAGTATGGAGAGATCTGAGGACGGGAGGGACTGCACCCCCTTTTCCAGCAGTGGACAGACCCCAGACATATCCCTGCACCCACGTGTGACATGGGGGCTGTGGGAAGTGGCCCGGAGCACAGCAAGACCACGGCTGTGTGGGTTGATGGGAAAGAGCGGAGAGAAAGGACAGGAGCGGCGGAAGAGGGGACACCTTGGTAGATGCTGGTGTACCAAGGGGATGTTGAGGCCAGGAGCAATCTGTGCCCCTTCCCAGCTCTGCTCCTGAGCAACCCTGGAGAAAGGAGAGAAAACACTGTGAACTGACCCCATCAAACACCTGCTGTGGGCAGAAAAGGAGCAGGAAATCTCAGCTTACACAATAGATCACGGTTCTGGCACGCCTGAGCTCTGGTTCTGTCGTTGTTTTAATCACTTACATGTTGCTTACCATGCATTTTGCAACACTTACTTAATCACAGCAACCAACCCTATGTTGAATGGTACTGGCATTCCTATTTTACATGTGGGGAAACCGAGGCTAGAAAGATCAAGTAACTGGCCCAAGGTCACGGAGAAAATAAGAGAGCTGGGGCTTGAACCCACGGAGTCTGGGTCCAGGGCCCATTCTCTGTGCTACTCTGCGGGTTCCTTAAGTTCTTGTTCGGGGTCGGGTACCCTGCTAAGTGCTTGAAAAGCTCCGTTTCCTTGAGTTCTCAAAGCCATTCCAGGAGGTGGGTGTACTCTTCATCTCCTATTCACAGATGTGGACATCAAGATAGAGAGTAAATAATAACTTGTCTCCAGTCACAGCCAAGTTCGCAGACAGGATCTGGACATAGGTCCCGGGGACCATAAGCCTATTCCAGTCACTATTGTGGAACCAACCATCCCCGAACATAATGCTGTGCAATGAACATTTTATTATGCTCTGAGTCTGTAGGTGGGCAATCGGAGGGGGCTTGTCTCTGGTCCCCTGTATGTCGGGACTCATCGCGGAAGACTCAGTGGCTGGAGGTGACTCTACAGCGGGGGCCGGAACCATCTGCAGCCTCCCTTCAATCACACACTTGGCTTTCAGCTGGGGCTTAGGCGGGGCCGAAGACCAGAACGACATCGACGCGTGGCCTTGCCACGTCATCTCCCCATGTGTGTTGTTTTGGACTTTCTCACAGCAGGGCGACTGGGCTCCAGAGCGCAAGGTAGAAGTGCATGGTGTTGCGGTATGTTAGGCTACCACGCCTCTGCCTGACTCTATCAGGCCAGGAACTCCCCAAAGTCCTCCCATGTTCAAACGGAACACAGCCCCGGGCGCCTGGGTGGCTCAGTCGTTAAGCGTCTGCCTTCGGCTCAGGTCATGGTCCCAGGGTCCTGGGATGGAGCCCCGCATCGGGCTCCCTGCTCGGCGGGAAGCCTGCTTCTCCCTCTCCCACTCCCCCTGCTTGTGTTCCCTCTCTCACTCTCTCTGTCAAATAAATAAATAAAATCTTTAAAAAAAA
>NC_138373.1:15676484-15698882 GCF_054177405.1 Leptonychotes weddellii | reverse complement strand
TGTCCAGCCTCAGCTTGGATGACCTGACCAGCTGGGGGTGACTCTTTTTTTTTTTTTTTAAAGATTTTATTTATTTATTTGACAGAGAGACAGAGAGAACAAATAGGCAGAGAGGCAGGCAGAGGGAGAGGGAGAAGCAGGCTTCCCGCCGAGCAGGGAGCCCGATGCGGGGCTCGATCCCAGGACCCTGGGATCATGACCCGAGCCGAAGGCAGATGCTTCACAACTGAGCCACCCAGGCGCCCCTCTGGGGGTGACCTTACAGCTAGGGCTGGAACAGCTGTAGTGGAGGACCCACTTCCAACATGGCTTCTTCACTCATCTGACTGTCGCCTGGACTGGGATGGCTGGGGACAGGCTCAAATGGGACTGTCAATCATAGTGCCAATGGCTGTCCTAACTAGCGTGGTTATGGCAGGTTGTAGTTGGACTTCTTGCCTGAGCCACCCAGGCGTCCCTGGAAATATTTATTTTCAACAAATTTCTTCTTTTGATCAATTAAAACATCTTTGTATAAAAAAATAAATCTATGCTTCTTATAAAAAATGCAGATGTACGGCGAGTGAGAAAATTCTCCTCCATCTCAACTGAATTTTTTACTTCTTTATTTTCCAGAGTTACATATGCGCGTGTTTAGGAATTATGTGTGGCTTATTATGAAAAACCAGGGTCTTCTATCACTTGTTTCCTGTTCCCCAGAAGCACCATATTCACCCTTGTTAGTGGATTCCTTTATAGTCTCCATATATCTAAATAGCATGTTCAGGGGGCACCTAGGTAGCTCAGTCGTTGAGCATCTGCCTTCAGCTCAGGTCATGATCCCAGGGTTCTGGGATCAGCCCTGCATCGGGCTCCCTGCTCGGCGGGAAGCCTGCTTCTCCCTTTTCCACTCCCCCTGCTTGTGTTCCCTCTCTTGCTATGTCTCTCTCTGTCAAATAAATAAATAAAATCTTAAAAAAAATAAATAAATAGCATGTTCAGGCGCCTGGGTGGCTCAGTCAGTTAAGCGTCTGCCTTTGGCTCAGGTCATCATCTCAGCGTCCTGGGATCTAGTCCTGCGAGGCTCCCTGCTCAGCGGGGAGTCTGCTTCTCCCTCACCCTCTGCCCTCCCCTTCCACCCCCCGCTGTCACACACTCTCTCTCTCAAATAAATAAAATCTTTTTTAAAAAAATAGCATGCTCATATTGCTGCTTCTTGATTTTTTGGTTTTGGGTATTATCTGTGATCATCTGGGAAGCTGAGGCTTTAACTCTTTCATCTTTCCTACACTTCCTGTCTTCATTCCCCCCCACCATGTTACTGCATCACACACAGTTTTGGTTACATAGATATTCCGAGCATACGTCACTGTAACTATGTAAATGGGGCTCTCCACCGCTGAACCATGCGGTTACTTTTCTTTTCCCGTACTTTTTTTTTTTTTTTAGATTTTATTTATTTATTTGAGAGAGAATGAGAGACAGAGAGCATGAGCGGGAGGAGGGTCAGAGGGAGAAGCAGACTCCCCGCCGAGCAGGGAGCCCGATGCGGGACTTGATCCCGGGACTCCAGGATCATGACCTGAGCCGAAGGCAGTTGCTTAACCAACTGAGCCACCCAGGCGTCCCGCTTTTCCCGTACTTTTTGTTCCTCCTTTCCCTGCCACTGAGTTAATAATTATGTCCTGTTCTTGTTTTGTTTGTTTGCTTTGTATGTACAACACTAATTCCATTTTTAAACTCTGCTTTGAGGTGTAAGTATCTCATTACATTCAAACACATTAGACTTTCTATTGGTTTTATTTTCTTAAGGACACCTCTCTGTAGCCTCCTGACCTGTTTCCAGCTGGAGTGGTTATTCTCCAGGCCTGCTGCATAGCTATCTCCTTGAGAACTCTATTCACCACCTACTGGAGCTTCATGGTTTTCTTGAGTTGGATCCCTACTTTTCTGGATTCCATATCTTCCTCTTTCTTGCTTTATCCCTTGTTTTGGTGGGCACATCCTCTAGTACTTTGATAAGTAAGGGTGCGTTTTGGAGACTTTGTATGTCTAAAAATGTCTTTATTTTACCTTCACACTTAATAACTTGGGTAGAGTATTCAAGATTTGAAATCATTTGTCCTCAGTATTTTGAATGCACAGCTGTGTCTTCTGGCTCCTGTTGTCAGCATTGAGAAATCCAGTTCCATTCTGGTTTGTGACTATTAGAAAACTGTTTTGTTTCTCTGGAAGCATGCGGGGATCTTCCCCAGCATGCCAGTGCTCTAAACTTCTTGCTCCAGGATGCCTGGCTGGCTTAGTTGGTAGAGCATGCAACTAACTCTTGATCTCAGGGCCTTGAGACCCAGAGCCTAGAGATTACTTAAAAAAACAAGAAACAAAAACAAAAATAAAACTTCTTGGTCTGGATCTCTTTCCATTCACTGTGTTGGGTCCCATCCATCTGGAAATTCATTCCCTATGTATTTTTTCTTCTTTTACAGTAGAAATGTGTACTGAGAAAACCTATCACCTAGATCAAGAAATAAAAGATTGCCAACATCTTGGCGAGGTGGGTCCCTCCCTTGGAGGCCCAGTGACCATCGTGACTGTTGTGATGACCACTTTCTTGCTTCTCTTGGTAGTTTTTCCTCCCACAAATAGATGTCTAAGCAATCAGTTTAGTTCTGCCTACCTGGGACTTTATAAGAGTAACATAAAATTTACCGCCGCAGCCATCTCCAAGTGTACAGCTCAGTGGTGTTAAGTACCTTCGTGTTGTTGGACAGCCCATTTCCAGAACTCCTTTCATCTTTCCCAACCCAAACTCTGTACCCATTAAACAGCAACTCTCCATTCCCTTGTCCCCCACCCCCGGCCCCTGGCAACCACATTCTACTTCCTGTCTCTGAATTTGACTGCTCCAGGTACCTCATATAAGTGAATCACATAGCATCTACCTTTATGTGACTGGCTTATTTCCCTTAGTATAAGGTCCTCAAGCCTCCTCCATGTTGTAGGATGTGACCGAATTTCCTTCCTTCTTTAGGCAGAATAATATTTCTTTATTTGTGTGTGTGTATCATATTTTGTTTATCCACTCAAGCATTTGGCCTCTGTTTTTTATACATTGGACGCTTTCCTCAAATGTCTGATGAATCCTGGGTGTCGGCTCATATGGAAGCACGGGATAGTTACAAACCAAGCCAAAGCTCTGCATGTGTGGGCAGCCTCCTCCTGTGGCCTTCACCGCAGGGATCCAGCTGGCCATGAGGGAGCTCCTGATGTCTCTGTCTTCAGGTCTTTCTTCTTGGTTTGGCCAGATTCCCTGCAGAAAGCTCTTCCAATTGCCTGCCCGAAGGTGCCAAACTCCGTGTCCTTTGTGGCTTCTGCAAAGGGAATCTGTTGACTTATTTTTTCCACTGCCAGGATTCTAGATTCTAGATTCTGCTCTCTCGGTTCTAGTAAACCAGTTACCACATGTCCATCTATTAACTGGCTTTAAAAATTGTGTTCTACTGTCTTCTCTCCCATTCGTATTGTGCTTGTAGGTTTGTGGCATTAGAAAAATCTTCTTACTGCTACGTTATTATTTGGCAGGAACAGAGGTAAATACCAGTATTTAACATACCATTTTAATTTCAATCCAATTTTTAACAGCAAATCTTTTCTTGAAGTATAAGGTAGAGACATCCAATTTGTGGCTAAATTGTCTGATTCTTGATATTTAGAAGTTCAGAAGAGAAATAGCTTTATGGAAAAATTGGGACCTCAGGGATATAGGCTGGGTTTGAATAGGTAGAAGGGAGTGATGAGAAAACCAAAAGCCAGAGACAGTGAATTTGCCTGAAGTGAAGGGGTCAAGAATAGGAGTTGTGTGGAGAAGAACCCAAGGGGCAGATTATAAAAAAATCCCGAGGGCTAGGATAAGAAGCTTGGATTTTCTGCCAGAAGAGAGTATTCTATCATGTTACTCAGCTTCAGAGTGTCGCAGGAAAACATTTACACATTTGAATGTTGATGAGGACATCTACAAAAATAGATAAAATGTGATAATTTGTACTGTTTCCTGATAACATCCCTGGTTGGTGTTAGTGATGTCCTATGATTTGCACCAGGTATAGTGTGGGTGAAAAAGTAGAAGTCAGGATGTCAGGATTGTACCTGATGTTTGAGCACTGTGAATGGATGTGAAGGAAAAGGAAAATGTTAACAAGGGCTCCGCAATGCTGGCGACACAAATCTGAAACTCATTTACCAACACACACAGCCACCTCTAGGTTACAGGACAGATTGGAGACAGAGCTTATCCAGTGCTTGTTTATGGAAAAGGGGAGATCAGAGAGAAAGCGTAGAAAACAAAATGCTTGTCAGTTCAGGATTTATCATTCTCAACAATCTGTGGAAGCTAGTGGTGAACATTTTGAACATTTGCCTCTAAATGTGTGTGCTATAACATGATAACACAATTTTAATTTCAAGTCATGGCACAAAGTTTTCTCCACTTGTTCAACTTCTAAACCTTTATAGGAAAAACCAAGCTGTACCCGAGAAAAAGCATGTGCCAACTCTGCTTGAACCAACAGATGGAATTAGTGGTTTTGTGCGTGCATTTTAGCATTACTCAGCATTAGCATTATCTCTTAATCTTTGGTGTGTTTCCTGGGTTTGTGCTTGGTTTGGAGGTGTTTCACAAACGTTGTGAACCCTGCCATCCCTCATCAGGGTTAAAAGTACTAAGGAGAAAGTGTGCTGGTAGCAATAAATAATCGTAAGTCATAAGAAAATGGTGAAGAGTCATGTGTCTACAGGATGAATTTCTCCCCAGTAGAAGCCCATCCTGAAAAACAAAGATCCAATGATGCAACCTGCAGAAATGAGTCATTGACATTAATCATCAAGAGAAGAGGAAAAGCGATTACCAAATGCCTCCAAGGCCTATCCGCTTGGTATCAGTTAGGAAAACTTAACAGGTTCGGCTTGGTGAAGGTTCTGTGTGGAAACTTTAGTCACCCGACTGGTGGATTCATATGCCAAGGTCCCTCCGACAGAGACAGCATCCAGATGAATAACCAGGTGGCAACCGTGGATGGGTGTGGCTTCGAGCAGATACCTCTGACATCGAGATATAAAGGAAGGAGGTTTTCTTCTGCCACAGAAGTCGACAGCAGTGTCCTGTAAAATATCTTTAAGGAGGATAAGAGGAGCTTGTTCTAACAAAACTCATAGTCCCATTTCATGGTTTCTCGGGGATGCAAGCCCAACCCCCGCTCGCTTCCTTACAAATGAACGGACATGTGAACAGCACTTCAGGATCTAACCTGTTTCTAGAATAATGAGCTGCTTTATTAGTTACCAAAATTTTTTCTTCCAAGTGGGACATGTACATAATATTTATTGAGCACCCACTGTGTAGCAGGGCCTTGGGGGAAGCAAAGATGAGTAAGACTTGATCCTGCCCTGAAGGCAGTTATAGCCTAAGTGGAGAGGACATGCACACAAATAGTTCGTTGTAATACTTTGGACGTGTAATTATACACTGTATTATTATTATTATCATACTGTATTATAATGATGGAACTATCCAGAGGGTGCTGTAGAACACAGACGGGAGAGTCTTCCTGGAAGAGGTGAGGCTTGAGTGTAGTCCGAAAGAATGAGAAAGGTGTATGAGGGAGCAGAAGGGAGAGGAGAGGTAGCAGAGTGCGTGCAGGTGGGTATGTAACCTCTGGCTAATGAGTGACTCAGGGGTCAGGTCACGGAGGGCCATCCGTGCTACATTAAGGAAATTAGACTCTATTTGGTTTTAGGCAATAAAGGTCATTAAAAGGTTTGAAATGGGAGCGCCTGGGTGCTTCAGTTGTTAAGTGGCTGCCTTCGGCTCAGGTCATGATCCCAGGGTCCTGAGATTGAGCCCTGCGTCGGGCTCCCTGCTCCATGGGAGGCCTGCTTCTCCCTGTCCCACTCCCCCTGCTTCTGTTCCCTCTCGCTTTGTCTCTCTCTGTCAAATAAATAAATAAAATCTTTTTTTTAAAAAATAAAAGGTTTTAAATGGGGTCTGCCATCAGATTTATAGTTTAGGTATCCTATTACTTTTCTACTACTGCCCTAACAAGTCACTACAAACTTAGAGACTTAAAACAACGCATATTTATTGTCTCACAAGTTCTGTAGTTCGGAAGTCAAGGTTGGCTCAACCGGTCTCTCTGCTCTGGGATTCACCAGGCTGAAATCAAGGCGGCCGCCGGCTGGACTCTGGAGGCTCTGTGGAGAATCTGCTTATTCAGGTTGTTGACGGCATCTAGGTCACTGTGGCTGTAGGTAGGACTGAGGCCCCCGTTTTCCTGGCTGCTCTCCGCCAGGGGTCCCCCTCAGCTCCTGGAGCCTCACTCCTACGCTTGCACACAGCCCTCCATCCCGGAACTGGCAGTAACGTGTCGAATCTCTGACTTCCTCTTCTGCCACATCTCTCTGGCTTCCAGCTGGGAAAGTTCTCTGCTATTACAGGTGTATGTGATTAGATTGGGCTCACCTGGATAATCCAGGCTACTCTCCCTATTTTAAGGTCTGTAGGCTTAGTTACATCTGCAAAGTCCTTTTACCTCTCTGTAAGATAGCGTATTCACAGGTTCCAGGGGTTGGGTGTGGACATCCCTGAAGGGGAATTATTCTGTAGCTTCCAAAGGGCAGAGTCCTTCTCTCATACCCATGCTGGTTTTCCTCCTATCTCCCTGGCTGCTTTAAAAAACAAATACAAAAAAACCCCAGCTTCATTGAGGTATAATTTACATTCACCCATTTCTGTGCTCAAATTATGACTTTGAGCAAATTCATGGAGTCATACAACCATTACCTCAGTCTGCTTTTAGAATATTTCCATCACCTCAAAAAGATTTCCCACACCCTTACCAGTCCATTGGCTTTCTCTTTTTATTCTCTTGTTTAGGCTCATTTTTCCTTGGAGTGCTTATGTTGGCCGGGACCTTTTTTGGCTGTCTGGGAAATACCCACATTTAGGATATTCTTTACCAGGTATGTACGAATACACATTAAGCTGCTGTCATCTCACTTGAAACTAACATCGTGTGTCAACTATACTAAAAACAACCAAAAACAGGTTTTTTTTTAAGAAAAAAAATTGTTCACACTGGTTACCCCAGGGCAATGAGAATGCAGGGTTGGTGGTGAAATGATTAACTTTTTTTTAATGGATCTTTCAGGATTTAATATACAATGAGCAGGTATCGCTTTTTTTTTTATTTAAAAAAAATTTTTAAAGGTTTTATTTATTTATTTGACAGAGAGAGGGAACACAAGCAGGGGGAATGGGAGAGGGAGAAGCAGGCTTCCCACTAAGCAGGGAGCCTGACGCAGGACTCGATCTCAGGACCCTGGGATCATGACCCGAGCCGAAGGCAGACACCTAACGACGGAGCCACCCAGGTGCCCCAAGATTTTTAAAATGTATTTATTTGAGAGAGAGAGAGAGCACAGAATGAGAGGGAGAAGCAGACTTCCCACTGAGCAGAGAGCTTGATATGGGGCTCGATCCCAGGACCCCAGGTTCATGACCTGAGCCAAAGGGAGAGGCTTAACCAACCGAGCCACCCAGGTGCCCCTGGTATTGCTTTTGAGATGAAAAGGTCTTCACTGTGAAAACATTGAAAAATTAATTCTTTCCTATTCTGTGATTGAACAATAAAAGGGCTGCTTCAGGGGCACCTGGGTGGCTCAGTCAGTTAAGCGGCTGCCTTCGGCTCAGGTCATGGTCCCAGGGTCCTGGGATCAGGCCCGGCATTGGGCTCCCTGCTCAGCGAGGAGCCTGCTTCTCCCCCTGCTTCTCCCTCTGCCTGCTTGTGCACTCTATCTCTGTCAAATAAATAAATAAAATCTTAAAAAAAAAAGGGGGGATGCTTCAAATGCAAAGAAACAGGAGTACCAGGTGTTATGTAAAAGGCCCTTCAACTCAGATAGATGCCAAGTCCCCCCATTCTTATACCTCTCTGGTTGTCATCCTGACCCTGAGGGGGTGGTACCTGATGTTAGCACCACAGCCGGTCATGGCACCAGAAGGTTGAGGCCAGACTTGGGGGACATACTCTGTTTCTTCAGTTGAGTCTTTGAAATAGAAGCTTCAAGAGAAAACCAGTTTTAGGAATGTTAGCAAGGCCAAAACAAAATTCTGCAATGGAGTAATTGTGAAATATTAACAAAGTTCCAAGATATGTTTAGGTCTAGAAACTGCTGTAAGTACTGTTTTTGTTGTTTTAATTTAAGCTTGTTTTTTTAACTTCTGCAGAAGGAAGATAGAAAATTGTGTTGGCTATCTCAAAAACTAAAAGCTGTACCAGCTTTTTACAGTTTGAAGGAATAAAAGAAATTTGGATGGGAAATCTCATAAATTTCATAGTAAATCAGGTTCATTTGAAATGATGAACAAGTAAAATGAACTATCATTAAACTCCCACACCAGCCATGATTAATACTTTCTCATAATTACTAAAGTATAGTTCATAATTCTTATAAAAAGGGTTTATATTTTAAAATGATAACAAAATAAATTGACAGCAAAGAGCTCTTATGTCTTTTCATTGAATGGTAGGAAAACAAAGCATTTAATTCCTTAAAATTAGGAACAGAGTAAAGCCACATGTAATCTTAAACAGCACTCTAAATCTTTAATAAAAAACAGTTTTATTAAAATGTAATACATATTATGTAAAGTTTATCTTTTTAAAGATTTTATTTATTTATTCGAGAAAGAGCGAGCACTAGAGAGCCAGAGAGAGCAAGCATGAGTGGGGGGCAGAGGGAGAGGGAGAAGCAGACTCCCCGCTGAGCAAGGAGCCAGACATGCGGCTCGATCCCAGGACCATGGGATCATGATCTGAGCTGAAGGCAGATGCTTAACCATCTGAGCCACCCAGGTGCCCCTAAAGTTTACCTTTTTTTTTTTTTTAAGATTTTATTTATTTATTTGACAGAGAGAGACACAGCAAGAGAGGGAACACAAGCAGGGGGAGTGGGAGAGGGAGAAGCAGGCTTCCCGCCAAGCAGGGAGCCCGATGCAGGGCTCAATCCCAGGACCCTGGGATCATGACCTGAGTCGAAGGCAGACACTTAATGACTGAGCCACCCAGGTGCCCCTAAAGTTTACCTTTTTAAAGTGTACAGTTCAGTGTTTCATTCTTCACTGTATTCACAAAGTTGTGTATCAATCACCACTATCTAATTCCAGAAGATTTTTATCACCCCAAGATCAAAACCCCACACTCATTAGCAGTCACTCCCTATCTCCTTCCTACACCCCTCATCCCTGGCAACCATGAGCCTAATATTTGTCTCTATAGATTTGTCTATTCTGGACAAGCCACATGTGAAGTTTTTGCTAAACCTGATCACTAATTTCTGGAGTCTATTTTTACAGATAGCTTTTCTTATCAGCAAAATAAAAAAATGTTTATTTATTTATTTATTTGAGAGAGAGAGATAGAGAGGGAACACAAGCAGGGAGGAGGAGCAGAGGGAGAGGGAGAAGCAGACACACCACTGAGCAGGGAGCCCAACGTGGGGCTCGATCCCAGGTCCCTGGGATCATGACCTGAGCTGAAGGCAGAAGCCCAGCCCACTGAGCCACCCAGGTGCCCCAATGAAAGAGATTTAAACATTACCTGACACCAAGCAAGTTATTTGAGGCTCAATGGATTTATTGCAGCTTATATTTAATTAAAGCCAATTTGTTATTAGACACCTTGGGAACATTTCTACCAACCTTACAGAAATAAATACTATGAACAACTGTATGCCAGTAATTTAGATAACTTAGATGGAATGGATGAAGTCCTAGAAAGACAAAAACTGCCAAATTTCAAGAAGAACTAGAAAATCTGAATGGGTCTATAGCAAGTAAAGAAATTGAATTAGTAACAAAAAAAAGCTTTCCACAAAAAGAATCCCAGGCCCAAATGGCTTCACTGGTGAATTTAATCAAACATTTAAAGAAGAATTATCACTATTTCTTTGTCAACTCTTCTAAGAAATAGAAGAGGGAACACTTGCCAACTTTAAAAAGCCAATATCAGCCTGATACCAAAACCAGACAAAGACATCACAATACAAACAAAACTATACATTAATGTTGTTTATGAATTTAGAGGAGAAAATACCAACAGATATTAGCAAACTAAATCCAGCAACTATAAAAAAAATAACAGACTATGACCAAATGAGGTTTATCTCAGGAATGCAAGGTTGGTTTAACATCTGAAAATAAATTTGAATGTCATATATTATATTATTAGAACAAAGGAGAAAACTCCATATAATCAGCTTAATATATGCAGAAAAAGCCTTTGACAAAATCCAACACTTTCTCATGATAAAAACATGCAACAAACTAGAAATAGAAGGGAACTTCCTCTACCTGATAAACAGCATCTATGAAAATCCTACAGCCAACATCATACTTAATGGTGAAAGTTCAGGAACAAGACAAGGATATCCATTCTATCCACTTCTATTTGATATTATACTGGGTATTCTAGCCAGGAAAATTAGGCAAGAAATGAATTAAAGGCATCCAGATTGGAAAGGAGGAAGTAAAACTAGCTCTATTTGCAGATGACATTATCTTGTATATAGAACATCCTAAGGTATCCCTTAAAAAATGAGAACTACATCACTAATCATCAGGAAAATGCAAATCAAAACCACAGTGAGACATCATCTCATACCTATTAGGATGGTCATTATAAAAAACAAAATGAAACTGGAAATAATAAGTGTTGGTGAGGGTGAAGAAAAAACAGAACGCTTGTGCACTGTTGGTGGGAATGTAAAATGGAGCAACCACTATGAAAACAGTGTTGAAGTTCCAAAAAGAAAAAAAAAAAAATAGAATGGCCAAATGATCTAGCAATCCAACTTCTGGGTATTTATCCAAAAAGAATTTAAATCAGGAACTTGAAGAGATATTTGCACATCCAAGTCTTGCAGCATTATTTGCAAGAGCCAAGATATGGAAACAACCTGAGTGTCCACTGATGGATGAAAGGAAAAAGAAAATGTGGTATATACATACGGTGGAATATTATTCAGCCATAAATAGACAATCCTGTCATATGCTACAACATGGGTATCCTCGAGGGCATTACCGTCAGTGAAGCAAACCAGTCACAAAAAGGCAAATACCACATGATTCCACCAAAGAAACAAAAATTAAAATGGTGGTTGCCAAGGGCTGAGGAGAGGAGAAAATGGGGAGTTGCTGTTCAATGGGTATAGAATTTCAGTCATGCAAGATGGAAAATTTGTTGTACAACACTATGCTTACAGTTGACAATATTGTACTATATACTTAAAAATTGTTGACAGTAGGTCTCATTATGTCTTTTTCACCATAATTAAAAAAAAAACTGGAACTAATTGATGAGTTCAGCAAAGTTGTAGGATAGAAGGTCAATATGCAAAGATCAATTATGGTATGGTCACTTGCAATGAATAATCCAAAAAGGAAATTAAGGAAACAATCAATTTATAATAGAACCAAAAAGAATAAAATAATTGAGAATAAATTTAACAAAAGAAATATAAAACATATGCTCTGAAAACTTCAAATGATTGTTGAAAGATATTAAAGAAGAACTAAATAAATGGAAAGACATTCTATGCTCATGGATCAAAGACATAATGTTGTTAAATTGATATACAGATTAAACACAAACCCTACCAGAACCCCAGTGGCTTTTTTTTTTTAAAGATTTTATTTATTTATTTGAGAGAGAGTAAGAGAGAGAGAGCGAGCACGGGGTGGGGGAGGTTCGAGGAGAGGCAGACTCCCCACTGAGCGGGAACCCCAATGCCGGGCTCCATCCTGGGACTCTGGGATCATGACCTGAGCCAAAGGCAGTCGCTTTACTGACTGAGCCACTCAGGTGCACACACCCCCCCCACCCTGCCCCCACAGTGGTTTTTTAAAATAGAAATTGGCAAGGGTATTCTAAAATTCATATAGGTACTCAGGGGTCCCAGAGTAGCCAAAATAATCTTGAAAAAGAACAAATTTTGAGGACTCACAATTTCTTTTTTTTTTTTTAAGATATTTTTTTTAAATTTATTTGACAGAGAGAGAGCACAAGTAGGCAGAGCGGCAGGCAGAGGGAAAGGGAGAAGCAGGCTCTCCGCTGAGCAGGGAGCCCGATGCGGGGCTCAATCCCAGGACCCTGGGATCATGACCTGAGCTGAAGGCAGACGCTTAATGACTGAGCCACCCAGGCGCCCCAGGACTCACAATTTCAAGACTTACTACCAAGTTACGATAATCAAGACAGTGTAGTACTGGCATAAGGATAGGCATGTGGGCCAATGGAATAGAATCTAGAGTCCAGAAATAAACCCATCTATCTATAGTCAGTGGCTTTTCACAAGGATGCCAAGAAAAATCAATGGAGGAAAAGTAGTCATTGAATAAATGGTTCTAGCATAACTGTATACACACATGCAAAGAATGAATTTGGACTTCCTACCTCACACCATATACAAAAATTAACTCAAAATCGATCAAAGACCTACATGTAAAAGCTAAAACTATAAAACTCTTGGGAAAAAACATAGGGATAAGTCTCCATGGACTTAAATTTGGCAGTGGTTTCTTAGATATGTCACCAAAAGCACAAGCAATAAAAGAAAAAAATAGATAAATATTTGATGAAGATAGACTTCATCAAAATTTAAAACTTCTGTTCTTCAAAGGACACCATCAAGAAAGTGCAAAAACAACCCACAGAATAGAAAATATTTGCAAATCATACATCTTATAAGGACTTATGTCCAAAATATATTTAATAAAAACTTAAAATTCAGTATTGAAAAGACAACCCAATTGAGAGTGGACAAAGGATCTGAATAGACATTGCTCCAAAAGAAAATGTACAGATGGCCAATAATTACACGAAAAGGTGCTCAACATCATTAGTCGTTAAGGAAATGCACATAAAAAGCCTCATGAGACTCCATTTCATACCTATTAAGGTGGCTATAATAAAAGAGTTAAATAATAACAAGTTTTGGAAGGAAGGGATCACCAGTGTATCTTTTTTGTGAGCAAGGAAACCTTTACATGAAGCCACCCCTAATGACTTCTTCTGGTCTCATTGGCCAGTTTGAGACAAATGATCATTTCTGAACCAGTCACTAGCACAAGGAATAGGATTTCCATGATTGAATTAGACTAATCATTTGGAGCAAAATGGAGGTTTGGGTAGGCAATCATCATTGCATCACTACAGACTTCCAAAGGAAATTCTGGTTCCTATTACTAGAGTAGAGAATAGGTGATGATCAGGCAAAACCAACACATGTCTACTGCACCTTCAGAAACAGCTAGGATGTGGTGAGAAAAATCATTAACTTGGATATTGGACTCTGCTACAACTTCTTGGTGATTTTAGAGATTACTTCATTCTTTAGTCCTCAGTTTTTTCAAACACAACAATTCCTTCTAGCTTTTAAATAGTACTGCAACTGTGTGTGTATATGTGTGTGTGTGTGTGTGTGTATGGCAGGTATAAAAGCAATGAAAAAAGTCACACATGCTTTTCTGCAACTCTGATAACGTAAGAACAACTTTTGTAACTACCATTCAAAATCTCATTACCCTATTATTTATGTACTATGAGACTCCTATATCACCAGAAATGTAGATGATTCAGTGACTATATCTACCTAAATCATGCAGTTTAGTGTGTGTTTTTGCCTGCTAAGCACTACTCTTTCTTCCACCCTGATTTTACTTTGTGGAAAATTTTGTTCAGACTCTGTCTAACTCACTGGTCTCTGGGTCTTGGTTTCATCACCCATAAAAAGAGGGAGCTGGACGAAGGTCCCTTCTCATGTTAATGTCCCAAGATTTTATTGAAGAGCTCCCAAGAGAGGCAATAGGAAGGATTTGTATTACTTGGAGAGACCCTACCTGGGGCTGACAAGGCTTTGGGATAACATTCTCCCTGGAGCTCATGTGTGGTGAATTTCGTTTGTCAGTTTCAAAATGGAAGTTGATCCATGGTGGGTCTGGTTCTTTGAAAATGCTGTAGGTTGAAAATAAATCAAAATGGAGCTTTCTTTGCTGAGTGTCCTTTGTTTGATGTGCATATCACTTCTGCTTTTCAGATCAGTCAAACCAGGCCCCTGAGCCTAGCCAGCAGGCTACTTATCTCACCATGACTCTGAGAACTGGAAAGCCTGGAATGTATTTGTCTTCAGGCACAATCAGATCAAGGGGCTCAGGAAGGTCATCAAATCAATCTGTATCTTTTTCTTTCCCTACTCCTCACTCCCACTTGGTTTTCCTTTGTTGGCCTCATTCTCGGGAAGGCTCTCCTCACATAGTGGCAGAAATGGTTCCAGAAAAAGACCCAAGGCTGACATTGATTGGTGCGACTTCCACTCCTGGACCAGTTATAATGGACAGGCACAAAACCTAGGTCAACTAACCCAGTCCCTGGAGTGGATTCTATCCTGAAGAATAAAGAAAGGAATCTTGAAACGGGGGTTGACATGGTCAGATCTGTGCATTAGGGAGAAGGAGTCTGGCTAAGGGACAAGAATTGGGGGCAATGGAGGAGACTGGAATTGGGGGGACTTGCTAGCAGGCCCTTGGAATCATTCTGGGCAGAAGTGAGGAGGGGTTGAACTGGGGTGATGGCAGTGGGATGGAGGATGGACCGGCCAGGAAAGACAATGGTGAAGGTAGAGTGTATGTGAGTTGGTGGTTGATTAGCATTGTTGGGAAAGAAAGAAGGATTTTTGTTTATTGAATGTTGGGCCCTGTGCTGGGGAAATAAATCTCAGTCTGGTGGAAGCGTCGGACCTGTAAACAATGGTTATCCAATATATGAATTACCATGATAGAGGAATGCACAGGGGAGAAAAGAAACCACTCTAGGAGTGGCTGTGCGGGGGAGGGGGTGTAAGGGAAGGCTTCACAGAGAAGGGAGTCTTGACCTGAGTCTTAAAGGATAAGTAAGGCAAAAGAGCTTTGGTAACAAACACAAATAAGAGATTGCAGGCCTATGCCAAGGGCAAAGAACAGAGTCCAAAAAATTGTTGGCCAGAAAAACCACATCCAAACCAAAGACATATTTAGTTTTGCTCATATAACATTTTTAGACACTTTTGAATTAGCTGCCAACATTGAAAGATCTGGAGCTTTCATATAAAAATCCGTATTTCTAACATGTCTTGAAAAATCAGGTTTAGCTTCCCAGGGCCCCCATTCCTGAGTGGGGACAAAGGGCAAGTGTAGCCACAGCCCCTCCACGCCCTCTTGTAATTCACCTGGCCCACATCAACTACTCATATTACCTGTCCAGTCCTCTGCATCCCATTAGGATGGCTGCAAACTCTAACTCTCCGCATCAAAAGGAGTAAATTTCTCCTCCCCTGGAATTGGGTTGGTCATGTGATGGCTTAACCAGTAGAATGTGGTAGAAGGACCCTTGTCCATCACCTGGCTTACCATCTTGGAGTGCTCTCTCTTGGCACACTCCCTCTCAAAATCCTAGAATAATGAGAGAGTCTGACACCCAACACACACTTAACACTAATAGCGTTAAGTTGCAAAGTTTTGGAGTAGTTTACTCCGCAACAGGTAATTGAACCACCCACTTCCTCTCCTCCACTTGTAGACATCTGAGGGTCCAGCCTCTGGACCAGAGGAGTGAGGGAGCATATTGAGTTTGGGTGATGAATAACAAGGCCAGAAGGGGAAGATCAGGAAGGGCTTTGCACACCGTGCTGGGTGGGGGGTGGGTGTTTCAGCTTTTTTGCTTGAGGAGCCGGTAGGGTTTTGTAGGGTGGGCATATTATGATCAGGAAGGGCATAAATGTCCTTAAAGAGGAAGCTGAGGATGGTCACTAGTCAGAGAACTAGTGCGATGGCCCAAGCAACACAACTCAACTCAGGCAGGGGTCTGGGCACAGAGTTGAAATGGAGAGATTCAAGGTCAAGACTTCTTCCTCTGGGAGGCCCTCCCTGATATGCAGGTTGAGCCCTCCAGTTGGCAGTCAGCACTAGGGAGCAGAGGCAGCAGGCTTGGGCCACAGAGACAGATGGGGGATTGTCCAAGTTTGTAGTTGAAGCTATAGCTATGGATGAGATATTGTGGGGGGGAGTTTGGGAGCCAGGAGAAAAAGGGGAGTCCTGGGAGCACCTTGCAAGCTAAGCAAAGGGAACCGCTCTGCAGGGGAGTGGAGAGAGAAAGCTGCAGAGCAAAGCAGTGAAGCAGGAGAGGGACCCCAAGGGAAGATTCCAGAGGGAGGGGTAGTCAGGGGCATCAGATGACCCCTGAAACATTTGATTTCATGATCAGAAGGTTATCGGTGGCCTTGGTGAGGGCAAGTCTGTCTGATGGTGGGAACCGGAGCCAGACTCAGGTAGGTGGAGGAGTAAGTAGGAGATGAGGAAGTGAGGGCAGTGAGCGTAAACAGCTCTTTCAAGACACCTGATGGTGAAGGACAAGAGTGAGCTAGGGAAGTGGTTTGAGGCTGCCAAGTTGAGAGAGGTTCCCCCAAAGACACAGGGCACTTAAGCTTGTTTGTACACAGCCAAGAGAAAGGGTCTGTGGAGAGTAGAACTTGGCAGTGCAGGGGAAAGGGGGTGAGGGACAGAGTGAGGTCACTGGGGACATACGATGTGTCCCAAGAAGGAGGAGTCAGCCTAGGGCCCAAGTAGGACATCTCCGAGATTACAGTCTGTGGCTATTTATAGGGACCAGAGGTGCTGTTGCTAGTGGGAGCGGAGGGGCTGAAAGAGTTCTCACCTCTTTTCTCCATAAAATAGGAGCGATGATCATCTCACAAATGTGAGGAAGGCAGCCTGAGCAGACGGCCAGCCAGAAGCGTCTGGCAAGGTTGGCTTAGGCCCGAGCCTATGGAAACGGCATCCTTATATGCCTCCTGCCAGGATTGGTTCTCGAATGTGGGTCAGGGCTGAGCCTGCAGGCGGCTGGAGGACCAGCTGAGAGGAGGCCTGGGGGCCACAGGAGTAAGGGGCCAGGCTATCAGAGGGACCTCGACACACGAGACCCTGTCACTTCTTTGCTTAGAGAACTGTGTGCGCTTCTCCTTGTCTTAGGAACAAACTCCTTGAGAAGAGATCTGCCTCTTGCTGATCCTCCCAGCTCTACCACCTTCCCCTTCACCCCAGACACCTGAGGCTCTAGCCGTGGCAAAGAGCTCACCATTCCCTAAAATGTCCTTGTCTCTTCCTTGCCTTTACTGGAATTGCTTTCCCTCCTCTCCCCCCCTTTCTCTGCTTGGCAAACTTTTATTCAAGACCCAGGTTTTTGTTGTTGTTTTTTTTTTTATTTTTAAAAGATTTTATTTATTTATTTGCGAGAGAGAATGAGAGACAGAGAGCACGAGAGGGAGGAGGGTCAGAGGGAGAAGCAGACTCCCGGCTGAGCAGGGAGCCCGATGCGGGACTCGATCCCGGGACTCCAGGATCATCGCCTGAGCCGAAGGCAGTCGCTTAACCGACTGAGTCACCCAGGCACCCAGTTCAAGACCCAGTTTTAATGTGACATCATTCATCCATTCCACCACCTATGGAGTGTCCACCATGCTTCGTCCCTAGCTTGCCGTCCTGACTGCACTCCAGTTTGTAAACCCATCTGCTCTGAGGGGTCACCTGGACAGTTTGAATGGACTCCTGGGTTCCAGAGTCAGACAGCTTTGTATTTGAATCCCAGTTTGTGTGACCTTGGGTAGGTCATTTATCTTCTCCGAGCCTCAATTTCATCATCTAGAGAAGAGGGACAGTAAAATAGCTCACAGGGCTCCTGAGACCCCAGGGGTGGAATGTTAGTGCTGCACCAGGGACCTAGTGTCCCTGGAGCAGTCAGGACTCTTGGTTGTAGGGACCTGAGCCTGGGTGGCTCAGTCAGTAAAGCGTCCTGGGTTCGAGTCCCACATTGGGCTCCTTGCTCAGTAGGGAGTCTTTCTCTCTCTTCCTCTGCCTTTCCCCTTGCTTGTGCTCTCTCTCTCTGGCAAATAAGTAAATAAAATCTTATTTATTTATTTATTTATTTTTAAAAAAGATTTTATGTATTTATTTGCCAGAGAGAGAGATAGCGAGAGCAGGAACACAAACAGGGGGAGTGGGAGAGGGAGAAGCAGGCTTCTTGCTGAGCAGTGAGCCTGATGTGGGACTCGATCCCAGGATCCTGGGATCATGACCTGAGCCGAAGGCAGATGCTTAACGACTGAGCCACCCAGGCACCCATAAATAAAATCTTAAAAAAAAAAAAAAAAGGGGGGACTCTTGGTTGTAAGTGACAGAAGCTAGTTTTAAAAATCTCCTTTTATAGTTGATTTGTTTGAATCAGGATCCAAAGAAAGCCCAAATATGACAGTTGATTGATTTTTAAAAAGATTTTATTTTATTTTATTTTATTTATTTGACAGAGAGAGAGAGGGAGGGAAAGAGAGAATAAGCAGGGGCAGCAGCAGAGGGAGAGGGAGAAGTGGGCTCCCTGCGGGGCTCCATCCTAGGACCCTGGGATCATGACCTGAGCTGAAGGCAGACGCTCAACTGACTGAGCCACCCAGGTGTCCTGATTGATATTTTTTAAGACTCTTTTACTGTTTTCCCTCTTTTTCTTTTAATGACATTTATTTGTTGAAACTGGGTAATTTGTCCTATAAAATTTTCACACATTTCTAGATTCACACATTTTCACATTCTAGATTTATGCAGTTGCTTCCTCATGGTGTTATTTAACCTGTTCTTCTATCCCCCTTGTTTCATACAAACTAATAGTTAGAGCTACAGGCTTGATTAGATTCAAATGCTGGTGATGATTGTAATGATGATTTTGGTAAGAATGCCACAAAGGGCTACTATGTGCTTATTGCATCATTGTATAGGAGATACATAATATCTGGCTGTCCTACTTTTAGTGATAAGATTGACTGCTGAGTCCTTTTTTTTAAGGCAATCATGTAAAGGAGAACATAAGAAATTATTGCTAACTTTTTTTAGGTGTAATTATGTATTACATAAGGGTATTGTGAACTCAAAACATGCTTAGTGGAAAAAAGCCAGACCTATACTGTATGATTTCATTTGCATGGAAAATTCTATACGGACAAAAAGCAGATCAGTGGTTGCCTGGGGCTAAGGATAAGGATTGGTTATAGATGGGCATGAGGGAACTTTTAGGGGAGAAGGAAATATTTCATATCTTGATTATGGTGCTTATTACTTGGGTACATACATTTGTCAAAACTAATGGAACCATGCACTTAAAAAGAGTGTGGTTTATTGTATGGGAAGAAAGATGTATTTTATTGTAAATAAAGGTGATTTTAGAAGGAAATGAAACAAGGTTACAACTAGAATAAGAAGAATCCCTTCAAAATAGCCACAAAACCATAACATGCCTATGGGGGAAAATCTAATGATATATAAGACCTTTACAGAGAAAATTATAAGATTATATTAAAGAACATAACAGAAGACATAAATACGTGGACCAATAAACTACATGCATGGATGGAAGTCTTAATATCATTTCTAAATTAATCTATAAGGTTAATTCAATTTTATTAAAAATTCTAAGGATTTAAAGAAGTCTTTGTTAGAGGGGCATACTGAAGTATTTAAGTTGAAATGCTATGATGTCTAGGATTTGTTTTAATAGATGCCAAGAAAATAATGTGGAAGAAGAAATGAATCAACAATGGCCACGTGTTGATAATTGTTGAAGCTGGGGGGTGAGTACGCATTCTAGAAAGTGACCAATACTGTGTGCATGGTTTACAGGTGAGGAAACATCCCTCTGCCCGGCAGCAGGACATGGTGAAGCTGCAGTTCTCCGGGTCTGTCTGACTCCATCATGCTCTACAGCCTCTTGAGGGCGGTCCTGTCTTGTAAGTGCCAGAAATCCAACTCAAACTTACTGGCCTATGTGGAAAAAGGAACCTATGTCTTTCTTTCTTTTCTTTTTTTTTTAAAGATTTTATTTATTTATTTGACAGAGACAGAGACAGCGAGACCGGGAACACAAGCAGGGGGAATGTGAGAGGGAGAAGCAGGCTTCCCGCTGAGCAGGGAGCCCGATGTGGGCCTCGATCCCAGGACTCTGGGATCATGACCTGAGCCGAAGGCAGCCACTTAACGACTGAGCCACCCAGACGCCCCAGGAACCTATGTCTTATGTGACAGAAAGGCTAAGGGGTTCAGGCACAGCTTGATCCAGATACTCAAATGATGTCAAGAATATGTCAGTCTTCATATCTCGCTTCTGCAGTTGTCTGTGTGGGCTGATTCCGGCCAACTTTTCCTATGTGGTGACAAGATAGTCACTGCTAGTGCTAACCTTATAGCCTATCAGCTTACTAACCCCCAGGGGAAAGAGGGCTCTTTTTTCTAGCAGCTCCAGCGAATCTGCTTCTGATTACATAGCCTTGAATCAAGTGCCCACCCCTGAACCAAGCAAAAAAGATTGCTTTGACTGTGGAACTGTGGCCCTGTGCTCACCTTGGATACCCTCTTGAACTTCGGGGACTGCCAGTAAGGAAAGGTTGGTCCCCCAAAGGAAAATCCAGATGCGGCCACCAGGACAGAGGGTTTGGTAAGATGCTGGGCCAGCAGCACCCAACAGGTACACTGTCCCAACGCCCCTCATCGGGAGCAGTCAGCCCCTTCTTAGATACAAGAGGAGGCTCACGGCAGGACCTTCACCACCCACCAGACGCTCAGTCTTGTGTTCTCCGGACATCTGCTTCCGGAGAAGCCGAAACATAACTTCCATCACTGGCCTCCCACAGTCCTCTGCGGCGGCCCCATACCCGCCCGCCCCACCCCACACTGCAGACCCGCTGGGATGTGAAAGCAGCGTCTGTGCTTCCCAGCTTGTCCCTCCGCACGCCTGTCAGGCTCTTGCTTCCGGGCCATGGTTTTCAGGTCTCTCGCCAACGCACTGGTCCTCTGCTGGGAAAGGAGGCGCTCCAGGATGGAAGGCAGTGTGAGCCCGTTTCCTCTGTGAAATGGAGGGGGTATCTGCCCCCTAGAGGAGTTGTGCGGATTAAAGGAGCGACGCATATTCACAGCGCCGAGACAGTCCCCGCACGGAGTAGATGCACAGTAAATGCCGCCCGTTATTCTTACCACTTCCGGTGGAGACTATACATCCGGGTCCGGTCCGTTCCGGTCCAGCGGCAGGCCGTCAGGAACACCACCACCCGCAGGTTCCTGTGATTGAATCGTGTGGAACACTTTTACATGCGTTGTCTCATTTGAGCCTTATCACTTTGCAGAGAGGGCAGGACAGATCGTATTTATCCCCCATTTACAGATGAAGAAACTGAGGTTCAGAGAGGTTAGACGTCATGGCCAAGAGCATGCAGCCAGTCAGTGGTGGCGGTGGGATGTGAGCCAGTCGCTTGAAGAATCACGTTATTGGGCCTTTGCTCAGCTGCCCCTCAGCCCACAAGGCCTCCACCAGTGGTGCCTGTTGGCCCTCTCTCACCTTCTCAGGTCCAGCCGCAACACCTGGTAAATAGAAACAACGGGGAGAGCCAACATTTATTAAGCACTTGCTACACTCCAAATGAGGTACATAAAGCTTTGCTTTCTCCATAACCTCTTGAGCTAGGCATGACTCGTACAGAGGGAGAAACTGAGGCTGAGGGAGGTTAAGTAGCCTGCCCAGGGTCACTCGGTAGTGTGACAGCCAGGAGCCGAACTTGGAAAGCAATCTGATTCTGGAGTCCGCCTCTTTTGCCCTGTGCATTGCCGTCCCCATGACGCCTTCTCTGAATCCAAGGATGACCATGGCGTCCTCCTTCCTCCTGAGTATGGAGTCTGGCTTCCTCCTCTGTTTTAGCATCCTTGGAGCCATCCCTGCGCTCCTCTCCCTCTAGGAGGCTGAGAGCTCTCTGGGGACAGGTACCTGACCCTGACTCATTGACCTGGGCCGCCCCTGTGATGCCAGAGTAATTCATTGGTTCCCTGTGAGGCAAGCGGGGTCGGAAGTGCTCCTGGATGAAAACAGGAGATGGGAGAGGAGAAGTGACTCTCCCAAGGCCACCGTTTGTAAATGTAGGAGCCTGGACGAGACCCCAGGGCTCGGCTCTCCACCCCCGGTCTGGGAGTGGAAGGCGGAAGGCAGCTCAGCCTTAGCTGGGGGTGGGCGTGGGGGCCCGATGGGCGCTTTTGTGAATGCCAGGGACAGGATGGTGAGTGGGCTGGGGGCGGGCTGAAGGAGGGAAGAAGGAACAGGGTATTTTTGCATTTTGACATTACAAAAGTGCCGATTAGATTGTCAGCGACTGGCCGGCAGCATCTGTTTGGGTTCGGAGTTGGCAGGCGAGGCCGAGCTGGGCGGAGGGAGGGGCGGTGGCGGACTGGGCGGGGGGGGGGGGGGGGGGGGGGGG
>NC_138373.1:15667656-15676384 GCF_054177405.1 Leptonychotes weddellii | reverse complement strand
AGGGGACTCGCCCGGGGGGTGGGGGTGTGCGTGGGAGGGTCCATCTGCGTGTCCCGGGGCGCTGTGCACAGGCCAGGGTGAGGGACCACCGCAGCCAAGATGGAGGTGGGGGAGCCGGGGGCCTGGCTCGCGCCAGAATGGGCGTCGGGGTGGGGGTGGGAGGGGGGCCAGGGTGGGGTGAGCCGAGCAGCTGCCCTGAGCTTGGAGACAGGAAGGGGTTGAGAGCAAAACAAGAAAAGACCAAGTTCCTCTTTCCGCGGTTTCTGAGCCTGGTACCTGCGGTGGGGGAGGAGGCAGGGTGGGGCGATGGCTTCCGGTCCCCCAACCTCGGCTTTGGGGCTCCCCTCGCCCCAGGCCCAGCTTTCTCACTTGGGACTGATCCCCCTGCCCCTGGACTGCTTCTCCACCTGCTCCTCACCTGCTTTCTGGGCAGGTGGACCCGGAGCCTCCTGAAGCCTCACAGGGCAGGCTGGGGCGGGGTGGGGGTGGGGGGGTTGGGGGGACAGCGAGAAGGACCAGGGCCAAAGGTAGTCTAAGGGGCGAAGCTGGAGAGGTGGGGTAGAGGCCTGGGAGGGTGCCCTCTGAGCGGGCCGCATGGCCCCTACACGGCGCAGGAAGGGGATGCACTTGGGTGTCAGGATGGGGCCTGGGGAGCCGGAGGCAATCCCCGCAGTTTCAATCGCTCTCCACCCAGCCAGATGGGGGAAACCATCCTCGGGGACCCCAGAGAAGTCAGCGCTGCCTCTCCCCTCCCGGGCATAGTTCCAGAGCGGGTGGAGATGGCACTTAAGGGCACCTGCTTAGGCAGACTCGAGAGGCAGAGGTGTGGGGAGGAGAGAGTGGGACCCAAGCCATCTGCCTGTTTCTGGAGCCCAGAGACCTGCCTCCTGGGCAGGCCCACATGCTGCTTCCCTCTGGATGCCCAGCCCTGTGCAGAAGGTGAGGGAGGGCCCCTGCCTTCAGGACGCTCCCCATGTGGGTGTGAGGGATGTGAAGTGTGGTTGCTGTGCCTGAGCGAACCCACCCTCCAGGCTGTCACCACTGAGGCCCCCAGAGGGTGGGAGTGTGAGCCATTGGAGAGGAGGGGCCGAGCCTGGCAGCAGTCGACAGATGGGTCTTGGTGCTACCCCACACCGGGCTCTGCCCTAGAGGCTGAGGGTACCGACGCGAGGCCCAGAGTGGGCAGCGAAGGTGGGCCTTGCGGGTTGGCCAGGAGTGAGAAGCGGTGAGGAGGGCGAGCAAGAGGGACACAGGATGGCAGTTCCAGATGAGGGGGCAGGGAGCCCAGGGAGCCCAGGGAGCTGGTACTGGGGAAGTTAGCTGAGACCTTTAACACCAGCTGAGGGGGTGTCCTGGGGGACACGGGGGACACTCTAAGGTCAGAGTCGACCGAAGGGAGAAAAGCCCTCAAATCCACGTGTCCCCCCAGGATGAGCCGGCAGGTGGTCCGCTCCAGCAAGTTCCGCCACGTGTTTGGACAGCCAGCCAAGGCCGACCAGTGCTATGAGGACGTGCGCGTCTCACAGACCACCTGGGACAGTGGCTTCTGTGCTGTCAACCCCAAGTTCGTGGCCCTGATCTGCGAGGCCAGTGGGGGAGGGGCCTTCCTGGTGCTGCCCCTGGGCAAGGTGAGCCCCTAGAGCCCTTGGGGCAGCGGTCTTCCAGTTGAGGGGGCCTCTGGTCCTCCAGTGGCCCCGCGGGGGTCCTGATTAGGTGACTGTCACCAAGCCTTCTTGGGCTGCAGCGCTGTCAGCTGTAAAACTGAGCTGGGCCACATGAGCCTTCCGCCTCCTCCAGCTCCTACGTGCAGTGGTCTCGTGGAAACTGAAGCTTAGGTGACACCAGAAAGGTCACACAGCGAGTCCAGCAGACCCGGGGCCTCATCCCCTCCGGAGCACAGAGAAGGCTCCATGGGGTCCGGGCAGACCCAGCAGTGCTCTCAGGGTGGGAGGGGCTCTGGGCCTGGGCCCCCCCCATCTCAGCCCCAGAGAGGCCCCCCCCAGCCCCCGGCTGCAGGCAGGGAGGATGTAAGAGGCCCTCTCCCCTCCCCCTGACCTGCCTCCCCTCTGCTCCTGCTCGCACCCCCCCTTCCGCTCTGCTGACCCCCACCCCCAGCACACTCCTGTGTTCTTGGGGGGTGAGACAGGAAGGGGAGATGGGCCCTAAGTTGTTACCTTAAAAGGGCCGATGGAAGCCAAGAGAAGAGGAAGTGGTTGTGGGGCGAGAGCTGGGCTTGCTCTTCACACAGGAAGCCCTGCGGCAGCAGCTGTCCCCGGAAGCGACCATTTCCAAACCTCTGCTCTTGCCTGGGGCCAGTTAGGACAGACTTCCCTGGTCCCTATCCTGTTGGAAGCACCCCTGCCCATCCCCACACTTCCCTGGGGAACCCTAACCTGAATGCAACCTCTCCTGCCCAGGGCCTTGGCCTCTCATCCCCAGGAAAGCCTCCGTTGGGGAAGCTGGGGTGGGAGTGCCGGCCCCTGGGCATTGGTGAGAAGGGGGTGGGGGCAGAGATGTCATGGCTTTGGTCCGGGTCTGCCAGTGAGGCAGGACCAGGGTACCCAGCCCCGCAGCCCCGTCCTGCATTACCTGTGGCCAGTCCTTCCGAGATGCCCAGACACTTCTGGGTCTGGAGCAGAGGGCCAAACTCTCCCGCCCTAGGCCCCCGGCTCCACCTTGCAGGGACCCCGCTGCCTTCCTCTCTGTGCCTCGCTGAAGGGGTGTGGGGGGAGCTGGATCAGGTTGGGAGAGCAAAAGTCCCTCCCTCAGAGGCCCTGCTGTGCCCCCTAGACTGGACGTGTGGACAAGAACGTGCCCACGGTCTGTGGCCACACAGCCCCCGTGCTGGACATCGCCTGGTGCCCGCACAATGATCATGTCATTGCCAGTGGCTCTGAGGACTGCACAGTCATGGTGAGTGGCAGGGGAGGGGGCACGAGGGCCGGGGGAGCTCCAGCAATGGGTCTGCCGTGGGGAGCCCCCAAGTCTCACTGGCCCCTTCTCTGCAGGTGTGGGAGATCCCTGACGGGGGCCTGACGCTGCCCCTGCGGGAGCCCGTCGTCACCCTGGAGGGCCACACCAAGCGCGTGGGCATTGTGGTGTGGCACCCCACGGCCCAGAACGTGCTGCTCAGTGCAGGTGCCTGGGGGAGGGGTGGGAGGAGAGGGGAGAGGGGTAGGCCGGTCGCCAGACAGCAAGGGAGGGGGGCTCAGGGCTTCTAACACTGGGGCTATCACCCAGGTTGTGACAACGTGATCCTGGTGTGGGACGTGGGCACTGGGGCGGCCGTGTTGACGCTCGGCTCCGACGTGCACCCGGACACAATCTACAGCGTGGACTGGAGCCGAGACGGCGCCCTCATCTGCACCTCCTGCCGGGACAAGCGCGTGCGCATCATCGAGCCCCGCAAAGGCACCATCATCGCTGTGAGTGGCCCCGAATCATGACCCTTGACCCTAGGAACTTTGCCCTCCCACGCACCATCAGCCGGGTCCCTGGATGCTACCCGTCGCCCTCGGCTGGAGTCTGGTGCTTAGGATGTGTGTGTGGGTACCTGACTGGCCACCTCCCTTTCCTTCCAGGAGAAGGACCGTCCCCATGAGGGGACCCGGCCTGTGCGCGCAGTCTTTGTATCTGATGGAAAGATCCTGACCACAGGCTTCAGCCGCATGAGTGAGCGGCAGGTGGCGCTGTGGGACACGGTGAGTGCCGGGTAGGGGGAGCAGAGATGGGCTCTTAGTCCCTGCCCTGCCACTTGCCTGATCATAGAGAGCCACAGGCCTCAGTTTACCCTCTATGGGATGGGGGTCTCCACTGGCTGTTCTGTGAGGGCCCTCCCCGAGTCCCCGCCCAGTAGGCTCTTGCCAGGCCCGACTTGGCCCAGCTCATTGTTCCCTGTCTCCCCAATCCCTGCAGAAGCACCTGGAGGAGCCGCTGTCCCTGCAGGAACTGGACACCAGCAGTGGCGTCCTGCTGCCCTTCTTCGACCCCGACACCAACATAGTCTACCTCTGTGGCAAGGTGTCCCAGTCGGGCAGGGGCTCGCGGGCGGGAGGTGGGGCGGGGGGAGGGCTTGGAGAGGACCCGGCTGCAGGACTGTGTGGTGCTGATCCCTGCATTTGCACCCACCGCCTGCAGGGTGACAGCTCTATCCGGTACTTCGAGATCACTTCCGAGGCCCCCTTCCTGCACTATCTCTCCATGTTCAGTTCCAAGGAGTCCCAGCGGGGCGTGGGCTACATGCCCAAACGTGGCCTGGAGGTGAACAAGTGTGAGATTGCCAGGTGACTGCCCCCTGACCCTGACCTGAGCATGCTCCCTGGGCAGCGCTGACCCCAGGCGGACCTTCGCTTCCAGCCCAACCATGCCACGGGCGTTGCTCACCTTCTTATTTCCACAGATTCTACAAGCTGCACGAGCGGAGGTGTGAGCCCATTGCCATGACAGTGCCTAGAAAGGTGATGCTCCCATGTCCCTTCCAGGGCCCCGGGCCAGGCACTGGCCTTGCACAGTTGCAGGGTGGTGGTGTGGCCCGAGCACTCTCTTAACCAGCCTTGGCCTTGCCCACAGTCGGACCTGTTCCAGGAGGACCTTTACCCACCCACTGCAGGGCCCGATGCCGCCCTCACGGCCGAGGAGTGGCTGGGGGGCCGGGACGCCGGGCCCCTCCTCATTTCCCTCAAGGACGGCTACGTGCCTCCAAAGAGCCGCGAGCTGAGAGTCAACCGGGGCCTGGACACCGGGCGCAGGAAGACAGCACCGGAGGCCAGTGGGACCCCCAACTCGGTGAGAAGTGGATGGGAATCTGGCAGTCAGGACGGGAGGACGCGTAGGGCGGGGGCTGCTACTGATGTGGTCCTTGTCCCACCGGAAGGAGGCTGGTGTTTGGGCCATCCTACACTCACGTCGGGGATCCTCTGCAGGGGGAGCGACCCTCTGGGGGCCACGAGCGAGTAATCCCGAGGCTTCAGAAAGCAGGTTTCAGGTTTCTTGGCCTGCAGCTGTCTGGGCAGCAGCTGAGAGACAGAAGGGCCAGCCCCGGAGCTCTTGGCAGGGCGGAGCGGGGAGGCCCGGGTGAGGGGAGCCCAGGATGGAGCTGGGACTAATGCAGCACTGGACCCCCCAGGACGCCGTGTCCCGGCTGGAGGAGGAGATGAGGAAGCTCCAGGCCACGGTGCGGGAGCTACAGCAGCGCCTGGATAGGCTGGAGGAGACAGTCCAGGCCAAGTAGAGGACCTTCGGGCCTCGGCTGGGGTCACAGCCTCACCTCCCTCCCTCCCGCCATTCGCACCCTTCTCCTCAGGCCACGATGGCAGATAAAAAATAATAATAAAATGGCTTTATTTTCTGGTACCTCTGACTCCGATGGCCACCTGGATGCTGGGTCTGTTGAACTGACCTGCCCTCGAGCTGCCCCCTCGGTTGCCTTGATGAGATTGGCCCACAGCAGGAGTCGGGGGGACACCTCCGGGCACCCCAGGCCACAAGGACAGGCCGCAGTCGGGGGGAGCCGCCCCATGCTCGTGTTGGTTGAGCTGGCAGGGTCTGAGCTATGCAAGGCCCTTGCCTGGGGCCTCAAAAATTCCCGATGACTCAGAATTTGCCTTTCCTGGTCAACAACAGGTCGCTGCATGCGACTCTGCTGTCACTGTTGCTGGTGGAGACAGAACTCACGTAACACGAAGGCGGCCCTTACGGGACACGTTTCAAGTTGCAAGCCCAAGGGAGCAAAATCAGGGGATCTTTTGTGAGGCCAAAGCTTAGAACCGAACCCTGGTTTACAGGCAAGGACATGAAGCACAGAGCATGAGAGGGGCCCGCGGGAGGCAGACCTTGAGTCATGAGCCGTCCCCCCTTCTAGTTCCCAGTCTTCCTGCCGTGTTGCTGCCTCTCAGTCCCTCACTCTGGGACCCTCCCCAGACAGAAGAGCCCAGTCAGGCTCTGTCAAGTGGGGGCTTAGATGTGGGTGTCTGATGCCCAACTCTGTGGGGCTAGGGCTGGGTTGGCGGGATGGGTGTCCTGGCCACAGCAGAGCTCACCTCATACCACACAGGGACCACAGCAAGGACTAAGTGCCTCATTCACCACCCCTGGCTTCCGCACATGGGGGAAAAACATCTGCTTAGAGAGGCAGCTGCATGGACGTCCCTGTCGGCCCATGTGAGTCTCAATCTCTACGCAAGCCATGTGACCCTGGGCCAGTCACTTCTCTCCAGGCCTCAGGTGCTCTATAAAATGGGGAGGGATAGCATCGCAGCTCTGTGAACGCAGTGGGTGGATCCAGTCAGGGGTGTGATAAAGAGAGAAGCAGAAAATCTGGAATGTGGGCCTCTTAAAGCAACATTCCTTCCCTGAGCCTCTCCTGCACAGCGGTGGTGACGTGGCCTCCTAGTGAAGTCGTACTTGAGTACACTCAGTCACTGGCTCTCCTCCTGGCCCGAGGGAACCGAGGAAAGTTCAGGAAAGGATCCCAGGAACCCAGAAGGGTTAATCTGTCATCACCATGACTTCCAGCTTCACTAGCCCATTCTCCCTCTGACAGGAACAAGAGGGAGGTAGGAGGTGGGATGGTTATTTAGGGGCCAAGAAACTGGCCCTGAAAAGGGGAGCAGAGTGGGGGGATGGTTGAAGATGGCAATCCTTCACCCCCAAAGAGCCCTGGCCCCATCTGGGTCACCTGCTACCCTCCTGGGTCCCAGGGACCGCATCTGGGCCAGGCCTTACCAATCCTGGCACCTTTTAACATTGATACTACAGGTATCATGTGCCCCAATTTTATGGCCCAGGTGGCCTTATTTTCCTGCTTTAACCCTACCCCTATCTCCTGCCTGCAGCTCCATTCCTGAAACCCTCATGGTCTCCCCAGGGGCAACTGTGGCCACATGAAGCCCTGGGCCAACGGGCCACTGGATCTTCTCCAGTGAACCAGACAACAGCAGCATTCCAGGTGCCGCGGCGTCCCTGCCGGGGTATCGCCTCCCCTGAGACCCTGAGGGGCTGGCTAACCTGCAGGGAAGTGTGGGATCCTCTATTACGCCTCTGGCATTAGGGTGATGTTGAGGAGTGGGGGAAGTCTGTTAAATTGGCCAGTTCCCTGAAACCCTGGGTACTTTTCCATCTGTGCATCTTGAAAACCGGCAGAGGGCAGGACCTCCTGGTAACGGCCAATGAATAGCAGCAGTGTTCCCAGGGTTCGACCAAGAATTACGGAGAAGATCAGTGCTGCCTGCCCTGGAAGAAGCTTTAAGGATAAAACTTTCATTTTATAAGCAGAGACACGGAGGCCTGTGTGTGAAGGACTTGTCCAAGGTAAGACAATGCAGAGTGGCAGGGCAGAGAGAAACCAGGCTCTCGACTCAAGCTCAGCATCCCTCCCACACACAACACACTTGACACAGAAGCTGGCCCTGATTCATAATTTAATGGCTGTGCAGGCCTTGGTCTCTTATTTCTGCCGCTCACGGGCCCACTGCTCTGGGGTCAGGGTTTTCTGCTCAAAGGCATGAATGTGCAGAAGCTCTTCCGCTAGGCACGTGTTCACCAGCCTGGGGGAGAGATGGGGTTAGGAAATGGAAGGCCGGGGCCTGAGTTGCGGCCTCCGAAGGTAGGGTGACCCAGGAGACTCCCCAAGTTGTGTCCCGGGACTTGGGAACCAAAGAGGCAGAGGGCCTAAGTCTCAATACAGGGGCCACGAAGGCGGGATCCTTGGGGCCGTGGTTCACGGTGTAGGGCCCCACCGGCGGGGGTGAGGGAGTTAGGTTTTGGGGAGTGGCCTGGGTTGGGGTCCCAGCGCTGGGATCGTGCCGAGCGAGGTATTCCCGAGGCCTCACCGGTGTCTCTGAAGCAGTGGCTTCCCCTCGAACTTGGCCGACACCACCAGGACTCGGAAGCTGGACGCGCAACGGTTGGGAGTCGTGTCCTCGACTTCCTACGGGGCAGAACGGTGGGGAGAGTGTGAAATCCGCCCCTCAGGCGCGCTTTCCCCCTCGCTGGGAGAATCCAGGCCGCTCAACGCACCACATGCTCTGCCTCCAAGTCCCGCTGCAGCTTCTCCCGGAGGTACTCGGCGCTGAGTTCCATTGCGGCGGCCCAGAAGGGGCGGCAGCCCAGCCGGGATGGAACCCCAGCTCCGACCCCAGCCACACTGCTTCCGCCCTTACTGACGCCACTTCCGCTGAGGCCTCTACTTCCGCCCTAAGGCGTCCGTAAACCCGGCACTTCCGCCCTCACGCAAGCCCAGCTTTCCAACTGTCCTGGGTTTCCGCGCTTACCATCGGCCAGCCAATCAAAATCTGCTCAAGGACGGATTCGGGCGCTAATAGGTCTCCGCCGCCTGCATCGCAGCCTGGGTTCTGTGGGCCGGTTTGGACACCCTACTCCAGCCAGGAGAGGGTGCGCGAACCTGCATTTGCTGCGGCCTCTAGGGTACCTCGGGATCGCCCCCAAACGCTTTTTCCGAGACAAGCATCTTGCGGCCCTGGCAACTCAGCCCTCCCTGAGGTCACAGGTCGCAGCAATCAACCCACAAGTCCCGATGGGCCCTGCGGGGGACGCGGCGAGGCCCGGGCGCTTCTTCGGCGTCTACCTGCTCTACTGCCTGAACCCTCGGCACCGGGGTCGCGTCTACGTGGGGTTCACCGTCAACCCTGCTCGTCGGGTCCAGCAGCACAACGGGGGCCGCAAAAAAGGCGGGGCCTGGCGGACCAGCGGACGCGGGCCCTGGTAAGAG
>NC_138373.1:15660393-15667156 GCF_054177405.1 Leptonychotes weddellii | reverse complement strand
TCGGCGGGGAGTCTGCTTCTCCCTCTGACCCTCCCCCCTCTCATGTGCTCTCTCTCATTCTCTCTCACACAAATAAATAAATAAAATCTTAAAAAAAAAGATTTTATTTATTTATTTGACACACAGAGAGAGAGCACAAGCAGGGGAAGCTGCAGGCAGAGGGAGAGGGAGAAGCAGGCTCCCCGCCGAGCAGGGAGCCCGATGCGGGGCTCGATCCCAGGACCCTGAGATCATGACCTGAGCCGAAGGCAGACGCTTAACTGACTGAGCCACCCAGGAGTCCCCAGAGGCACAGTATAGACTTCTAGTTAAGCTAAAATTTTTATATCAGTTTGGGTCATGTCACAGAGCTCGCAGCGGGAGGGGGGGAATGTCAGCAGTCTGACATTCTGATGTCAGTACAGTGGGGCATCTACACATGTGTGAAGAACAGAACCAAGTGGATTTCAGAAATATCTGAAGTATCCGTATTAGCCATCTATTCAGCTCATATTGCCATATAGTCTCCATTCAACTTCATTTTGTAAACATAGCTTGAGTAGTCAAAAATACAGACATACAAAAAAAGTACATACATAACAACAATGTTTATCTTCGTAAAATGATGATATTTACCTCCAATGATGAGTCTCGTCTCTTCAAGTTGCAAATCCATTTCTCACTGGGGCCACAGTGTCTGATGTCTGATGCTGTCACTTCTGTGTTCACAGGCTCACCTTCTCTCCTGGGCAGTCTGGCACGTTCTTGGTGGACTAAGCACACAGAGGTCCTTAATGTTCACCTGTCTGTCAAATAACCAGGTGGACGGGGAGCCTGGATGGCTCAATCGGTGAAGCATCTGCCTTGAGCTCAGGTCATGATCTCAGGGACCTGGGATAGAGTCCCGCATGGGGGAAATCCACACTCAGCAGGGAGCCTGCTTCTCCCTCTCCCTCTGCCCTTCCCCCTGCTTGTGTTATCTCTCTCACCCTCTCTCAAATAAATAAATAAAACATTTATTTATTTATTTATTTATTTGCCAGAGAGAGAGAGAGCGCACAAGCAGGGGTGAGCAGCAGGCAAAGAGAGAAGCAGGTTCCTTGCCGAACAAGGAGCCCGATGTGGGACTTGATCCCAGGACCCTGGGATCATGACTTGAGCCAAAGGCAGACGCTTAACCAACTGAGTCACCCAGGCATCCCTCAAATAAATAAAGAAAATCTTAAAAAAAAAAAAAAAAAAAAAAAACCAGGTGGACAATATCACCTTGTAATTTCTGGTGAGGATTTCCTGGATAGGATCACAGTCCTTGACTGTATAAATTCCAATCCAGGTTTTATGTGATCTAGCTGACTTTCTGTCCAACTACTCCTGGATGGTGAGGTGCTCCTGGGACCCCCTATAGAAGTACTGGTCTTTGAAGGTGGCATCCTGCCTGAGGAATGTCAAGAGAATCCCGGGGGGTCCGTCAAAGCAATCTCTGAGCACTTGCTTGGTGGCTTGTTCAATCTGATACATCATTCCATACTAACAGAGGAAACTCTATTCAAATAATACATTCAAATAATAAAGACCATCATCTTGGGGCACCTGGGTGGCTCAGTCATTAAATGTCTGCCTTCAGCTCAGGTCATGATCCCAGGGTCCTGGGATCGAGCCCCGCATCGGGCTCCCTGCTCGGCGGGCAGGCTGCTTCTCCCTCTCCCCCTGCTTGTGTTCCCTCTCTCGCTATGTCTCTCTCTGTCAAATAAATAAATAAAATCTTAAAAAAAAAAAGACCATCATCTTGCAGGTTGAGTGGGTGGTGGGAGGGTAAGGAATGGCTGTAGAGCCCAGTGCTCTTCAGGGGCAAGATCTGGCACCCCTCCCACCAGCCACCCCCTTCCCTGGAGCCCTGCTCTCGGTAGTCCCAGGTCACAGGGGTTCCTGGTTCCCGTGCCTTGAGGAGCTGCTGCCCCCCACGGAGCGCGAGCCCCAGGCCAATCTTATTTTTGTAAGCAAAATTATTGTAGTTTTTGTAAAAAAAAAAAAAAAAAGGGGGTGTTGGAGACCAGGGGATGGAATGTGTTCCACACTCTAAGAGTCACACCCTAGACTGGGATTATGGAAAATTTATACTTCCTCCATTACAGATTCTAGATCTCTGCAATGTGTGGCTTCCTACAGTGTATACTATTTTAGAAGCAAGGGGGATTAAAGCAATTTTTTTTTTAAAGATTTTATTCATTTTTTTTTTAGAGAGCGAGCGAGAGAGAAACAGCATGAGAGGGGAGAGGGTCAGAGGGAGAAGCAGGCTCCCCGCTGAGCCGGGAGCCCGATACGGGACTCGATCCCAGGACCCTGGGATCATGACCTGAGCCGAAGGCAGACGCTTAACCATCTGAGCCACCCAGGCGCCCTAAAGCAATTTTTAAGAGCTAATGTACAGTACCCCTTCCTCCCTTGGGTTCCATGCACACAATGCCACCTTCTGGTCATGCTGTGGCTTCTTTTGTACGTGTTGGGGACACAAAGCAGTAAGTGTGAACAACTTGCCCCACCTGCCTCCCATGGGAGGTCAGATCCAACTGAACAGCCTGTAACCAAACCAAATGAGAGTTCATTTGCCCGATGCACAGCAAGCCAATGAAAACGGACACTGAGCTTTTGCAGTGAAGGAAGATAGGCTATTGATTGGTGTGGTGCCATCCAGGGAACTAATGCTCAAAAGTCCCAAACTCCCTGATGGCTTACAAGCAAGGGTTTCTAAGGGCAAAATTTAGCTGGGGGGGGGGAGAGGGGGGCGGGGGGGTTGTCTTCTGAGAAGGTGGATGCTGTTGATTGGAGGCCCGTGAAGTCATGTTAACGGATGTGACTTAGTTGCTTCTGGTGCTGCTTTGTCTGGTCCCAGGAAGGTCTGTTTGTCTCATCTTTTGAGAGACTTGGAATCTGAAAAATATCTTTTTTTTTTAATGTTAGAGATTTCATGGGGTGCATCTGGTGCTTATGCGCTCGGGATAGTGCCCATTTGCTGCCTGTATGTGTTCAGACTACTTAGATGGGCATAAGCTAGTTGGGTTGAATTCCTTCACGTTCCTTTGAATGGTAAGCAAGAATTCCTATCTCTTGGGCCTGGGTCTATATGTTCCCTGGCCAGTGCAGCCGTCCTTGGGAGTGATATGACCTCTAGTTAGTTCTATCATCAGAACTAACAACATGGATGTGGGCTTCAAGTCTTTTTTTGTTTTGTTCAAGTGGGTGATGGGTAGGCATGAACAGGGACAAGGTGAGAGAGGGGTGGCTGGCTTTCCATAGAAGGTGCCTGAACCCCCTTTGCAAAAAGCCAGTTCTGAGTGGGGGAGAAAGCAAAGAGAGGAGGGGTGGGAGCATTGCCCTCAGCAGTGGAAGTCTGTGAAGGGAAGGGAGGAATTTGTTAAGGGATTATTAGGAAGTCATGCTATTTAACTCCCTCTGCATGTCCTCAAGAGACCTTCAGTCAAGATCCTTGTGACTTTTCAAGGCTTTTTAGAAAGGATTTCAGATGTGATGCTCTGATGCAATAAGACCAAAGGATAGACCAGAAGGGCCCAGTCTGCCACTGTGGCTTTCTTACAGAAAGGGACTCTGCTGCCCAAGCAAAGGGAGTGTTCTGGTCAGCACCACAGTTCTAAATCTCCCCATATAACTCAGTGGGTTCTGGTTTACACATCAGTCTCTTGGGAGGCGCATCAGTGTGAGTCTACTCTGAGAGGTTGCTAGCAAAATGGAATTTCTGGTCCTGCAGAGCTGAGGACCAAATTCTATAGCAGTCACCCCCACCAAGATGCTGCCCCCTCAATGGCCTTTCCTAAGCAGAGAGAACACCTTCATTTTCTCTTTCATCTAACAAATATTTTTGTTAAGTGCCAGGCACACAGGCTAAAGATACAGTGATGAGCATAAACGGGTATGAGGCCAGCCTTCATGGAGTTTATAATGTGCAGGGTGAGGGGTAGGGCAGATGTAAATTTTGCCACAAACAAATGTAAAATCATGACATTGTGTTACCATCACAGTTACGGGAGGTCTACACGGTGTTCTTGAGGGATCGTGACAGAGGAATTTGACCCAGTCAGGGAGATCTGAAGATGAGTAGGAGACTTGGAGGTAAGCAGGGGAGGGAAATGTGCTCCACAAAGCCTTTGAAGAGGAGGGAGGAGGGCCATGGCATGTATGGGGACAGAAAGAAGAGGCTGAAGGGGAGAGGGAGGTAGAGAGGGTGAGGAGAGGAGGCGGTGGGGCCAGGAGACAGAGGTGCTCATGCACACCTTTGCGTTTTAAGAAGAGTGCTCTTGGGGCACCTGGGTGGCTCAGTCATTAAGTGTCTGCCCTTCGGCTCAGGTCATGATCCCAGGGTCCTGGGATCGAGCCCCGCATCGGGCTCCCTGCTCCGCGGGCAGCCTGCTTCTCCCTCTCCCACTCCCCCTGCTTGGGTTCCCTCTCTCGCTGTCTCTCTCGTCAAATAAATAAATAAAATCTTAAAAAAGAAAAAAAAGGAGTGCTCTTGGGGCGCCTGGGCCGGGGCGGGGTGTGGGCTCAGTCCTTTAAGCGGCTGCCTTCAGTTCAGGTCATAATCCCTGAGCCCTGCAAGGGGGCTCCACACTCAGCGGGGAGTCAGCTTCTCCCTCTCCCTCTACCCCTCCCCTGTTCGTGCTCCCTCTCTCTCAAATGAATAAGTAGAATCTTAAAAAAGAAAGAGGAAAGGGAAGAGAGGGGGGAAAAAAGAAGAATGCTCTAGGCAAATGGGTGAGGGCAGACAATTTAAGGGGCTGTTACTCAAGTCTCACCAGATAGTTATACTTCCCAGAAAAATCCTCATATTGGCCACAAGAGGACATGCTTGAGGCTGTTCACGGTGGAGCCGGTAGTTGGAGGCAATTTAGATGTCCATCACCACGGGTCCAAATAACTACAATGTGAGTGCCCATTATGAAATATTGCATAGTTATTCTAAGTATCAGGCACACACAGCAACAAGGACAAGTCTTAAAAGCATCGTGCTGAATGGGAAAAATAAGAAACTGAGTGAGGTTTATAGCATAATACCATTTAGGTAAATTAAAAATACATGCACACTAGACAACACGCATGTTTGACAAAGACACTCTCACACACACTGGGGAAGGGAGGAGTAGTAGAGAAAAGAGATAAAGGCCATAAATAGATAAAACAAGAGAGAGGGTATATAGAGCCCAATGATTATAGTCTGTCATGAAGCAAGCAATGAATAGCCCAACCTCTACATCTGGGAATAAACAATTAAAAGGTCTTGCAGTTGTTTAGGCAAGCGTCAAGCCCCTTAAACTATGGCACATGTGGTGGAGATGAAAAGTGGATGGAATATGTGATAGGAATGAAACACATAAAGCATATTTAACATATATAGTACATAGTAAGTGGCCAACATATGTGAGCTCTAACTATCTATTATTTAACCAATCAATGTGGAATTTCTTGGTCAGCACTAGGAAATTTAGTGATCCCTTCCATTCCCCTTAGGAGGGTGACCTTACCTAAAACAATGCATTCTTGGCTCATAATACCCCTTTTTCCGCTCCCTCTCTGTCTTAAAAAACCTTTCCTTTTCTTCAGCTCGGTGGAACTACTTTCTATTTGTCAGATGGGATGCTGCCTGATTCATGAATCATTCAATAAAGCCAATTTCACCTTTTAAGTTACTCAGTTGCCCCTGGTTGGCTCAGATGGTTGGGTGTCTGCCTTCAGCTCAGGTCATGATGATTCCAGGGTCCTGGGATCGAGTCCCACATCAGGCTCATGGCTCAGCGGGGAGCCTGCTTCTCCTTCTGCCTCTGCCTCTCCCTCTGTTTATGCTTTCTCTCTCTGTATCTCTCTGTCTCAAATGAATAAATAAAATCTTAAAAAATCTTGTTTAAAAAAATGTTAGTTGAATTTTTGTTGTTTAACAGTAGAAGCATCAGAGATTGCAGATAAATTCGAACAAACAAACAATTGTGAGTCCTAAATCTCTCCTGAGGAGTAACTAGGATCAATAGTTGACATTCAGGAGAAATAGCTCTTGACACCTCTACAAATGCAAAATTTGTGATATCCTTGCCAGCATAAGCTTCTTAAAATGCAGGATACATAGCTGAGACTGGATAGGTGGTCATGCCATTCATTAAGATAGAGACCTCAAAAAGAAAAACAAACTTGATGGCAAAAAATGTGTTAATTTGGGGCTGAAATAGTTTGTGTTGAAGTCTGAGATTCTTCTAAGTGCATACAAAAATATTGAGGGCCTATGACGTGCCCTCATAGGTACTAGGAATGTGCTAGGTACTGGGAATACAAAGGTGAACAAAACAGATGATTCTAACCTTTTTGAGCTGGCAAGTGTATCACATAAACGAAATAAAATATAATTCTAAACTTTGGTAGCGGTTATGTAAGAAATCATAAGATACTAGGATGTAAACTAATGTAGTTTTGTTTTTTTTTTTAAGATTTTTATTGATTTATTTGACAGAGAGAGACACAGCGAGAGAGGGAACACAAGCAGAGGGAGTAGAAGAGGGAGAAGCAGGCTTCCCGCAGAGCAGGGAGCCCGATGCGAGGCTCGATCCTAGCACCGCGGGATCATGACCTGAGCTGAAGGCAGACGCTTAACGACTGAGCCACCCAGGCGCCCCAGGATGTAAACTAATGTAGTTTTTTTTTTAAGGATTTTACTTATTTAGGGCGCCTGAGTGGCTCAGTCGGTTAAGAGACTGCCTTCGGCTCGGGTCATGATCCTGGAGTCCCGGGA
>NC_138373.1:15622961-15660293 GCF_054177405.1 Leptonychotes weddellii | reverse complement strand
CGTTTTTTTTGTTTGTTTGTTTGTTTTTTTAAGATTTTATTTATCTATTGGACAGAGAGAGACACGGTGAGAGAGGAACACAAGCAGGGGGAGTGGGAGAGGGAGAAGCGGGCTTCCCGTCCAGCAGGGAGCCCGATGCAGGGCTCGATCCCAGGACCCTGGGATCATGACCTGAGCTGAGGGCAGACGCTTAACGACTGAGCCACCCAGGCGTCCCTAAACTAATGTAGTTTAATATTTACTCATGTCCTTAATACGTTCCTGGGAAGACTCCCTAAAAGAGCAACTTCTGGGTCTACGGATCTGCTTGTTTTAATTTATTTAAAAAATTTTTTAAATAGACTTTATCTTCTGGAGCAGTTTGAGGTTTAAAAAAAAGTTTTTAATTATCTTATAGAGGCTTGGGGGAATGAGAGAGGATACTGAAAACACAAGGACTCTAATTTGTTAAAATGTTCGTCTGGCGAGTGGAGCATAGTGTGATAAAGAACTACGTATCCCAAGGAGCAGCGCGGCACGTCACAGAAAGGATGGCGCAGGCGTGGAGGAAGTTCGCGCAGCGACTGGCTCATAAAAGGAAAAAAGCGTGTGTGGTTCTCGACGTGCCGCGAATCTTCGAACGCAAGCGCGTTGTGATCTTCAGACTTTGAAAAGCATTCGAGGGGCGCGCCCGCGCCTGCCGTCGTAATTTGCAGCGCGACGTACCTATTCCGCTCGTGGCTTGGCAGGTGGGGCTGGGTCGCGGTTGGGGCCCCCGGGGAATGGCGGGAGCGGAGAGCCGGGGTCCCCTCCGGTGCCTCCCCATTCCCGGGCCTCCGAGGCGGCTCTCGAGGGGCGGTGCGCACGCGCCCTGGGAGGGGAGAGGCGGGGCTCGGGGAGGGAGGGCCCGCGCCGGCGGTCTTTAGGATCTGCGCGTGCGCCGGCCGGCTCGGCAAGGAGGGGAAGCCGGCGTGCGCGGTGCGGGGCGCGCAGGCGCCGGAGGCGGGGCACTCAGCCCAGGTGCGAGAAGACGGTGGCTGAGGATTGAGCCCCTGTTAACGAGATAATTTTATTCGCCCTCCAGAGACTTCCAGTTGCCTCCTCATCTCTCTGCGCCCGTTTGCAGCGTGAGGCTTCAGCCTCTAGCTGGCGCCTCATCACTTCCAGGTCTCTGAACCCGCCACTCCACTGAAATAGCACTTTGTTGAAGCTACCAATGCTCTCAGTCGCCAAATTCAGTGTTAAGTTCGTTCTCACTCCTGTAGCAGTGGTTGATGGGGTTCATCACTGCCCTTTCTTGAAGCACGTTCATTTTATTTTGTAACATTCTCTTCTTTAGCCTCAGCTCTCTGGTTTCTCCTCTGCTGATGTCTTGTTCCTCTTTTTTCTCTTTAATGATTGTACTGCCCCCAGGCCTCGTCCTAATCTCTTTTCTGTGTCCACTTCCCAGGAGCTATCCATTTCAAGACTTTAAGTATAAATACCGTCTGTTGTGCTCTCAAATTTCGATCTTCAACCCAGTGCTCTACCTTGAACTCCAGATTCTTACATTCACGTCTCAAATGACATCTTTTAAAACGTCAAAATCGGCATCTCAAACATGTCCAGAACTGAAATTTTGAGTTTTACCCCTCACATACCTTCACCTTCCCCAGTCTTCCCATTCTTCCAGTTGCTCAGGCCAAACACTGAGTTATTCCTGGTGGGTTTTGCGCCCTGCTCCCTTTCCTTTTGCCCTTGAGGCTTTGAAGTTTCACTACTGGCACTTACTCTGTCAAAGAGAGATTCTCTTTGGCGCTTGGTCCTTTTTGCCTGAGAATTTGTGTTTTCAGTTCTTCAATATTCCCTGTCATTGTTTATTCAAATTTATCCATGTATCTGTTGTATTCTCTATGTCTCTTTTAAAGTGTTTACTTCACCAACTAATAAGTATATGGAACTATTTAATGTCTGTGTTCCTTTCTGGACTGAATTTCATAAGCAAGGCAGGGACACTTTGTCTCATTCACTGCTGTATATTTCTCATGTCTGGCACAGAGTAGGTATTTGACAAATATTATTGAGTGAATGAATTTATAGAGAAGAAATACCTCCTCTCCATAGGTGGGGAGTAGACCGTCCCTCTTAGAGTGTAATAGTAACTAATTGGGGCGCCTGGGTGGCTCAGTTGGTTAAGCATCCGACTCTTGATCTCAGCTCAGGTCTTAATCTTGGGGTCGTAAGTTTGGGCCCACGTTGGGCTCCATGCTCGGCATGGAGCTTACTTAAAAAAAAAAAAAAAAGCAACTAATTTTTTTTTCTGGGGTTGGAGAGAAGATATTTAATAGCCCAGCTTCAGAATTGTTGAAAGACTGTTTTAAGAGATTCACAGGATTCAGTTTGGTCCAGTAATCTATTCTGAAGACTTAGTAGATGCCAGGCCCTGTGCTAGTTGCTGGGAATGTAAAGACGAATACAGCTGCATGTCAGTCTTCTAAGAGCTCACGTTCTGCAGGAGAGACAAGTAAATGAAACAGTCTCCCGGTGTATGTGTGACAAGTGCAAGAATCTGCTTTGGAAGTTTTGACTGCCGTTGGCATCAGGGCAGATGAGTGGCGCCTGGGGCAGCCAGATCCCCCTGCCATTCTTTTCTGGCTGTGAGCAGGTTTATTCTTTTACATGAGGATGCCATACAAATGTTACCGTAAGTATTCTGTTCTGTGTGTGCTGTGAAGAAGGTTGGCAGGTGCTGCTGTGGAAGTGTTAACTGTGCTGCCAGTTGATTTGGACCCCAGAAGATGAGCACCCAGAGGGAAGTGGGGGGAAGGATCAAGGGGCATTTCAGGCAGACATAACAGAAGCGCGAAAGTATGTGCTTGTTTGGAATGCGGGCACTAGAATTGCTCACTGTGGTTATTGTGTGGTATTGCTGTTTGAGAGGGGCTGGCTGTCTAGGATCTGAAAAAGTGCCTTGAAAGTGTTTTGTAGGGGCGCCTGGCCGGCTCAGAGGAGCATGTGGTTCTTGATCTTGGGGTCGTGAATTCAAGCCCCATGTTGGGTGTAGAGATTGCTTAAATAAATAAACTTTAAAAAAAAATCTTAAAAAAAAAAGGTGCTCTGTAAACCACAGTGTCTGTTTTATAAATACCTGGCCCAACCGTGAGGCACCCTGTTCTCAGTGGGTACGTCCATCAGCATCCGTAGTTTTAGTGACCCAACTTTCTGGAGCTGAAAATGGGGACATGTAGTAAGTCACAGGCCTTTTTAACCCCATTTCTAAATTTGTATACAAAGAGTCTTACAAAGATTTTTTTTTTTTCACCAACCAATATAGAACCTTTATTTTTAATGTAATTTATGTACATCTGGAGTATGAGAGTAATCCTTTTACAGATGGAACTGATTGCTAGAAAAACTGATGACAAAGCCAAACTGGTATTTCTTGTGACTCCACATGAGTTTAAGCTTCAAATCCAGCCAAGAAGTTTGTTGCAGTCTCTTTCAGCTTAGCATCTGACTGTTTGAGATCTTTCCATCAGTCCTTATATTGCCCAACAGGGCTTGGTGTTGGCTGATAACATGAGCCAAGAAAGCATGCTCAAACTTGTGATCTTGCTGGGCTCCAACTTATCAGATACCGTCTTACACCGGCATAAAGAACAGCCACTTGTTCTTCAGTAGCCATGAGAGAATGCTGTGCTTGCTTCAACAACTCAGTCAGTCGCACGCCACGACTTGAGTTGTTGAGTGGCAGCATCAAGATCAGAACCGAACTGGGCAGAAGCAGCAACCTCAAGATACTGAGCCAATTCCAGCTTCGCGGTATCTGCCACCTGCCTCATGGCCCTGGTTTGGGCAGCAGATCCCACATGGGACACAGACAAACCAACGTTAATGGCAGGACGGATACCTTTGTAGAACAGTTCTGTTTCCAAGAAGATCTGTCTGTCAGTGATAGAAATGACATTTGTTGGAATGTAAGCCTTCACATCACCAGCTTGTGTTTCTGTGACTGAGAAAGCAGTCAAGGAGCCACCACCAGAAGAATTGTTCATTTTGGCTGCTCTGTCTAGCAGACGGGAGTGTAGGTAGGACACGTCACCAGGATAGGCCTCACCGACCGGGGGGCTGGTGGAGCAACAGAGACATCTGATGGTAAGCAACAGCCTGTTTGGATAAGTCATCATAGATGATCAAAGCGTGTTTGCCATTATCTCTAAAATATTCTCCCATAGAACAGCCAGAGTAAGGAGCCAGGTCCTGAAGTGGAGCAGCATCAGGAGCAGTAGCTGAAACCACAGTGGCGGACTTCACGGCATCTGCATCTGTAAGTCTCTTCACCAGCTGGGCAACGGTGGATCTCTTCTGACCACTAGTAGATGTGGTATAGCTGCTGCTTCTTATCAGTTCCGTCGTTGAAATGTTTCTGGTTAATGATTGTGTCTGTAGCAATTGATGTTTGGCCCTCCATTGGTCACCAGTAATCAGCTCACGCTGGCCATGACAAATTGGCACCAAGCTATCTGCAGCCTTAATACCAGTCTGCATTAGTTTGTGCACAGAGATTCGAGAAATGATCCCAGGGGCTTTCAGGCCAACTCGCCTACAGGTCTTGGAACCAATTGGACCCTTTCCAACAGTGGCATTACCCAGGGCATCTACAATACCGCCCAATGGTCCTCACCAACTGGAACATCCACAGTGGCTCCTGTTCTCTTGACGATATCTCATTCCTTAATTAGTTTGTCATTTCCAAACACGACAACACCAACGTTGTCAGGTTCCAAGTTCAGAGACATACTCTTTAAACCTGAAGAAAACTCTACCATTTCTTCTGCCTGAACATTTTTCAGCCCATGTACATGGGCAGTGCTTAGGACACGCCCAGTCTCTTCAAGGTCAACAGAGGTGTCAACTCCAAGAATATGCTCTTCAAGGATAGGGGACACTTCAACAGTGCCAGTCTTCTGAAGACGAGTGTTAGAGGCATGGAAGTTCCTTGCAGCAATGAAGGATGATCCCAGATCATTTTTGGAGACCAGCCTGGCCCGCCAAGGGAGGGCGCAGGGCCTGGCCACAGCGACGCGCATGGACATCTTCGCAGCTCGGGTGGTTCCTCTGCAGCCTCCACAGCCTCTGGACTGACTGCCTTACAAAGATTTTAAATGAATCTTTGAAATGAAATGAATGAAAATGAATCTCCTATACAATTTTGATATATCATCTGCATTAGAAAAAAAATACCCAATTTACGTCACTCCAATTACGTCACAGGATTTGTGGTCTCTGTATCTGTGGAGTAGAAGCCAGTTTGTTGAACATTGAACCAACAGGATTTGGATGTTGATCATTCTAAGGGTTGTTTGAGTCTTAAGACTTAGGTCGTAGAGTCAGACAGGTCTGGATTTGAATCCCACCTCTATCACTTACTACTTGCATGACCTGGATAAAGTCACTGATTCTCCAAGACTCCGGTTTCCACAGTTCTAAATGAAGAGTACAGCACTTACTTTGTGGGACCGTGAGGAGAGTTAGATGGGGTCATCTACATAAAAGTGCTTAGTAGGTATTCAGTAAGGAAAAACTGTCATAATTACCTTTATTTTTCTACTTCTTTTTATCAGATGCCACTATGAATCCCCATCTTATTGTTAATACTTTCATTGTGATCTTAATATCCTAACAGTTGATTGACAGTTTCCAGTAGATGAAATGGTTCTATTTCTGTGATCTCTTTTGCTATTGAATAAGCTGAGCTTGTTACAAAGCTTGAAATTGGGAGGAGAGCACAAATTTTAGAGTTTGCAGTTTTGCAACTACCTGTATTTCCCAAGTTACCCAGCATAATTTAACCAATCTGAACTTCAGTTTCTCCAGCTATAAAGAGGGTATGCTTATGGGATTGCTGTAAGGTTACAGTGAGAATCCCCTGTATAAGCTTTGGTCTAGAAGCATGGTGGGTACTAGGGGAAAGAAATCACCATCTCCTTAATTTTTTTCAAACCAATTGATGAATGTAGATTGTTGTTGATGGTGGCCAGATTGAGAGTATGGAATCTTAGTGTAGGGTCTTAGATGCCTTCCTTCCCTTTGATTCAGAACGAAGCTCTTATTGTCTTAAGCCCTGTAGGACTAATGTTAGAGGGGTTTAAGTATAGGATGTTTGGATTTGTTTGTATGAGGCCTTGGCTTCTAAAGAAGGGGCTAGAGAGCAGGTTTTTTTTTTTTTTTTTTTAAAGATTTTATTTATTTATTTGACAGAGAGATAGCGAGAGCAGGAACACAAGCAGGGGGAGTGGGAGAGGGAGAAGCAGGCTTCCCGCCGAGCAGGGAGCCCGATGCGGGGCTCGATCCCAGGACCCTGGGATCATGATCTGAGCCGAATGCAGAGGCTTAACGACTGAGTCACCCAGGTGCCCCTAGAGAGCAGGTTTTGACTGGGTTAGCAGTTAATAGTCCTTTGTCCCTAGAATTACCTATTAGATTTCTCAGTTGCAGTTAACAAAAAGTGGACCTAGGGGCCCCTGGGTGGCTCAGTCGGTTAAGCGTCTGCCTTCGGCTCAGGTCATGATCTCAGGGTCCTGGGATCGAGCCCCGCATCGGGCTTCCTGCTCAGCGGGAAGCCTGCTTCTCCCTCTCCCACTTCCCCTGCTTGTGCTCCCTCTCTCGCTGTGTCTCTCTCTGTCAAATAAATAAATAAAATCTTAAAAAAAAAAAAAGTGAACCTAAACTAGTCCAAGCAGAAAAGGAGTGTCTGTTAGACTCTAACTGAAAAGTCCTGGGCATAGCAGCTTCAGGCATGGTTATATCCAGAAAGCTAACCGATGTCACCAGGATTTTTTATGTCTTTCAGCGCTATTTCTGTCCGTGTTGGCTTCTCTCTCAGGCAGGCACATGCCTCCATCCTTCCCAGGCTTCCCTTCTACTCTCTTTAACAACCAACTAAAAGATGCAGATGGCTCCTAGCCAAAGATCTTAAGTTGATTTGGACCAGACTTGGGTCACATACCTCTTCCTGAGCCAGTTATTGTGGTCAGGGAGAATGGAATACTCCCATCTTTGGAGCCAAGATGAAGGACAGTTTCCCAAAGAGAAACTGAAGTGCTGTGACCAAAATGGAGAAAAGGTGATGGGCAGAATGCTCAGAGGTCGCTTCCTGTAGTGGTGGAGTAGCTCATATCAGGCCAACCCTCCCGCAAATAACGGTTATAAACTGCGTGCCCACACGCACAAAAACAAACAGCCCCCAACTGGAATAAGGGCAGCAGGAGTGGATACCCGGAAGAAAGGGATGGCACTGGCGAGCCTCCTGTTTGTTGTTGTTGTTGATGCTTTGTCACATGATAAGTACTCATCTTGGGAACAAGATAGCCAAGCAGGAGGATTCCAAATTCTTGATATAAAAGTCATTTTACCTAACTGTCCCATCAGCTGATGAAGGCATAAACAGAGTGAGGTCTATCCATACCTGGGCTATCAGTCAGCCATAAAAGGAGCGAAATACACACGTACAGTATGGATGAACCTTGAAAATACTGTGCTCAGTGAAGGAAGCCAGTCTCCACAGGCCACGTGCTGTGTGATTCTGTTTCTCTGAAGTGTCCAGAAAAGACAGATCCGTGAAGTCCAGAACGTAGAATAAGCAGTTGCCCGTGGCTGAGGGGAGGAGGGACTGGGGGGCTGACTGTTGTTTGGGTACAGGTTTTGGGAGGTCATGAAAATATTCTAAAATTCGGTGGTGATGATGGTTGCACAACCTTGTGACTCTACTAAAAAGCCACTGAACTGAATGTGAAGGAAGCCGAGTAAGCGTGTGGGAAGGGGCTCAACATCATTAGTCCACCGGAGAAGTCTAGATTAAAACCACAGTGAAAATTCACTTCACGCTAGCTAGGATGGCTAAAAACTGTTTTAAATAAAATGACGATGACAACACAGTACCGGGCAAGGATGTAGAGCAACTGGAACTTCTATACATTGTTGGTGGGAGAACTGGTACACCTTCTCAGGGAAGGAGACTGACACTTTCTTGGAAAATTAAACATCCACCTCAGACCTAAGTACTTAAGAAAAATGAACATGTGTCTAAAAAAAGACTCCATATGACTACTCATGGCAGTTTTATTCATAGTGGCCCCAAGTTGGGAGTAGCCCAGGTGCCATCAGAACAGAGCTGGCTGAACAAACAAGTTTGTTCATACGAGAGAACGCTGCTCAGCAATAGAAAGGGACAGGCTCCTGATACACCACACATTCAGAGAATCCATACCCTAAAGAATGTGGATGGCATGATGACATTTCTTCATTTTTTTTTAAGATTTTAATTAATTTATTTAGAAAGCGTGTGCGAGCGGCGGGGAGGGGCAGGGGGGGAGAGGGAATCCAACGCCAACCCTGTGCACTGGCAGAGCCCGGCTCAGGGCTCTATTTCACGACCCTGAGATCACAACTTGAGCTGAAACCAAGAGTCGGATGCTCCACTGACTAAGCCACTGAGGTGCCTCATGATTACATTTCTATGAAGTTCTAGAACAGGTGGACCTCATCTGTAGTGAAAAATGTCAGAATGGTGGTTCCCTCTGTGGGTAGAAATAGAAGGCGAGGCTTCTAAATCAGTGGGAAGAAGAGAGTGCCAGGAGCCAGAAAGCTTAGAGTGTTGGGCTGTGCCTCAAAATGTGTAAGAAAGCCTGAAACCTTTCAGAGATTGCCCGGCCTCTCGAGGTTGGGATCAGCTGGGGCCCTTGGACTCTGATAACGGGCAGCTGGGGCTGGAAGCCACTTCCTCCCAGCTCGGAGCTCTGGCCTTTCCATCATGTATGGTTCTGTGCCCGGTGCTTTGTTCCTGTAGGCTTTGGCATTGGGGGTGTTTTCTGGGGGAAATTCAAGGTCACGAGTGAACGGATCTGAAGATCGTTTGTTGTAAAACTGTAAAGTGAGGTGGTTCTCCCAAGCAAGGCACTGCCCAGCAGGCAGGGCTCAAACAGGAGAGCACTCCTCAACGGTGCGGACTCTGTGTGGCCCACCATCTCACCGTTGCTCCCCTCGGGCTTGGGATGCATCAGGGTTTTCTTCTGCCCTGGCCTTTGACTGTTTTGCTCAAGTTAGCATAGTCCCTATTTTTCCCTGGCAGTTCCCCGACCCCCATCTCCAGACAAGGAGGGGGTAGCTCATGTTCACATGTTGTGCCAGGCACCGCCTGGACCTTCCTTACGTTGTTGATCCTCAAATGGGTTCTCTGGTTTTTACTGAGACTCAGAAAGGCTCAGGAGCTATGGCCTCATGAGAACTTAGCAGCTGTTCTGTCCCTGTTCCCCTTCTTGGAACGCTCCTAAAGTATGCATGTCAGTTCATTTGTCTGATGGCTGTTTTGCAAGTGGTGTATTTCATTTCTTTATATGACTTTATACTGCTGTGAGTGCTGGGCATGCTGTTCGCCTCTTCCTGTGTTTCCCAGAGTAGTTTCTGACAAACCGCTACCAAGCCCTCCCTATGTTCCAGGCTTCATTTTGGGTGCCAAGATACAAAGGTGAGTAAAACTCTGTTCTTGTACGTAAGGCGCTGGGAATGTGAGAAGTGGACTCCCACACAAGTGGAAAGCAATCTTACAAGGACACATGCGTGCCGATTGTGGTTATGTTGGAGGCGCAGAGTGGCACACAGAATGAAGATCATTTTAGGTTGCTGGGACTTGCTTTAATGATTCTTTAATATTGTTCTACTATTTTTTTTTTCCTGTTAATTAGGAAAAAGTGGAAAGAGAGGTGTGGCCAGAGTGCTCTGGGGAGCCAGGGGAGTTCCTGACTGCTGAATGGTTAAGGAGTGCCCCCAGGAAGAGGGGGCATAGAGCAGGAAGAACATGCTGGCATTTATCTGATAGGTCCTGGGGGAAGGGGCATCTAGGTAGTGGAACACCTTGACGGTCCACTTGCTGAGCTGGTGACTGAGTGGTTCCGGAGATAGCAGTGATTTTTCGTAAAATCATGAAGTGAGGTTTTCCCAGGCAGGGAGCTACCCAGCAGGCAAGGCGACCCTCCAGAGCGCTGTCACCCATGTGAGCGCTTTTCAGTATTTCACACCGGATAGAAACGAGGGGAGATGAAAGCCTTTTTTTTTTTTTTTTTTAAGATTTTATTTATTTATTCATGAGAGACAGACAGAGAGAGAGGCAGAGGGAGAAGCAGGCTCCCAAGGAGCAGGGAGCCCGATGCGGGACTCGATCCCAGGACCCTGGGATCATGACCTGAGCTGAAGGCAGACGCTTAACCATCTGAGCCACCCAGGCGCCCGAGATGAAAGCCTTTTAAAAACCACTGGTAACTGTGCATGTGAGGGGATCCCGATAATTGGTGTAGGGGCTAAGTGTCAGAGGCTGAAGGTCTCCAAAAATGGGTCCCACCTCCCCACTGCTGCCCACTTTGGTATTTGATCTACTCCCTCCCCTCCAGACCACGCGGGTAACTTTTCCAGCCTGTATACTGTGTCAGCCCCCATCTCCCGCGTATATGTCTGTCTTTGCATCTTCCATTTGCAAAAGGTTTGAGGAGATAACATGCTTTTTTTTCCCTGTGTATCCATGGGATACCTCTGGAGAAATACCCAAGAAACAGTAGTGGTTGCTTCTAGGGGTGGGAGATTTCATTGTAATTCTGGTGTCGTTTGAATGTTTTTATTATGTGCATATATTTAATATATATGTGTATATTAAAATTTTCTTTTTTTAAAGAGAAACAGGCTTTGTGCCCAACTACAATGAGACACAGGGATGGGATGATATTGTGATAATGTGATGAGAGCCCCAACTAAGACAGTGACAGATGTGGTGGAAGGGAAGGGCTAGGTTTGAGAGAAATTTCTTAGGCAAAATCCCTAGAATTTGAAGAGGGTGGATCAGGGAGGTGTGGGAGGTTGTAGCTGATCAAGAAGGAGGAATGGATGACTCTGGGATTTGCAGCCTGGGAAGCTAGCTGGACAGTGATGGATGCCATCAACCCACATCTGGAAGGCAGGGCAGAAGGAAGTATGAGGTGTCTGAGGGGCATCTGGGTTGAGCCATCAGGTGGCAGCTGGAAATCTGAGTTGGGAACCTTGGAGAGAGGTCAAGGCTGATGATCTCCATTTGGAAGTTTCAGAATATGGGGCCTTATAGTTGATGAGATGCCCAGGGAGTGCTTAGAGACAGAGAAGGGCTTCCTGGGGTGATTGTCCTCTGGGGTAGAGGAGAGAGCAACAGAAAGACCGTGGAGGGTGGTTGGAGAAATAGGGGGGACTGGAGGCCTGGAAATCCGGAGAGCAGAGCTTCGAGAAGCAGCGTGTGGTCAGGTATTCAGTGCAGCGGAAAGGTCCAAGAGCTGGCAGGAGATCACTGGGGACTGAGGGAGAGCCACGCCGTGTTGGGTTGAGGCATGAACAGGAGTAGAAGTGAAGATGGTGGGTACCACGTGCCAGCTCCATGCTAGGTACAGGAGGTGGAGTGATCCCCACCCTCAGAGACTAGACTAGCTGGGGAGGAGACAAAAACACACAAAGAGAATTTTAATAGGATTTGGTAGGCACTGTGGTAGAGAGATGCACAGGATATTATGGGAACACAGAGAAAAGTAACTTAACTCAGCCTAGGAGACTGGGGGTGGGGGTGGGGGTAGGAGGGGTGGGGTTCTAACCATGGCTTGAAGGAGGAGATGACTTGATAAGTAAGCCAGGTCTTAGAGACTAAGTAGTTAAATCAGGCAGAGGATTAGGGGTGTCCTGCTTGCAGGAAGGGCATCCCAGATAGAGGGAACAGCATGGGGATAAGAAATTACATGGTGGGGCGCCTGGGTGGCTCAGTTGGTTAAGCGACTGCCTTCGGCTCAGGTCATGATCCTGGAGTCCCTGGATCGAGTCCCGCATCGGGCTCCCTGCTCGGCAGGGGGTCTGCTTCTCCCTCTGACCCTTCCCCCTGTCATGTGCTCTCTGTCTCTCTCATTCTCTCTGTCTCAAATAAATAAATAAAATCTTTAAAAAAAAAAAAAAGAAATTACATGGTGTATGGTCAAAACCGGAAGAGTTTGGAATGGCTGGAATATGAGGTATGAGGCAGGCACTGGTGAGAGGAGATGAGGCTGGTGGGGGCGGGGACGGGGATGGAAACCTCTTCATCAAGCCAGTGCGGTGTGTGAAGAGCTTGACTTATCTCAAGGCAAGGGTTGAAAGCTTTGTTAGGGGAACATGACCACACTTGTCTTTTAGATGGGTGGTTTTAGGACCTCACAGAGGGTGGATTTGATGGAGAGGAGAATGCAGAAGGGGGCTGCTGTGTCATTGGTATGGTGGGAAACAGTGCCTGAAGGCTAGGAAAGAGGGATGGGTTTATGGGGCAGTAAGTCAGCAGGAGTGGTGACTGATTAGACATAGGGAGATGGGGGTGTGAAACTCGCTATTTCCAGCACCGGCGGCTGGATGGGTTATGGAAATGTCAACAGGGAAGGAGCATACTACCACACAGGAGTTTCAGGGGAGGGGAGGCGGGGAGGGAGGAGTCTGGCTTTGGACATACTGGGTTTTTTTTTTAAGTTCTGTTGAGCTAAAATTCACGTACTGTACAATTCACCCATTCAAAGTGCACAATTCATTGTTGGGTTTTTTAAAGTGTATTCACAGATTTGTACAACTATCCATTATTTAATTTTAGAATATTTTCTGGACACATTGATTTAAAGTCTTTTTTAAATTAGAGAGTATTTCTAGCAAACAGAGGTAGAGAGGCTCATGTAAGGAATGTCTCTGTTGAACATAGGGATTTGGGGTCTTCTCTGCTAGAGCTGTCCAGCCGGCATGAAAATAAGATTCTGAATCTTGGGGAAGTCATAGGGGCTGGCAGTGGATTTGGGAGTTGGTACCATGTGGTTCATAGTTGATAGTGAGGTAGGCTGCAGGAGCCAGGGAAAAGCCTATACTTAACAACAGAGTTTGGAATAGTTGATGTGGGAAATTCAAAATGGACCTCATGGCAGGGGTGGGGTGGGGGGTCAGGACAGGAGAGAGGTGGTGTGTGAAGTAGAAAAAATTATAAAGTTCCTGCCAAGTCCTTGACCCGACCTATCAGTGGCGGTTATTGATGTAAGAGGTTCGTTGATGAAAGCAGAGGTGTGTGTTCATGCCTGAGGAGGCTCCAGTCTGGTTGGGGAAGAAAAAACCAGTTTATAAAGGAAGAGTCCAATAAGAGACAAGTTTGGCTTTTTAGGGACAGTCCAGCAGGACCCACCTCGAGCTGATCCTTGAAAGTGTAACGTTGGTATCCTTGGTGAGGAGGAGGGGCATGCCATGGACAGAAGGGGAGAGGTGGAAGGGGACAGGACATCCGTGTTGCGTGTGTGTGGCTAAGACGGGCGGAAGGGGTGTTAGCAGACGATGAGGGCTGGATCCCACTGCGCACCCGCCCGGCTCCTCTTCAGATGCAGCCCTGTTCTCTGGTCCCTGGACTTGTTCTCAGCGTGCTTCTGTCCCTCAGGCAGCATACTCCGTTTCCCCACCTGAAACCCCCTCTGCCTCCCGCTCAGGCCTCCGCCCGCCCTGGTGCCACGGCTCAGCCGGCAGGACGGTGCCTCCTGTCTCGCACTAGAGGTGCTCTCCCCGAGGTCCTCAGGAACGCCCTGTCAGACTCAGGAGCGCGCTCCCAGTCCTTTTCTGTGGCCTCCAGGGGCAGGAGAGGGGGTGCAGCGAGACTCGCCCTGAGTAGTGCCCGCATTTGCAGGGCGGGCAGGCGAGGGGCCAGCCCCAGAGACTGGAGGAGCCGGAGTGAGGTGGAGGGTGGACGGTGCAGGAGGGAGGCCCTGAAGCCGGAGGCGGCGGCGGCAGTGGGCACCCGTGTCGAGTGAGATGCAGACAGGTCGGGTCGGCCCGAGCGGGAGAGGATCTGATGCTTTGACCCGTATGGTTATTCGTTCTCTCGAGAGCATCGTCACTGCACTGGGGAGGACAGAAGCTAGACGGAAGCGGGTTGAAAAGTAAAATGGGGGTGAGGACGAGAGGCCCAGGCTTGGACAACTGAAGTTTTTCTGTGAAGAGAAACAGGGTGGGGAGCGGGAGGTGAGTGGGGATTGGAAGCTCTTCTTTCTTTATTTTTTTAAGATGAGCTCTCCTCAAGTATGCTCATTTTGCTCATACCGCCCAGGAAAGGGGTATCAGACGGCCCAGGAGGAGGTGGGGTTCGGAGCACAGGTGAGGGGCTAGTCCTTCCCTCTGGGGGAGGCAGAGCTGCAGGTGCTGCTGCGTGGAGCTCGTTGTGGTCTTGGCATCTTGGTGGGAACAAGGTCTCTGGCTTCTCTTCTGAGCAGAGTAGGAACTGGGACTTGAGCTAGCGGGGTCCCAGACCCAGGGCTGAGGGCAGCGGAATCACTGGGAAGGATAACCAGTTGGCGTGACGGCATAGTGGGCGCGCCTGCTGCCGGCATTGGTCACGGCGCCGTGTAAAGTCAACCCCCCGTGTCTGGCTGTGGGCCTTGGCCCAGTTGTACTCGGCTCGGGTGTGGGCCGGTAGAGGGCAGGTGGTTCCACCTAGAATTCCTGCTTTCGTTAGCAGGAGAGAGAACAACTGTCTTCCGTGCTAATCCATCCCTTCCTGCGATCTTTCTGCTGAGCTCAGGGGGTGGTCTTTCCTCCTCTTTTCTCACACGGCAGATCAGTTCCTAGACTTCAGACTTCATGCTGATCATTTCTCAAGTTTGTACACTTCTCATCTCTGCACTCGAGATCCATTATTTCATGCGGTTCTAGCTAAATGCAGCTAGACTTTTTTTTTTTTTTAAAGATTTTTATTTATTTATTTGACAGAGCGAGAGAGCACAAGCAGGGGGGAGCCGGAGAAGGAGAGGGGGAAGCAGACTCCCCGCTGAGCAGGGAGCCCGATACGGGACTCGATCCCAGGACCCTGGGACCATGACCTGAGCCGAAGGCAGATGCTTAACCATCTGAGCCACCCAGGCGCCCTAGACTTTTTTTTTTTTTTAAAGATTTTATTTATTTATTTGTGAGAGAGAATGAGAGACAGAGAGCACGAGAGGGAGGAGGGTCAGAGGGAGAAGCAGACTCCCCGCCGAGCAGGGAGCCCGACGCGGGACTCGATCCCGGGACTCCAGGATCATGACCTGAGCCGAAGGCAGTCGCTTAACCAACTGAGCCACCCAGGCGCCCACCCTAGACTTTTTTTTTAAGGGACATGTTCTCCTCTAGACGGAAATGTATTGCTGTGGTGGCGCAAATAGTGTCGCACGTGTGGGAAAACAGGTCTGCGTCCCAAGCAGAAAAATCGATACGTTGGACTGCATAAAAATCTAACAATGTGTTTCAGAGGACAGAATTCAGTAATAAAAAAGACGAATAAATCAAAAATGGGCAAAGGGCAGTTCTTCAAAGAAGACACACAGATGGCTAATAAACATGTGAAAACATGTTCAGCATCCTTAGCCATTGGGGAAATGCCACTCAAAACCGCTGGTTAACATCTGACAACCCACCAGGATGGCTGGCGTCAGAAAGACAATCCCACGCATTGGTGCAGATGTAGAGCTGTCCGAACCCTCGTGCATTGCTGATGGGAATGTAAAATGGTGCAGCCACTTTGGAACCAGTCTGGCAGCTCCTTATAAGGTTAAGCACGGAGTGCCCATACGGCCCAGCAGTTCCACTCCTAGGTACAGACCTGGAAAATGAAAACATGTCCATGGAAAAACTTGTCCACGAGTGTTCATAATAGCATTCTTCTTCTTTCTTCCTTCTCTTTCCTCCTTCTTTTAAAGTAATCTCTACACCCAGTGTGGGGCTCGAACCTACAACCCTGAGATCAAGAGTCGCATGCTCTACCAGCTGAGCCAGCCAGGCGCTCCTCATAACTGAGCATTATTCTCAGTAGCCAAAAAGTGAACACAACCCAAATATCCATTGGTTGATGGGTTAATATACAAAATGTGGTATATGCAAACAAAGGAATATTATTCCACAATAAGAAGAAAAGAAGTACAGAATGGGCAAATCTATAGAGACAGAAACTAGATTAGTGTTTGCCTAAGACTGGGGGGGTAAGGGTGGGGAGGTACATCTATCTAAAATTAACAAGACTTTGGACTTGGATTCTGGGTATTTCATCTAAATGGACTCACAGTATGTAGTCTGTTGTGTGTGGCTTTTACTTAGCATCAGGTTTTCAGGGTTCATCTGTGTTAATGAAGCAAGGATGAGTACTTCACTCCTTTCACTGTTGAGTAATACGTTCCTTTGTGTGACTAAAACCGCTCCTGTCCATTCGTGTTTCTCCACACCCTCCTCGATACTTGTTATTACATCTCTTTTTGATTAGAGCCATCCTGGTGAGTGTGAAATGATACCTCCTGGTAGTTTTGATTTGTATTTCCTGGTTGGCTAATGAGATTGAGCATCTCTCCATGGGCTTCTTGGCCATTGTATATCTTCTTTGGAGAACTGTCTATTCAGATCATTTTTGTATATGGTCTGAGGTCAGAGTCCAAATTCATTCTTTTTCATGTGGATATCTAGTTGTCCCAGCACCATTTGTCAGAAAGATGATTCTTTTCCACCCTGGTTGGAAATTAATTGACTGTGGGTATGAGGGTTTATTTCTGGTCTCTCGATTTTGTTTCATGGATCTTTAGATCTATCCTTAAGCCAGTACCTCACTGTCTTAATTACTATAGCTTTGGGTAGTGCGTTTTGTAATTGGGAAAACTTACTTATTTTTTAGATTGTTTTGTCTATTCTGGATCCCTTGAATTACCATATGAATTTTAGGATGAGCTTGTTAATTTCTGCAAAGAAGTCAGGTGGGATTGCATTGAAAATGATGAGGGATAGGGGTGACTGAGTGGCTCCGTCGGTTGGGCATCTGCCTTTGGCTCGGGTTGTGGTCTCCAGGTCCTGGGATCAAGCCCCGTGTCAGACTTCCTGCTTAGCAGGGAGTCTGCTTCTCCCTCTGCCTCTGCCCCTCCCCTTGCAACTGTGCATGTGCGTGCTCTCTCTCTCTCTCTCTCTCTCTCTCAAATAAATAAATAAAATCCTAAAAAATAAAGAAAATGATGAGGGATAGAAGTAGGAAAATGTTTACCCTTAGCTGGAAAGGCTGACCTAAAGCCTGCATAGTTTTGATAGGGATCAAATATGTGCTAGTTGCTACATTCTTTAAGTGTCTCATGACTGCCTGCACATCTCACCAATAGTTAATATTGAACTGAATGTTAAACACCAGGGGAATCTTGCAAAAGTAGTTTTAGAAATTCAAAGAAATTTGAAGAAACTTTTGTAATCTTATATTCCCTGCATGCCTCCTTCCCTTTGCTGAGTATATGACCACCAGCCTCACATAGCCAAAGCGCAGTTCTTTCTGCCCATGGGTCTTGTCCCCGTGCTACTTAAATAAACTTACTAAGTTGCACTGTCAGTGGCTCAAGAATTCTTTCCTGACCCTTGGCACTCACCAGCCCCCACATAAGTTTTGGTGACCTATACAGGGACAGGGCCAAAAAGAATTCAGGAGATTCAGTGCGGCTGGGTAAGTCTTCTTTACCCCCAGTCTTTGTTTCTTACCCTGTTCTTTTTCGGAGATCTCCTAAATAGTATGACCCTTTGGAATGTGCCTTGTCTGAGTGCTCAGGGGAAGAACCTCTTTCCTGTGGCTACATTCCAGGGAGGGACAAACTCTTGCCACCCGGCTGGCCACTAGTACGTTGGCCATAATGGTGTTGGGCTCAGGCTCTCCCTGTTTTACCCGTTCTTTCAATACTCGTGTTCTTCTCAGGCGCAGGATGGCCATGCGTGTCATCAGGACAGCCACCGATCTTAACTCCCGTGTAAGGTATCCTCCTAAATAACCTGGTGTGATCCCTCCATGAGCATAAAATCCAAGATACATCTGACCGTGTGCTTCCTGCAAGGGACCGGTGGGAGCTCTTACGCGGTTGGGGCACTCACCTGACAGGGACCACTTAATCTGAGAGCAGGACCGAAAATGCCAAACAGCCCATGGGTAAGGACGAGTGAGAGACATGAAGAAACAAAAGTATGGAAATCCTATCGAATCCGGGCAACTTTCTCATGAGCTTTATCCATGATCCAGTCCTTTTTTTTAATTTTTATTAACATATAATGTGTTATTTGTTTCAGGGGTACAGTTCTGTGATTCATCAGTCTTTTTTTTTTTTTTTAAGATTTTATTTATTTATTTGAGAGAGAGAGAAAGCACATGAGAGGGGGAAGGGTCAGAGGGAGAAGCAGACTCCCTGCCGAGCAGAGAGCCCGATGCGGGACTCGATCTCTGGACTCCAGGATCATGACCCGAGCCGAAGGCAGTCGCTTAACCAACTGAGCCACCCAGGCGCCCAATGTGATTCATCAGTCTTAACGCAATTCACAGCGCTCACCGTAGCACATACCCTCCCCAGTGTCCATCACCCAGCCACCCCATCCCTCCCACCCCGCTCCACTCCAGCAACCCTCAGTTTGTTTCCTGAGATTAAGAGTTGCTTATGGTTTGTTTCCCTCTCTGGTTTCTTCTTGTTTCATTTTCCCCCTCCCCTCCCCGTTCCCCTATGATCCTGTTTTATTTATCAAATTCCTCATTAGCCAAGATCCAGTCCCAAGGGAGTGGTCCCATCCGGCGCCTCCCCAAGAGGTCCTGTTCCGTGTGTGCCGCGCCTGCTTTCCTGTCGACAGATTGCTGCCAAGATCCTGTCCACACCTCCCTCTTTTTCCCAAGTTACTTACTGCCTCTTCGTTTGCTTCTTCTTTTTTTTTTTTAAAGATTTTATTTATTTATTTGACAGAGACACAGCGAGAGAGGGAACACAAGCAGGGGGAGTGGGAGAGGGAGAAGCAGGCTTCCCACAGAGCGGGGAGCCTGATGCGGGGCTCGATCCCAGGACCCTGGGATCATGACCTGAGCCCAAGGCAGACGCTTAACGACTGAGCCACCCAGGCGCCTCTCTTTGTTTGCTTCTTATTTTGTGCATCAGATCTGAAATGTGTCTTGAGAGGACTGGATGAATGTTGCCTGACTCTTGTACTTGGGGGCTTCTCCCTCATTCGTTCCCACGTTGATAGCTATGATAACTGCCAGTTGTCTGTGGTTAGTCTACCTTGGGGCGGTGACTTTAAGGAATATTCCAAGCAGCTGCTGAAACTCCTTTTGTTTCGAAGAGGTTCCCCGAATTCTCTGGCCCGACATGGACTGTTTTCACCTTTTGTGGGTGGAAAGAAAATGTGTGTTTGTTCTTCTGTCTCAGCTGATGAGCTCTAGAACCCGGAGTCCTCTTTTTTCTCTTTGGGCTTTTATCCAGCTCCAGCCTTGTTGGCAGCATCCCTTCCCTCTCCTCGTGTTTCCGCACCACCCTAGGCGAGGCTTACATAACCAGCTCTGGTGAGACCTCCGTGCCTCCTGCCCTCGCTGTTTCGCCACTTCCTTATGAGGTTCCAACTGAAGCACCTCCTGAATCAGCATGAAGAGGTCCAAGAGTTCCCTTGGGCTTAACCCACTCCCTTCAGATTTCCCCATAGGTGCCCCGAGTAAAATTGACAGTGGGGAACAAATTGACTGACTGTTAGTGCCCACAGGTGCAGTATATTCTGTAGTAAAGCTAATTTAGGTTTGTTAGTTTCATTAAAATGGACGTGTCTTTAGAGTTATCAGCATTAAATGTAAAACTTTACTGAGGTTTACTAAAGGTCAGATAAGCTCGTGTTATCTTTGCTGCAGTTTGTCAGCAAAACATGATTTAAAATGATGGTTAATTTTACCCATCTCATAAAGCTTTCCTGGGTAATTGTTAAGAACGAGTAGGTTGAATAAAAAGGTTTCTAGGTAGGGGCGCCTGGGGGGCTCAGTCAGTTCAGTGTCCAACTGTTGATCTCAGCCCAGGTCTTGATCTCACAGTTGTGAGTTCCAGCCTCACACTGGGCTCCACACTGGACGTGGAGCCTACTTAAAAAAAAAGTTTATAGGTAAAACTTTTAAATGGCTTTCAAAATCTTTAGTAACCTGAACCTTTAAAGTGTTGCTAAGTTAAACAATAAATTGGATTGAATTCATTGGCAATCCAAGTCTTGTCCCTAACAAAACAAAATATTAAAGCATTGTTTACTCAACACGGGTTTGTGCTTCTGGCTTCTTATTGCAGAGAAACTGACAGAGTTGCTTTCCTTATTTCCATCAGGCTTAATTACATTTAACAGAATTTTAACTTAGAAACCTTAGTCTGAAAATTAAGTAGTAACCAATTGTGAACTGTCTGCTACACCAGAATTTCTTTTTTTTAAGATTTTATTTGTTTGTCAGAGAGAGCGAGAGTACAAGTAGGGGGAGCGGCAGGCTGAGGGAGAAGCAGGCTCCCCACTGAGCAAGGAGGCTGATGTGGGACTCGATCCCAGGAGGCTGATGTGGGACTCGATTCCAGGACCCTGGGATCTTGACCTGAGCTGAAGGCGGACACTTAACCGACTGAGCCACCCAGGCATCCCTACACCAGAATTCTTTAGCTTGGCAATTTATGAGTACAGTTCATAATTTCTAAAAACATATGTTTCCCCATAGCACAGTCTTTCAGTAAAGCAAAAGGCATGTTTACCAACAGACTCGACTCTGTATTTAGGAAAGTAGGAAATGTGTAAGGAAGGTATAAGAAATGAGAATACATTTTTTTCTTTTTAAAGATTTTATTTATTTATTTGAGAGAGAGAATGAGAGACAGAGAGCACGAGAGGGAAGAGGGTCAGAGGGAGAAGCAGACCCCCCGCTGAGCAGGGAGCCCGATGTGGGACTCGACCCCGGGACTCCAGGATCATGACCTGAGCCGAAGGCATTCGCTTAACCAACTGAGCCACCCAGGCGCCCAAGAATACATTTTGTTGAGGGGAAAAAGAAAGTTATTTTTGTCCCAAAATGAGGTTGGTTATTTATTTTTAAAGATTTTATTTATTCATTTGAGAGAGAGCGAGCACGAGCAGGGGGAGGGGCAGAGGGAGAAGCAGGCTCCCCACTGACCAGGGAGCCCAGTGTGGGGCTTGATCGCAGGACCCTGGGGTCATGACCTGAGCCGAAGGGCAGACGCTTAGCTTACTGAGCCACCCAGGTGTCCCAAGATTGGTTATTTAGAGAGAAAAGGCTTAGGACGAAATCTGAATGAAAAAGTTGTAGAAGGTGTGTGAAGGCAAATCTTTGAAAAGAACTTTGTATGTGGTCAGGACTAAGATTGAAATAAATGAATTTTTTAAAAAGATTTTATTAATTTGAGGGAGAGGGAGAAACAGACTCCCCGTGGGGCTCAATCCCAGGACCCTGAGATCATGACCTGAGCCAAAGTCAGACACTTAACTGACTGGGCCACCCAAGTGCCCCAAAATAAATGGATTTTAAAAGTACACTGGCATAAGATTGATATTCTGCTTTTCTCTCCGTTAAGACCATTTTCGGGGTGCCTGGGTGGCTCAGTCGGTTAAGTGTCTGCCTTCAGCTCAGGTCACAATCCCAGGGTCCTAGGATCGAGCCCCGCATTGGGCTCCCTGCTCAGCGGGGAGCCTGCTTCTCCCTCTTCTGCTCCCCCTGCTTGTGCTCTCTCTCTCAAATAAATAAAAAATCTTAAAAAAAAAAAAAAGACCACTTTCTTAGATTGTTGGTCTGCTCATGATAAGAAATTGTAAACAAAGGTTTGTTATTCTTTATGTGCCCAAAAAACCAAAGCTTCTGTGTTTTTGTCTTTATCAGGTCTTTGTACTTAAGAAAGTTAAAAGTTCTGGGCGCCTGGGTGGCTCAGATGGTTAAGCGTCTGCCTTCGGCTCAGGTCATGATCCCAGGGTCCTGGGATCGAGTCCCGCATCGGGCTCCCTGCTCAGCGGGGGGTCTGCTTCTCCCTCTGCCTCTCTCTCCCTCTGCCTCTCTCTCTCTCTGTCTCTCATGAATAAATAAATAAAATCTTAAAAAAAAAAAAAAAACAGTTCTTAAAAAAAAAAGAAAGTTAAAAGTTCTCAAGAAAAAAAACCAAAACAAAACAGTTCTCAATATGAAAGGAGCTAAGTTTTGCTAACAACTGTGTAACCATCTATAGACTCTTATTGCTAGCTTGGTTAATTAAATCCCGAGTTTCATAGTGATCTATGATCCTGTTGAGGCCTGTACTTTGAAACTTCCCAAGATTCAAATTCTAAAAAAAAGTCCTTTTGATAAATTAGGCTGGTTTATGTGGTATGTTAAGTTACTTGGGAAGCACGGTCAAAAACTTGATAAACCTTGGGTTCTGTTGTTTGGATAAATGCTGTTATAACTGTTGTAGAAATTATGTGAAATTCCTAAAGTTTTACTGTGTTCTGGTATGAGGTCATCACTGGACACCCTGAGCTTCAACACACAGCAGCCCCTAACAGGGTTCCCTTCTGTTCACCTCCACGCCAGGCACTCCGGACACAATGGCCCTGGTGTCTGCTGATTCCCGCATCGCGGAACTTCTCACGGAGCTCCATCAGCTGATTAAACAAACCCAGGTAAGAAGCTGCAGCCCTTGGCTCCTGGAGGGCGGCACGCGAGCCGCGGGCTGCGGGGCGTTCACAGACTTTGGACATGCAGGGACCCAGGTGACCGATGAACCGGCAGCCGAGGAGAATGTGGGGCGTGACAGCCGGATTTTCTGTTGGCAGGCAGGACATCGTAATCCTCTCTGTTCCATGACGGCTACAATGAGCTAGGATTCACATACCGTACAGCTCACCCATTTGAAGTATGCGATTCCAGTGGTTTTTAGTATATTCACAGAGTCGTGCCACCATCCCCACGATCAGTTTCAGAACATTTTCATCATCTGACAAAAATGCCCTGTACCCGTCATGGTCCCTCCCCTTTTCCCTCCACCCCCTTATCCCAGCTGAACGAAGATAACCTTCGCAGGCCGGATAAGCCAAGAGGTTCTCTCCCGGGAGCTGGTCAGGGGCCTCGTTTGGAAGGCGCAGGGTCTGAAAACACAGGCCTGCTGAGTTCATCTTTTACTGCACAGCCGCCCCCAGCCCGGCCCTTGGCCTCCACTCCCTTGCAGCAAAATGGTAGCGGGGCCTCGGTAGCCAGTCGGGACAGCAGCCGCCTGCCCGAGACAGCAGCGGCGTGAGTACGAGTGTGGGTGAGACTGCAGCAGCCGCCAGGCCAAGGAAAGACTGCAAGGGGCACTCAGTCGGTCCCGCAGAGCCGGGACCTACGCTTTCCTAATTTATACTAGTCTGATTACCCGCTTCCGCCCTTCATGCAGTACTGTTCATGCCTTATAATAAATTTGTGTAAAACTGTTCAGCATAGAAATTAGCTGATGGTGAGCTAAATCAAGTTCTTCCTTGGGCCAGTCGTTTCCCGTCGGCATTCCCGTCTGAGGAGAATCTGGCCCCAGTTCCCCCCATGTTTGCTCATCAATACCAGTATCAGCGGATGACTTCTTGACGGGGGGCAGCTGAATCTTACTAGCGTTGCCGGTGTGTTACACCATGTTCAACTGCGGTCATGGTGGAGTTCAGTTTCATTACAGAACAAGTTAGTGAGAATTACAGAGCTATTTGTTATGCCCTCCCAACAGAATTGGCGTGCCCACTTACCAGATATTGTATGGATGACATTTTTACTTTACAGTATTTTTACTTCATGATATTTGCTTTATTCCACTTGGCCACGATTCAGTTATTTCTGGGTTCTGAGTCAGCTGGGGACAAAGCCAGTCGCCCTGTCCCAGCTCACAGGCTTGTGCTGAGACTGCTTTTCATTGTGTGTTCCATAGCAGGGCCCACCTCCTACCTAGGGGGAGCCCCAAATGGTACCCAAAATAACAGTCTTATCTCTGCCAACTGTAGCTCAGGATGTCTTATTTTGATCTGTTCTTGGGCCAGGGCAGTCATAGTGCATTAATATAAATTACAAGTGGAGCCCAGTGTGGGGCTTGAACTCACGATCCTGAGATCAAGACCTGAGCTGAGATCAAGAGTTGGACGCTTAACCGACTGAGCCACCCAGGCACCCCCACCCAGGTTACACAAAGACCCATCTCTTGGAGCCATACACCATGCAGTCCTGTGGCCCAGAAGGGAGCAGTCCTGGAAATGCCTTCCCAAACGATGTCCTTTGTAGTGGGATGTAACCTGAAAAGTAAGGGTCAGAAGATACTGGCATATACGTATTGCTAGCGCCTCTGGCCTGGGATGCCGGGGGCCACGGCAGGATAAAGGGCCGCCCTCATGCCCTGTTGACCTTATCCCTGCAGGAAGAGCGTTCGCGGAGTGAACACAACTTAGTGAACATCCAGAAGACCCATGAGCGGATGCAGACAGAGAACAAGAGTAAGTCACTGGGCTCAGAAGAGAAAGGGGAGGAGAAAGGGGGGTGGGCTGAGACCGGGAGCGTGGCTATCACTAGTTTCAGACAGGACTTTTGCATGTGTCTACATAATCCAAAACGAACTGCTCCTTAGTCAGTTTTCCCTTCGGCTGAGTGACCTAAGGTGACCCGGGAAACAGATGACAGACCACCTAGCACTAAGGAACCTTAAAATCCCCCAACTCTAGAGACTGGGAAGTCAGTGTTAAGGCTGCATCCAGGGGAGCCCTGTTGAGTGCACAAGCACCCCAGTTACCTAGTGTTTTCTAGAGAGAGAGCTTCCCTCCCAGCATCCCCTGCACATGCCCCAAAGCCCTCCTGCTCAGCCTCCTGGGTTGGTGCTTTCCAACTCTGAGCAGCTTTGAGAACTGTTTTCTGTTTTCCTGTGTGCTAAGAAATAGTTTCTGCGTGTGTCATGCTATGGCAAAGGCTAGAAAGTCCTCTGCCAAATGCGTGATGGCATGTGAACCATAGGAAAACGTGAACTCGTTAAACCCGGGGCATCGGCCTCAGGGCACTTCGAGCCAGCAGAGCTCACGTGTCAGTCCGTGGCCTCTGCACGCCTCTCGGGTGCACAGAAGCAGCTCCACAGGACTGCCAGCCACCCCCCTGCCCACCCTCTTCCTCTGCTCACTTTGCAGTCTCTCCCTATTACCGGACAAAGCTGCGCGGGCTCTATACGACCGCCAAGGCTGATGCGGAGGCTGAGTGCAAGTGAGTCCCGTCCCCTCTCCTTTGTCACCCACCCGTGTGCTGGGCTGCCGGAGCCTGCAGACCCCAGCCCCCGCCGCCTTTCCTGCCACCAGTAAGCAGATTCCCGCTCCCCAGGCTGTCCCTTGGGGCCCCCGCTTTCCCTAGAACCCACTTTTGGGCCTCCCCTTCCCACTAGCCCTGCTGTTTCCTAGATGGCAGCAAGGTGGGGGCCGGACCCCGGCACAGCCTTTTACTATCAGGTGACCTGGAGCAGTCGCTCCCGCTGAGACCCACTTACCCCATCATTACAACAGGGATCATAACTGTCTACAGAACTGTCAACATAACACGAGATAATGTATATGAAGTGCCTAAGACCAGTGATTTTCACACTCTTTTGACTATAACCCATAGTAGGAAATACATTCTCTGATGTGGCTTCATCATGATATTAAGACCTCTTCGTCATCTCTGTACTACTACCACTAAGGACTCCTGTGCGGCCCTACTGAGCCGGGTGCTATTCCAAGTACGTTACGTACTTATCTCATGTAATGCTCAGAGCGACCGCAAGGTGGACGTTACCCCCATTTTACAGGTGAGGACACTAAGATACAAGGGGTTCCATAATCTGCTAAAAGTCACAAAACTAGTAAGTCGGGGAGCCCTGTTGTAGATCCAAAGTCCATATTCTTTAACACCATAATAGAATGGTGTAATGATCACCTTTCCACGGCACACACATATATCACAGAACTGGAACAAGAAGTACGGTTTGTACCGTTACCGTATATATAGTCGGGGATTTGTTTGTTTGTTTGTTTTTAAACGTTTTTTTATTTATTTGACAGAGAGAAAGACAGCCAGAGAGGGAACACAAGCAGGGGGAGTGGGAGAGGGAGAAGCAGGCTTCCCGAGGAGCAGGGAGCCCGACGCGGGGCTCGATCCCAGGACCCTGGGATCATGACCTGAGCTGAAGGCAGACGCTTAACGACTGAGCCACCCAGGCGCCCATGTTTGTTTGTTTTTAAGTGATCCATACACCCGACGTGGGGCTCGAACTCCCAACTGGAGATCAAGAGTTGCATGCTCTTACCACTGAGCCAGCCGGGCATCCTGTGTTCTGTTTTATTAAATGCTGGTTGTTACCCCAGAAGTTAATCTCACAAGCCACTAATGAGTCGCGGCCTGCTATTTAAATACTGCCTTGCACGTGTGATGGTCAGCACCCTAAGCGTTACCAGTGGCTCCAGGATCTTCCTCTCCTCCCATCTGGCCCTTCACAGACCCTGTCTTGTGCTCAAAGACCCTGCCTTGTACTCACGGTCCCAGATTTTCTTTGCCTGCCATTGTCTTTGTTCTGCAAATCTTTGCTGGCACTTACCCCGTGCCTGGTGCTGGGCAGTCCCCATACAGAGACACGAGGATAGCGAGGACCCAGCCTACGAGGGCAAACAGTCTGGAAAGGAGAGGCACCCTAAGAAAACAGTGACCAGGACAGTATAGTTGGTGGGCCAGCAGAGGTGGGCTCACTGTGCCTGGGGGCCTGGGACAGCCACAGGGAGGAGGAGAGACTTGAAGTAGGGGTCAGTAGGCGGACGTGGCAGAGGCCGTGGAGGAGTGTATGGTGGACATGCACACTGGGGGAATGAGAACCGGTCCTTTGTGGCTGGGGAAGGGCAAGGCAGGACTTGGAGGGCTTCCAGTAACTGGACTTTATCCTGGAGGCCATAGGGAGCCAGCGAAGATGTAAAGCAGGAGAAAAACCCCTGGCTGCTGGGGTAGGGCAGACGGGGTAAGATTCAAGGCCATTTAGGAGACCAGGCAGGTGGTGATGGAATTGAGCCAAGACAGTGGCAGTGGGGATGGAGAAGCAAGGGTGGGTTCAAGGGCAGGTTCTGAAAGAAAATTGGGGGCCATTTGGGAGAGGGGAAGCTGAAGATTTCACGCTTTGCAGCTTAGATGGAGGAACCTGACGGGGCTTCCCATGGTGGGCTGGGGCCGGCTTAGGCGGGGGGAGACACAATGCCTTCTGATTGCTGGTGTTGTCTACCGGCTTCCTGGCCCACCCTTCCTGCCCCCTCTTCCCCTGAGGTGCACATTTGTCATCTGGCAATTGTTGGGCCCTTTCGTGCTCATCTGCGCTGGAGTATGGCTTGCATAAGCTTGAGTGACAAACACATTTGAGAGTAAAAGGCAAAATGGTCCTTCCCAGCTTAATTGCTGGCAAAGTGACTGCTTCTGAAACCAGTTTGGTGTGGGCTCTTCTCTGGCATTGACCTATCTGGAGTTAAACATTTATAAGCTCTTTTCAGAATTGCAGGGTCCGACGTTTTGCAATTCTGCTGCCATTTCATTTTTCGACTCTGAAAAGTTTATCCATTCATCACTAGATACTGAGTCCCTGTCGGCACCAGGCGCCATGCTGGGTACGGGAGCGTGTGAGAGTGTGAAGGGCCAGCCCCGAGCATGGGGAGGCTCCTGGTCAGGGCGGGGAACACATGTCTCTGTGTGCTCCTGAGGCACTCTCCTGCACCCATGCGTGTCTAAGGAGATTAACTAAAATCCTCAGGAAACTGAAGAGGCACCTAGAGCCAGCCTCAGGAACTAGCCCGAGGCCCGTGACACATTGCTGTTGTCTCTTCCATGTGCGCCAGGGGCTGCCCCCCAGCTGGTTTTCATCCTCCTGCTTTGCAGAAAATGGAAAAGAACCCCTGCTCTTTAATTTAACAGTTGTTCTCTTTTTTTTAAAAAGGCCTTGAGTTGGCACACTGGCAGGAGGGATCAAAGGGGAACAAGATCAAAGATCCAACTTGCCATAAACAGGTAGCCATTCCCAGGTGGGAACAAATCATTTTCTAACCTTAGTGCAAAAGGCATTTCTCAACAGCGGAAGAGATGGTGTCCTCAGTGAGACTTTGGCCACAGATAGTGGATAACTCCATCATCCAGACTCCCAGCTAGGGAAGATAGTTTTATGACCGGCCCAGCTGGTGCAGGCAGAGGTTCCAAGGGCCCGAACGACTCAAGGGCTGGAACGTCAGGTGCCCAGAGGAGAGAATGAAGGCCACGGTTCCGGGCCCTGGACAGCAGGTGGTTAGCTGGGACGCTTGCCTGGTAGTGTTCCAGCTTGCTGACCAGAGGTGCCGCTCTAGTCTTGACCTGTCCTGTCAGAAGGTGGTCTTTTCCAGTTTCTGCAGGGTTGTTCCCTTATGTAATTATTAAGTCTCTTATAGGAGATATTGAGATTATGTAAATATCCCATGTCCCCAGACTCGGCTTTGGCATCTGTTTATGATTCTTGCCTAAAACAATTGGGATTTTTTTTTTTTTTTTTTTAAGCTCCCCAGGGGAAGGGTACCTGGGTGGCTCCAGCGGCTGAGTGTCCCAACTCTTGATCTCAGCTCAGATCTTAATCTCAGGGTCGTGAGTTTAAGCCCCACATTGGGCTCCATGCTGGGTGTGGAGTCTACTTAAAAAATAAAATCAGCTCCCCAGGGGATTCTGATGTGCAGCTAGGGTTAAGATCCACTCCGTTACTATCTCACCGAGTATGGCTTAGGACATGCTGCATAAAACTGTTCTTCAGACAGGTGCAGCAGCGATGGTCAGACTCCAAGTTCCGTTTGGCTTCCTGGCTTTTACTCTGCTGCTGTCCTGGGGCCTGACCACCCCACGTCCCCAGGCTTGTGAGCCTGCGGCGCCTCTGACTGAGCCCTCCCTGCATCCTGTGCCCTCCACGCTGAGCTGTGGTGCGGCAGGCATCCTGCTCCGGATTGCCTGGCTCCCTCTGCCAGGGCTACCCCCCCCACCCTGGCCTCCGGCCTCTGCCCGATGAGCTTCACAGGAGCCTGGGACGCCCCCCTGGCCCACCTGCGAGGCTGTCATCTCCCTCCTGCCGAATGAAGGCCTTGAGAACCTCGGGGGAATTACTAAAGGTTGACTAGAGGAAGAGCCATGGGAGAGGAGGAAAATCAGTGACCCCAGATGGAGTCTGGGCTGCTTATTCCTATTGAAATATTCTTTGGGGGAGAGTCCTCAAGATCTAGGATAAAGAAGCCTTTCTCCAGTGAGGATTGTGTTCCCTTCTGCTGGATTGCTTGGGCCCCAACCACCTTGGAACCCTGTAAACTGACTCCAGAGGTTTCCTGGGGCTGCAGCCTTTCAGAGACCAATCCCTTCCACCCCCAGCCCCACTCCGAGCCCAGAGAACTCCCCACAGTCCTCTGGAGTGTCTCCTTTGACTTGTCCCAGCTTGGACAGACCCCGAGCTTTCACTTCTATCCTCCAAATCTCCAGACTGTTAGAGGCGGCCAGCACTGCTGCAGGGTTTCTTGAGGCTCTGTCAAATGCAGCCGGCTCTGCTATGGTTACCGCTCTGGGATCCTCTAGGATTCTTGGGCGTGCTACCTCTCACTGCCTTGTCAGTTCTTTTATGCTTTTTAAAATGTAAAAACAGGGGCGCCTGGGTGGCTCAGTGGTTAAGCGTCTGCCTTCAGCTCAGGTCATGATCCCAGGATCCTGGGATCGAGTCCCGCATCTGGCTCCCTGCTCCGCGGGAAGCCTGCTTCTCCCTCTTCCACTCCCCCTGCTGTGTTCCCTCTCTCGCTGTGTCTCTCTGTCAATAAATACATAAAATCTTTAAAAAAATAAAATGTAAACACAGGAGCACCTGGCGGGCTCAGTCAGTAGAGCATGCAAAGCTTGATCTTGGGGTTGTGGGTTCGAGTCCCACATTGGGTGTAGAGATTACTTAAAAATAAAATCATAAATAAATATTCTAGATAGATAGATTAGATTAGATAGATTAGATAGAAAGAAAGAAAAAGAAAAAAAACAGGGCTTCTAGTTTTCGGCAGTAGGGCTGGTCTGAGTTACCCAGCCTGCTGTAAGCAGAAAAGGAACTCTGTGCTTTGTGCTTCATCCAGACCTCTTCTCCCTTCTCCCCACCCTCAGCATACTCCGGAAAGCTCTAGATAAGATAGCGGAAATCAAGTCCCTGTTGGAAGAAAGGCGGATTGGTGAGTTGGAGACCAGCTTGGTGCTTCTTGACCAGGTCGAGTGAGGCTTCCTGAGACCAGCATTCGTGGCTCCCTGCAGGGGTGGGGGGCCTGTCGCCACAGCCCGGTGTGCTCGTTCCATGGACTTCTGACGGGGGCGCGCATCTGGACAGCCTGGGTCTGGGAGGGAATGGAGGTCCTGGCCAGCGCTCAGAGGCAGGGGCTCCCAGTGTCCCTGTGCAGACCTGGAAGATTTCACCCCGCCCCCTCATGCTTCTCTCCCCCTTGTGCCTGGGGCAGTTGCCTCCTTCCCGCTACCCCCCACCCCCACCTCTTGCTGTGGGAAGCACCGGCTGCTTTGGGAGAGCCATCCTCCAGGTGGAGTTTACACAGGGTGTTGGCTTCCGAATCCCTGCAGACTGCCGTGGCTCTCCCATCTCTTCGCCCTTCAGTGAGCCCTCAGTGGGCAGACAGCTTGCCCATCAGACATGTCCCACTGCCAGTTGGGTTTGCGCGATGTTAACTGGGTGTGTTGAGCCATGCCTGAGGAGGTCAGGAGTCTGTCCGCATTTGACAGGTTTTAGGTTTTTTGGTTGAATGACAGCATATACTCCTAGTAGAAAAGTACCCATAAGCCTACAGACAGCTCTCTGAAACTTTGGCTAACCCAACAAACGGATGTGACCAGCACCTCGGTGCCCTCTGTGAGAGCAGCCCGGGACTCTCGCCGCGGGCATCTGGTGGGAGGGCAGGGGTCACACTGGGCCCTTGGTGGTCACTCAGGAGGGGGGCTCCAGGCCAAGCTCCACTGACGGTGCACCAGTGCCCTGTCCCTGGTGCCTCAGGGGCGCGCTTCCTTCCCACAGCGGCCAAGATTGCGGGCCTGTACAATGACTCGGAACCCCCTCGGAAGACCATGCGCAGGGGCGTGCTGATGACCCTGCTGCAGCAGTCCGCCATGACCCTGCCCCTGTGGATCGGGAAGCCTGGTGACAAGTGAGGGCAGGCCCGGGGAGGGGGGAGCTGACAAGAGGGAAGGGCTGGGGCTAACACCTTATTCCAACCCTCAGGCCCCCACCCCTCTGTGGAGCCATTCCAGCCTCTGGGGACTACGTGGCCAAACCTGGGGACAAGGTGGCCGCCCGGGTAAAGGCTGTGGACGGGGATGAGCAGTGGATCCTGGCCGAGGTGGTCAGTTACAGCCATGCCACCAACAAGTGAGTGGACACCCAGCCCTCGGTCCGCTGTCCCGTTACACCTGCGCCGGCTGCCCCTCGCCCCCGTCTGTAGGCTGGGAGAAGAGCCTCCCAGGGCGCCTGTGGAGGCGGGGACGGTGTGTGACTCAGGCTCCCTGGGCTGCTTCCCCTCCCCACACCCCCCCCCGCGCCTCCTTGTCGCTCTGATTTTGGACCGTGCACCTCCCTGCATCCACCATTTTCTCTTTGTTCTCCAGGTATGAGGTAGATGACATTGATGAAGAAGGCAAAGAGTGAGTGTGCTGGTCAGGGAGGGACCATGGAAGCAGCTGGAAAGGAGCCCCCTACCTGGCATGGGTTGACCCGAGCCCCCCTTTCAGGAGACATACCCTGAGCCGGCGGCGCATCATCCCACTGCCCCAGTGGAAAGCCAACCCGGAGACGGATCCTGAAGCCTTATTTCAGAAGGAGCAGCTCGTGCTGGCCCTGTATCCCCAGACCACGTGCTTCTACCGTGCCCTGATCCACACGCCCCCACAACGGGTAAGGCAGCCCCCATGGGAGAGACAGACCATGACGCCAGCACTGGGCTGAGCGGATGGGTCATGGGGTCACCTTCCCCTCCTATCCTCATCTTCTAGCCTCTCTGAGCTAGGAGAGTCCTACGTGTTGCCCCCCCTCTCCTGCTTACACTCTGCCCTGTAGGTGCCCTCCAGCCACGTCCCCTTGGGCAGTGCCAGCCAACCCCCTCTCCAACCTTCAGAGTTCTAGCCAGCCCCACATGGAATGGGACCGATGTCCCCTCTGGTCTCACCTCACTTTTGCACGGAGATGGGCAGCACCACACCCAGGGCCTGTCCTCCAACCTTGACTGTCGCACCACTGCCCTTTCTTCGTGTGAGGCCGTGCTCCCTCATGCTGGTGACCCATTACCTGATGGCAGCTTCGAGGCTGTTCTCCCCTCTTCCTCCAGGAGCCCTGCCTGCTGCTCTCTGCGTTTTTCTTGATCCCCTTAACACAGGGTCCCCAAAAGGCACCAGATCCTCCATGTAGAATCCCCCCACATAGACAGCAAGTCTCCCTCCTCCCTGCTCTTTGTGCCCTGGCCCTTCGTTGCTGAGAAAAGGGCTCTGCCGTAGCAGGGACTAGGTTCAGAGTGAAGATGGGGACAGGAGAGGCTGGGAGCCTGTGGACCAGAGATTTCCCACCAGTCTGGGCTGGGGGCCTTGCCTGGGGGGGTCTCTGACCAGCCCCTCCTGTCTTCCCCCATCCCAGCCCCAGGATGACTATTCAGTCCTGTTTGAAGACACCTCCTATGCAGATGGTTACTCCCCTCCCCTCAATGTGGCCCAGAGGTACGTGGTGGCTTGTAAGGAGCCCAAGAAAAAGTGAAGTGGGCTGGCAGACTCACGGTCTCCTGCCACCCTCATAGGGGAATGCAACAAAAGGTTTTGTGTTAAATAAATATTGTTCCCCTTTGCCCGCGTCTCCTTGGTTTTGTTTTTCCAGGCCCTTCTCCCCTTCCCCATAACAGGGCAAGTTCGGGAATTGGAGGCCGCAGGGTCGAGATGGCTTCATTTGGTCCCAGTGGGCATTTCCTTTTAGCTCAGGTTTGCTCTTTGCCTGCATTAAAGGCTCTCGGTGTAATACACATGGAATTTTATTTTTGAGGCTGGGGGCAGGTCACTGCAGTGGGGTCTTCGGCGTGCCTCCCAGGGAGCACCACTCACAGCTGGGTGAGGAAGCGGAGGCCGTAGCCCTCCATCTTCTTGGCATAGTCGGCGTCAAAGCGCTCGTTCTGGGCCACAGTGAAGGTGGTCTTCCAGTCCCCCGAGATGCCTGTGGACAGAGGGGAGGACGACTGCAGGCCCCAGCCACAGAGCAGGCCCGGGGTGGCTCAGGCCAGCTCTCGCCTCCGCGTCCACGCTTGCCTCCCCAGATGCCTGTCCTGCACGGGCACTCACCTTTCCTCATGAAGGCTGAAATGCTGTGGTCCATGACGTGAAGGGGTATGGTGCTGTAGTTAGTCTTAGAGTTGTTCTTCATCTCATTGAAAGACGTGTGCTGGACGATGAGATCCACGGTCTCCTCTGGCAGGGAACGCCCCACAAACTTCAGGATCTTCTGAATCTCCCTTTTGGGATTCTGGAGCAGCAGAGGGGCTCTTCAGTGGAGGTTGGGATTGCTCACTGAGCAAACAAAAGGGAGGGCCCCCCTAACTCCTCAGGGTCTGGCCACTTCCGCCTAGAGACCTCTCAGCCCCACCTCCTTGACTTGGGTCCTCTTTCCCTGGGGCACATTAGTTGCCCCTGCCCTGTGACCCTGAAATAAGCTCTTGTTTGGGTCCTGATGGGTGAGCGCAGGGACGGTCCTCTTTCGTAACTGTGGCGGCAGGGAGAGCAACAGAGAATGCTGGCGGATGGCTCTGTGTCACTGGGGTCTGAGATCAGAGCTATATGGCCTTGCTGCCCGGGTGACGCTGCAGCTCCAAGTCCTGGGCAGGAAGGCGGGCTGGGGGACCCGGGGGACTGGTGTGGGGCTGCCAGAGGGCAGGCGGCCAAGAGGGCCTTGGCAGGTCCCTGGCAGGTTCCTGCTTCTCCACGGATGACCCTGGAGGGAAGCAGCAGCAGGCGGCCTCACCTCTTTCATGTCCTCGTAGAAGAGATAGAGAATGGGGTAGGTGTGACTCAGCTCCCACCACTCCCGCACGTGCTGATACCAGGACCCATAGGACACTGGGGAGAGGGGCAGAGACATGGACACACGGCTGGTATTAGTTTGGGCTGGCTGCCGCTCAGCTCCGCCCCGCTCCTTCCTCCAGATTTGGGTCCCACCTTCCCCGGCCATGAACTTCTCCAGGAAGTTGTCCCAGGTGTCAGGGTCTGGGTGCACCTTGGCCATGCGGTAGAAGTGGTAATAGGAGACAGCCACATCCTTTGCGTTGCGGGCCATGTAGACCACCTGGAGGGACAGATGACCCCCCCACACACCCAAGCATCATCACCACACAGTGAGCCAGGTGGTTCCACCCTTCACAGCATCCCTGCAAGGGAAGTTAGCTCTTGGTCTGGCCAAGGGAGTAATAAGCTTAGAGGCTGACTTGCTTGTGGTCCCTGGAACCATACTTATGCTAATCTAATCCCCCTCAGTGCTGCCATACCCAGATTGGGAACAAGCTGTGCCAGATTCTCACCAGCCCCCTCCTCCACGGGCCTGGGGAGGCCTGCAGAGAAGACTGCCTTTCTCAGCTCTCCCCAGAGGAGTCTCCTTTTCACTGACCCCCACAACAGGATGAAGCAGACCGCCTCCTCCCCTAAGATGAGACCTTCCCAGCAGATAGGGCCAAAGCTGGGATGGCCCCAGCAGCCTCGTTCCCTGGCTTCCTCTACCATTCACCTTGACCTTCTGATCCAGCAAGGTCTGGGGGAGCAGAGCCAAGGGCAGGTGTGTCTTGATGAGTCGTGGAGCTGGTGTATCTTTCAGAACCTCCAAACCTATGCCATGGGGTAGGGAAAGTCTGCTGAGCTGGAGCCCAGTCCTGCCCCCTCCCTCTGCTCCACTGGTCCCCAGAGCCCCCCTACACACCTGTGGGAACCCCTGGAACCTTGAACTCAAGGAAGGGTACCCGGATGAAGATGGGGGCCCTTTGACACTTCTGTACATCACCGCCTTGGTAGATCATGTCCAGGATCTCACTCACCCAGGTGGTGCCTGGAGAGCAGGGAAAGGGTCAGTGAGCAGGGCTGAGGGCAGCCCCTTGCTGGTCCAACATAGGGGACTGTGGCCCAGGAGAGGGGTGGATGGCCCTCATCACCTACCAGATTTGGGGTAGGTACTGATAAGCAGGTCATCAGGCTGGGCTTGGAAGTCCTGCAGTGACCCCAGTGCCTCTGCAAAGTACTTGACGAGAGGGATCCCCTTCACATACTTCAGGGGCGGGCGCGAGGTGTCCTGGATGAGCTCCATGCTGCGGCGTCAAGGGCTGGAGTGCGGCCAACTTGCCTTAACAACATCACAACATGCCATCTGTTGAAATCTTGCTTTAAGATGAGGGACTGCGGCTGACTTGCCCCTGCTCACAAAGCTAGTGGGTGGTGGGAGCTGGGCTTCAAACCCAGACGGAACGCTCAGGCGGTGGGTCAGGGCGCCGGCTGCACCTTTGCTTTACCTGCAGGGCTTATTAAAATCCCCGAGCCTGAGGCCACACCCCAAACCAATTAAATCACTCTCTGGGGCCCAATCCCGGTTTTCTTGGAAGCTCCGGGAGACTCCAGTGTGCCCGTGAGCACTACTACCCTGGTGCCTGCCAGTTCTCCTCCTCCCACTACTTCTGCGGCAGCCCCCGGCCTACTGCACCGACCTGCTCTCCCTGCCATCCCTTTGAGCAACCTGGGCCCCTCATGCATGGCAACATTTCAAAGGCCCGCGGGGCCTGTGATCCCATTTGCCAAACTGCACTGTCTTCGCTCAGGGATAAACACAGCCAGCTGAAAAACTTGAGCTTGTCTGGGGGGCCAGAGTCTGGTATGCGGATGAGCAAAAGCGGTGGGTCAATGGAAGAGGGAAGGGGGTTTCAGCCGGGGTTGTGATTGGCTGATTGAAATGGACCATCCAGAGGGAAAGGGCAAGGATGCCACTGCGGCAGCAGGAGAGAGAGAGAGGGGCTAGCCCTGCCCAGCCCAGCCCACCCCACCCGGGCACTCACCAGACCTCTCTGGATCTTGGTCTTGTGACTACTTCGTGCTGTGGCTTACTGGGTGCCGTGTGGTGAGTGCAGAACTGCTCTGGAGCTGAAGGGTTGTTAAACCCAAAGTGGGAGGGATCTGGAGCCAGCCTCCAGGAAGGAAAGGGTGGAGTTTAGAGTGGGAGGACCCGCCTATGGCTCCCCTCCTTAGCACCCCAGCAGGAGCCAAGCTTAGACTGGCCTGAAAACCCAAGACGTGAGTTTGGTGTGTAGAAAATAAAGGGAAGACTGAAACTAGACAAAAGAGCCCAGTAAGTTTTCACTTTTATTTTGGGGGTGGTTTTTGGAGCTGTAATCTTTGCTCCTGACCTGCCCTCTGAACTCTGCCCCTGCGCGGCAGGCCAACTGACAGCTTGTTCTTTTTTTTAATTTTATTTATTTACTTGACACAGAGAGAACAAGCAGGGGGAGCAGCAGAGGGAGAGGGAGAAGCAGGCTCTCTGCTGAGCAGGGAGCCCGACGCGGGGCTCCATCCCAGGACCCCGGGGTTATGACCAGAGCCAAAGGCAGATGCTTAACTGACTGAGCCCCCCCCAGGCGCCCCTGACAGCTTGTTCTGATGGAGCCAGCCAGTTTAGAGGGGGCAGAGTGGAGAGGAAAGGTGGCACTCTTGTGAGCAGGGCCACTCACCTGCCTGCGGCTCCAGGCCAGTCTTGAAGATGCCAGAGGTTCACGCTGAGAGCGGCCCCCACTGGTGTTCTAGCAGCGCAGGCATTCCAGAACTGCTAGTCTGACCTCTGACAAGGCCAGTACAGAGCAATGCGGGGGAGGGGGGGCTGGTTGATTGGGGTTGGGGCGGAGCAGAGGCGGTGCAGGCTTTCTGAGGCAGCAGGGAGACAAAACGGCAAGAACGCAGAGTCTCATAACCCTGGCAGTGAGTCCAGCTCCTGAGGATTTCATGGAGACTCATTCATGATTGGTGACAGAACCATGGCCCCCACAAGGTGCTTTTCTTTCACTGGGTTTAAAGGGGCTCCCAAACAGAGACAAGAAGGGGCTTAGAGAGCCACAGAGCCCCATAGGGTAGCATATCCCCTCACCCATCCCACTTTTGGCCTCTGTCCTTACTGTTTGGATTAAAGTCCAAAGTCAAGCTGGGCACTAGATTTGGATGGGCTCTGAGTCAAGGGTGTGAGTCTCCCAAGCACTCAAAGAATTGTGTGACGTAGACACTGGGGAGGGTATGTGCTCTGGTAAGCGCTGTGAATTGTGCAAGACTGTTGAATCTCAGATCTGTACCTCTGAAACAAATAATGCAATATATGTTAAGAAAAAAAAAAGAAGAAGAAGGTAGCGGGAGGGGAAGAATGAAGCGGGGGAAATCGGAGGGGTGGACGAACCATGAGAGACGATGGACTCTGAAAA
>NC_138373.1:15575398-15622461 GCF_054177405.1 Leptonychotes weddellii | reverse complement strand
ACCAACTTGGTGAAGTCAACAGCATCAATTTATCATCCCAAATTGGCATTTGATAAAACCAAAGTTTTGGAAAGTTGTGCCACTCACCCAGGTTCGTACATAAAAGCATTTAAATCTCGGCATTCCTGTGAAAAAAAAGTACTAGATCCTCTTTTCCAGATGACAAAGACTGAGGACGAAGTTAAACAGGTAAGTGGTGACAGGATTCAAACTTGGGCAGCTGGATTCCAGAATGTGTGTTTTTGTTTGCTCTGGTTTTCAAATTAAAGGAACGCAACACACTGTGGGCCCGGCACTCTTCATTGGCAGGCTGCATACGGCCTTGGGCCACCTGTTTGCAGCCTCCAGTCTGGAGCCAAAGAGACGTGGGGTTTGAGTCCCAGGCCTGACACTCATCCCGTGTATGGTGTGGAGCAAAAGGCCAACATCTACCTCACAAGGCAAGTGTGAAAATCAAATATGATCATGTACCTCCCAAACAAAACTAGCCCTTGGGAGGCACTCGGTTCCCCCCTCCAATTTAGCCATCGCCCCCCCTCCACCTCCCCAGCACAAACGAAGTCAGTAAATGCGTGTTGAAATCATATAATCCAAGCTTCTACAGGTAATAGGAGTATGCCTCATCTCTCCACAGTTCTGGGAAGTAAATTCACAGAAGCAGAAAGAGAAGGGACCCCTATAGCCCCCACCCGACCCATCACTGCACTCCATCCCCTCACAAATGAACCTGCAATGACAAATTGCAGCAAGTTCCACGCGAGAAAAGAACACCGCGAGGGAGGCCTATGAAGAGCCGATATTTCAGACTGGGGGTTCAGGGAAAGGCTCTGTGTGGAAGAAAATAAAATATTGGCCCAATACAAGGGAGGCAATACTCTCACTGCACTCCCACTGGTTAAGCTGCATATAGAAAACGGCATTCTATTTTGGATGCCGCATTTTAACAGGAACACAGTCAACCCTGAGCTCATCTAGAAAGGCGCTATCCCAGCTGATGAAGGCTATGGACACCGTTCAGGTCCCTCATTTCAACAAATATCGATTGAGAGCAAAACACTACTTGACACTGGAGAGGATTTTTTTTTTTTTTAAAGATTTTATTTATTTATTTGACAGAGAGACACAGCGAGAGAGGGAACACAAGCAAGGGGAGTGGGAGAGGGAGAAGCAGGCTTCCCGCTGAGCAGGGAGCCCGACGCGGGGCTCGATCCCAGGACCCTGGGATCATGACCTGAGCCGAGGGCAGACGCTTAACGACTGAGCCACCCAGGCGCCACGACACTGGAGAGGATTTAAAAGTGAAGACGCCAGCTGCGTGGGCTTCAGGACGTTTTATGACTTACTAGGGAGGGCAGGACGAGGACATAAATAAATATAAGACAAATCTGACGTCTGCTCAAAGACATAAGAAGTATGCAAGTGGCGGATACCAGGAAACACCTCATAAGAGGGTAGTATTTGAGCTAATTCTGGAACGGGAAAGAATTCCTTTTACTGAAAAACCCATGTCAAGGAAGGAGCATCCATAGAGCAGAAAGAGAGTGAGAAGAGGTGCCGAAGCAGGAATGCGTACGGTACGCAGGCCAGGTCCCAGTCCAGTTTGGCTAGAGCAAAAGGTTCAGCTAGAAAATGAGTCCAAAAAGATAGATTGGGATCAAACTGAGTAGAACCTTGGAAGTTGGTCAAGGAATTTGGACTTTATTTGGTAGTTAATGGGAGGAATTAAGAATTTCTAATCAGGGGCGCCTGGGTGGCTCAGTCGTTAAGCGTCTGCCTTTGGCTCAGGTCATGATCCCAGGGTCCTGGGATCGGGCCCCGCATCGGGCTCCCTGCTTGGCCAGAAGCCTGCTTCTCCCTCTGCCTCTCCCCCTGCTTGTGTTCCCTCTCTCGCTGTGCCTCTCTCTCAAATAAATAAAATCTTAAAAAAAAAAAAGAATTTTTAATCAATTAGCCAAGGTATACTACATTGAATTTAAATTTAAAATAAATAAATACATAGGGCGCCTGGGTGGCTCAGTTGGTTAAGCGACTGCCTTCGGCTCAGGTCATGATCCTGGAGTCCCAGGATCGAGTCCCACATCGGGCTCCCTGCTTGGCAGGGAGTCTGCTTCTCCCTCTGACCCTCCTCCCTCTCATGCTCTCTGTCTCTCATTCTCTGTCTCAAATAAATAAATAAAATCTTTTAAAAAAAAATAAATAAAATAAATAAATAAATACATAAATGAATGAATGAATGAATTTCTAATCAGAAACATTGTACTGGACACTGCTGTTTTGCCTGGTCAGTGCTTTTTTGGGGCTAGCACCCTGATTTTCCGTGGGAAACCAACCATCCCTTTCCCCGTCTAGTTCATGTCACACAGGTAGAGATGACTAAACCCCCAATTCCACATTGATGGGTTTAGGGATTCGTAGAGGCTCCAAACAAAACCAGAACCAATGGGAGTCAAATCTGGGGTTTTAGTGACAAGGACACAGAGACAGACAGAGGTAAGCTTTTCCCTCTCCTGGAGTTACTGGGGGAAAAAATCAGACATAAATCTGGAACTGCTGGTACTCTTGATACCATGAGAGGAACCAGCTGAAAATGGAACCAGTTCAGAAGAAGGCAGAGCTTAGGGCTGGGACCAAAATCCTAATGCTATTGAGTCCCTGGAGCCAACTGCACCTTAAAATCTACCTCTAAACTTTTCAGGAAGCCAACGAATTTCCCCTCTTGTTTAAGTCGGTTTGAGCTGGGGCTTTGACCTCTTGCTACTGAAAGATTCCTGCTTAATACAAACCTCATAAGGGCTGAAGAAAGGAGACTCGTCAGTACAACGGTATATGGGACAACACAATGGTGAAGGCCAAGTGAAATGAGGAATCACAAGGAAACATAAGACAAACCCAAACTGAGGGACAGTCTATAAAATAACTGGCTTGTAGTCTTCCAAAGTGTCAAGGTCATGAAAGACCAAAAAAAAAAAAAAGACTAAGGAAATTTTCCAGATTAAAGGAGGTGAAGGAATCATAACAACTGAACACAACATGTGATCCTGAATTGGATCCTGAACCAGATTCGTGGGACAATTGGCAAAATTTGAAAGAAAAAAAAAAAAAAAACTATAGGTGAACTCTACTGATGTTAATGTCTTGATTTTAATAATTGCACTGTTTATTCAAAACGTTAACATTTAGGGAATGTTGATGAAGGGGTATACAGAAATTCTTTGAAATATTTTTGCAGCTTTTTGGTAACTTATCATCGATTATGAAATTACCTAAAAAAGTTAAAAGGAAAAGAAATTAAAATATGCAATTAGGGTTTGAGCCGTGGTAGCAATGATGGCCTCAGGAACTATGATGACAATAAAATGGCAAGGAGTGGGACGCCTGGGTGGCTCAGTCGTTAAGCGTCTGCCCTCGGCTCAGGTCATGATCCCAGGGTCCTGGGATCGAGCCCCGCATCGGGCTCCCTGCTCCACGGGAAGACTGATTTTCCCTCTCCCTCCCTCTGCTTGTGCTCTCTCTCTCTGACAAATAAATAAAATCTTTTTTAAAAAATAAAAAATAAAAAATAAAAATAAAATAAAATGGCAAGGAGTTGGCTAGACAAACTTGACATGACAGGGTCCGACGCTGAGACTGGTGGTGGAAGTGCAGCAAGTAGAGTCTGGAAGACAAACAGGTTTGAAGTAAAAAGGACAAATTTCACTGGATGTGAAAGCATCTGCAAGCCTCCAGGTGAAGTTGTCCAGAAAACACTGAAACTTTGCAACTGGAACCAAGGAGAAAGGCAGTAACTAAGGGCAGAGATTTACATAAAGGAAACAGTTGATACCACTGGAGTATGACATAACCAAGGGTAACGCTATAGAGAAAGGAGTCCAGCGGGGCAGGCAGTGCTGACCACACCCGGGTGGCTCAGTCGGTTGGTTGAGGGTCCAACTCTTGGTTTTGGCTCAGGTCATGATCTCAGGGTTGTGAGATCGAGCCTACTCCCCCACCCCCTTGAGCACAGGTTCTCTCTCTCAAATAAATAAAATAAAATAAAGTAAAATAAAATAAAATGAAATAAAATAGGGGCACCTGGGTGGCTCAGTCGGTTAAGCGTCTGCCTTCAGCTCAGGTCATGATCCCAAGGTCCTGGGACCGAGCCCTGCATCGGGCTCCTTGCTCTGCAGGGAGCCCACTTGTCCCTCTCCTCCCCACTTGTACTCTCTCGCTGTCTCTCCTTCTCTCTCTCTCAAATAAATAAATAAAATCTTTAAAAAAATAAATAAAATATTTCAGAGAAGGGGTCATCTGCAGAATGGTTATGCCAGAGGAGAGATGTTTGAGTAGAGCTCATCTCTAAGACAGGAAGAAGTGATGAAAACAAAGCAAAACAAAAACTGTATCAGAGGTTTTTTGGGTTTAAAAAAATGGTCAGTTCTTAAATCTTCATAAATTATTTTTTAAAAGATTTTATTTTTAAGAGAGAGAGAGTACAAGCAGGGGGAGGGGCAGAGGGAGAAGCAGACTCCCCACTAAGTAAGGAGCCCAATGCAGGGCTCGATCCCAGGACCCCGGGATCATGACCTGAGCCGAAGGCAGACGCTTAACCAACTGAGCCACCCAGGCGCCCCATAAATTATAAATGCATTCTGACCCTTGTTCCTACCCATTTGCTGCCTTCTCGGGTTGTGCTGACAGGTTGAGGTGGTTGAAATGGGAATGCTGACTTGTGCTCTTCAGATGTTACTCACTTGTTACCCTGGGCAAACTACCCACTGGCCTCTCTTGTGACCTTGACATCAAAGATAAGAATTGGGTTAAGCCTTAGTCTGGGTAGATCCAGAGGCTAGAACTAAGCCAGTGGCAGCCGTTAGAAAAACTCTTAACAGTGCAGTGAGCTGTGAGGAAATGTACTGTCCGATGGAGAAAATGATTCCGACAGCTCCTTCCAACTCAGTAGTTCAGTAAGCTTCTGGGTTTTTTTTTTTTCTGTTAAACGTTCATAGTATTTACTCCATATGGCTGCTGTGAGGATGACGGAAGACAAAGTACATAAAAGTGCCTGGTGCAGAATAGCTGTTCAGCTTTTATTAGTTGAGTATCAGTCTCTGAAATAGACTAAAAAATCCCAAGGAAGTACCAGCCTCAGCCACTAGAGGGGAGTCTGAGTCACACGCCTCTGAAACAGACAGCAGCAGCTTGATGGGGCAGCCACCACTCCTGATGCACCGGCCTTTCCTTTGCCAGGGAACCCGGTCCGCTCAGAAAACCCGGCTCCATGCTGAACTCCATGGTGCTTTTTCTGAGTCATTATATTCTCCCACAGTTGCAAAATGATCTGGCGAAAGTCCCTCAAAGGCTTTTACTGCTTACTGCGTAACTTGCAAACTCCCTGCCTGAATGGAAGCCCCAAGCTGCCTCTCCAGCCTGAACTCCCTTTAATCCTTTATACTGGACAAATCAGGCTCTGCCTCCATGCCAGGGACTCACGCTGCTCCTCCTTCTTGATACCTTCCCTCTATGCCGACCTTCCCAAACCCTACTTCTTTTTCCATCATGCAAATGCTATCTCCTCCTTAACTCCCTCCTCGCTTCTCTAAAAAAGAGTGATCTCACCAGCCCTGAGCTCACACACCACATATGACATCCATCTATCTTGTATTACATTGATTTATGTATGTGCACCTTTTCTCTTCAATAGATTAGAAACTCCATGGGGAGAGAGACCAGAGGGTAATCTGTCCAGGGTAACAGAGCGAGTAAGTGGTAAAGATGGGATTCTAACCCAGGAAATCCAGAGAGTTCTTGCCCTTAACCACTAATTCACAACCATATAGTAGTCTTTCATCAGCCACAGTGCCTAGCTCAGAGCTTTGCACACAGTGCTACTCAATAGCTTATCAAATGAATAACTAAAAACAAAATGAAAACAAAACAAAACAAAAAACCCGAAACATTTATCTAATTGGCATCTTTTTAAACCTTCACTGACTTGTAGGCTATTGGGAACCAGCAACTTGGTCTCATTAATCTAAATTAGAGTGCCTGACTGTAGATCTAATTATGAGCAATTTCAGAATCATAATTACTGTTCCATTTGGTCTCCTGATCTGTAATGCATATAAGGATCTACTCCCAGCTTCTAAGGGATTTAAAGAACAAAATAAAACAAAACAAAACACAAAAAACCAACAACGTGATTATTACTGAAGCCTAGGAGATGTGTTTTGTGAAGCTTCCAGCTCACAACTTCTCTGTGAAGTGAGGGGGATGGACTGGATGGCCTCTGAGGGCCCTTTCCTCGGTGTTAACAGTCTGTGATTCTGGGAGATTGAATGGAATTAAAAAGAGCCTCTGCCTCTGTGTCAGAAGATACCATTTTGAGTCTCAACTCCCCAATTCAGATTCCCCGTCTGTAAAATTTGATTCATCCAGTCAAAAATCTGAATGTTCTGAGTGCCAGGCCCCGAGGGGTGGGGGTGGGGGGGGAGATACAGTAAGACAGATGTGGCCCCTGCTCATCCTAAGAAAATCAGATGACACCTATACTGTGGGGTTGTCCTAGGGAAGAAACTCAGCTGGTCCAAGTATGGTGTAAACTACGAAGTCTAGTACCCAATCAAAAGATGATGATCTTGTCAGGATTCCAGTTTTGCCAGGTCCGCGACGACAAAAACGTTACCTATTTTGCTGTTTTTGAGAAAAGCCTGATAGTGTATTTTAGCCAAACCTAATCAACACTGCAGGCAGCTTCCTGGCCTTTCTGCTGCAGTTCCACGGAAAGTGGGCTGAGGTTATCTGTCCTCACTTCGGGCACTGTCAGGTTGCTGGCAGAGGCCAAGTCCCTAGCCCAGTCTTGCAGGTCTCTGTCAGAAAGCCAGCAGGCTGGGAGTCTGCACCTGTGGGTTCTCCAGCTCTAAGTCACCAGCCCCAGCTCAGGCTTCATTCAGTGGCCTCATCTGTGAAAGGCAGGCCACATCTGTGAAGAAGCCATCTCCCACGCTATTGGGAAATACGGATGGGACCGCTTTATCATCGGGCCGGGCCTGGCTCAGGGAGGCCACACTCCAGAGGGCTGGTGAGGGTTCCCTTGGGGTTCCATCTCAAGCCCCGGGCCACAACTCGGGCCGCAGCAGAGCTGGGGTGTGGGGAGGCCAAGCGACTCTGTCCCGGTCCCAGCTCCCGCACACACTTGCTGGGTGGCTCTGGGGAAGGTCACCGGGCGGCCCTGCCGGCTGCTCTGCATTCGACGGGAGGGTGTGGACCGTCTCCCCATCGCCCCGGGAGCCCCTAGGCTGCCTGGAGCAACCGGAGCGGGCGGGGGCCGGGGACCACGGCGGCAGCAGCAGAGCGTGAACCGGGCGCGCGCGGGCGCAGGTCACGTGGCGGGGCGCGGGGGCGCGCGGGGGCGCGCGGGGGCGGGGCCTGGCGCGCACCGCTCCGCTGGTGGCGGGGCGGGCGGGAAGGGGCGGGGCCTCGGGCGGGGCCGCCGGGGGGAGGCGGGCGGGCGGGCCGGAGGGGAGGAGTGGAGATGGCGGCGGCGGCGGCTCAGGGGGGCGGGGGCGGGGAGCCCCGGGGAGCTGATGGGGTCGGCCCGGGGGTCTCGGGGGAGGTGGAGGTAGTGAAGGGGCAGCCGTTCGACGTGGGCCCCCGCTACACGGAGCTGCATTACATCGGCGAGGGCGCGTACGGCATGGTCAGGTGAGGGGGCGTTCCGGGGGAGGGGGCTCGTGGGGGTGGGGGCCCCGGAGGGACGATGAGTGCCTTCTGGGCCGGGGCGAGTCCCAGTGTCCTGAGGAGGCGGGGGCTTCACGAGGCAGGGGGGCGTCCCACGGAGGGGGCCTTGGGGTGCTTTCTCGGGGAGCGGCGCCTCCTCGTACGTTCTAAGGGGAGGGGGCTTGGAGGCCCTAGAAGCGACCATTCCGTAATGAGGGGAGGGACATCTGAGTGTATGCGGGGGAGCTGTGGGGCCCTTGGGGACCCTACGGACACGGGATGAGGCGGAGACACTAAGTATTCTTAGGGAGGTGATATCCTTAGTGAGGACCGAGTGAAGGACCCTCCTCTGGGGAGAGGATGCCTTGGATTTTCCCAGCGAGGCCTGCCAAGGAGTTTGGGAGAGAAGAGCAGAGCTCAGGGCTGGGCAGGGTGGGGCAGGGCTTTGGGCCTGGGGCCAGGGGCCCAGTGAGCCACGAGGGGTCCAGGAGTGTGTCCTTGCAACTTTGAGGAGGGGTCTGTGAGCTCTCTCATCCCCACTGTGTGCTCTGGGCCTTTGTTCATCTGGGAACAGCTCTCCCGCCCAGGCGCCTCGCCCTAACACAGGTGCCCTCCTCATCCCTTCTTTCCCGTCCCTCCTCACTCCCTCCTCAATGTATCTGCCTCACTGCCCGGCCTCCACTCACTGCCCACTCCTCGGACCTGTCTTGGGATGAGGGAGCCCATCCTGGAGAGGGGAGGATGAGAGGTCAGGGCAACTAGAATGGACAGGGTTGAGGAGAGGGGAAGTCAGTGAGCGGTCAGTCTCTTCCTCTGTTTGTGAAGTCACTGAAGGGCTGCCTGGCCGGTCCCCAGCTTTCTCCCTGGAGATCCCAGGCCTTCACAGCAGGAAGGAACCAGCATTGTTTATGACTTGGCCAGAGTCCCCTCCTGCTCCCTCCCCTCCCTGCTCAGGCCTGGGTGGGGCCGCCAGGCCTGGGCTCCCCCTCTGTAAGGCCACACCAACAAATACCTCTCTGGCCCTCTCAGCTCAGCTTACGACCACGTGCGCAAGATTCGCGTGGCCATCAAGAAAATCAGCCCCTTCGAACATCAGACCTACTGCCAGCGCACACTGCGAGAGATCCAGATCTTGCTGCGCTTCCGCCACGAGAACGTCATTGGCATTCGGGACATTCTGCGGGCACCCACCCTGGAAGCCATGAGGGATGTGTATCCTTCACCTTGGCCAGATGGCTGGCCAGGCCCGGCCTCAGAGCTGGGCTGGGAGAACGCTGGCTTGCTTTCTGTTTCCTTCTTCCCTGCCACACTCCAAAACAAACCCAGTAAATGAAACTTTCCAGCAGAAAAGAGACCACAGGGTGTAAGAGGGCTGGGAGGCCTGAGGTGAATCCTGGCCTGCTGCAGCCAGGCTGTGTGGCCTTGGGCGAGTCTGTTCTCCGTGCTGTGCCTCATTGGGGCGGGGGGAGGGTTGGGCTCTATGGGAGCTTTGTCTTTTGACATCTGCAGTTCTGTGACATGACCCAGCCTCTGCCCACAGTCAGTTCTTGTTTAACAGACGATGATTCTTTCCTCTCTCGGTCCCCAGACTGTCAGGAAGGCAGAGAGGAAGAAAACTGCCCGTTTTTGAGGGCCTACTATGAGTGAGGTGCAGTGCATGTCAAGTGCTTTGGCATTTCCTTTTTTTTTTTTTTTTTAAGATTTTATTTATTTATTTGACAGAGAGACACAGCAAGAGAGGGAACACAAGCAGGGGGAGTTGGAGAGGGAGAAGCAGGCTTCCCGCCCAGCAGGGTGCCTGAGGCGGGGGCGCTTTGGCCTTTCTTATTCTCCCTCCCAGCTGCTGTAGGAGATGGGTCTCCCCAGCTCCATTTCAAAGATGAGGAGACTGAGGCTCAGAAAGCCTAAAATCAGGCGCGGCTCTTGCTACCTCCTCCTACCCTCCCCCAGATGTCCCTTCTCTGGCACTTCCTGCTCAGAGCCTCACCCCAGTCACCTGTGGACTTGCACTTTGCCCAGGGAGGGACAGCCTTGCTTTTGTTGCCCTCTTCCCCCTACCCCGGCACCCCGCATTGCTTCCCGAGCTTGCCATCCACTTCCTGCCAGGCCCTGTGGGTAGTGGCTTATAGCACCCATCACCTCTCCCCACCCCACCCTCCCCCAGGCAGTCCCAGTTCTCCACCCAGACGTGGGGATTTGTGCTGCACTGTCTGCAGCCCCCACCACAAGCTGTGGGCAGGAAATCTCCACACTCGCCCCCAGCTCGCCGTGTGACCTTAAGCAAGTCACTGCGTCTTGCTGGGTGGGCCTCCTCACCTCTAAAACAGCAGGATTGGTCCAGATGTCTTCAGAAGGCCCTTTCGAGGCTGATTCCTAAAAGACAGTGCTGACTTATTCTTTCAGAGACCCACCAAATGGCATTTATTTATTTATTTATTTATTTACTTAACGTATGTTTAATCTTTGTTTTCTCTTAAAATACAAAAGGACATTTACTCTATCTTCTGATGTATGGCCAAGCACTCTTTGAGGAGGAGCGTGCTGTTGGGAGCGTCTCCTCATTTGTCTTGCCCAAACCATTCCCATAAGGCAGGCATTTATTTTTAAGCAAACATTTATTGCACACCAGATGGTGTTCGCACTATCTCATTTAACCCTCTCAGCAGCCATGTGGCTCAGGCATTTATAATAGCAACAGTATTCATGTTTGCTGAGCACTTACAACGTGCCAAGCTCTGGGCTGGGCTGGCTGATTTACGCGGGTCATCTCACTGAATCTTCGTAACTACTCTCTACAGAACCACTCTTTCCCCTACTTTGCACAGGAGGAAATGGAGGTGCAGACGGGTTGAGGTCATAAGGCCAATGAGCAGTGGAGTTGGGGGGGGAGGTTCAGACACCAGCAGGCTAAACCCCAGAGCTATTGCTCTTCACTGGGAAGCTCTCTTGCCTCCTGCAGTTTATTATCCCTGCTTTCCCAGTAGGGAAACTGAGGCCACAGAATTGAAGTACTTCTGTTCAGGGCCGCCTGCTGAGATGCAGCAGAGGCCCTGAGCCCGCCTGCTGAGTCTGGGCCTTGTGCAGCTCATGAGATGGGTTGGCAGATGTTCTGAGTCTTAGGGCCACTGGCTGGAAGGGGACGGGAAGCCCAGCCACCAGAGCCTGTTCTTCTTAACCAAGTGCCCCCTGCCGCCCCCGCCCGGGGGGTCTCCGGTGCCATCCTCAGCTACATCGTGCAGGACCTGATGGAGACAGACCTCTACAAGTTGCTGAAAAGCCAGCAGCTGAGCAACGACCATGTTTGCTACTTCCTCTACCAGATCTTGCGGGGCCTCAAGTATATCCACTCAGCCAACGTGCTCCACCGGGATTTAAAGCCCTCTAACCTGCTCATCAACACCACCTGCGACCTTAAGGTCAGAGGATTGGGTGCCCATCCCCTCCTCCCACGGGTCTGGGGCTTCTAGGCGACCAGTAGCCCCCTTGAGTAGAACCTCACAAGCAAAGGGAACAGTGTGGGCAGTGGCATGGTGATATGACTGCTCGGGCATTGGGCCTGGAGCAGCGAGCTTAGCGGCCTGGGTTGGCTTCCAGATCTGCGATTTTGGCCTGGCCCGGATTGCCGATCCTGAGCATGACCACACTGGCTTCCTGACAGAATATGTGGCCACACGCTGGTACCGGGCTCCAGAAATCATGCTTAACTCTAAGGTAGGGGGGCCACCCACCCCTGAAGGGAAGGGGCCAAGTCCCAGAAAGCCCTGGAGCTACCTCTGAGCCAGGCATGACCCCCATGATCCAGGACGTCTGCCTCCAGGCCTTGTCACATGACTCCGGTTTTTAGGCTCTGGGAGGAGGCTGAGCATTAGGTCCTCCAGGCCTCTGCCCTCTTCCTCCCTGCTGGTATCCAGTCTAGATTGGAGTCGTGGTTTGGCCCAGACGGCAGGGCCCTGTTGAGGCTGGCCCAGGAGCCCACTGCTTTCTCCTCCTCCCCAGGGCTACACCAAGTCCATCGACATCTGGTCTGTGGGCTGCATTCTGGCTGAGATGCTCTCCAACCGGCCCATCTTCCCTGGCAAGCACTACCTGGACCAGCTCAACCACATTCTGGGTGAGGGGGCCTGGCCCGCTAAGTGGGAGGGAGACTAGTGGGAGGTGAGGTTTCTTTATAGCGAGGGTACCACCATGTGTGGAGTCCCTGCAGCATCTCATGGTATTTCAATGAGATATAGACACAGTCTTCACTGGAGAGATGGGAGAAGCCAAGGCTACACCCCACACTTGGGAAGTGCTCACATCAGGATTTGAACCTGTGGCTGCCCACATCTAGATCCCTTGCCCGTCATCACCATAGTATTGGCTGGTAGATAACTGTCAGGGCTTGGAGCTCATTGGTGGGGACTCTTGTTTTGGGTTCCTTCTGTTCCCAGAAGGGAGAGGAGCACTCTCACCAAGGCACCTGCCTTACCCACAGGTATCCTGGGCTCTCCATCCCAGGAGGACTTGAATTGTATCATCAATATGAAGGCCCGAAACTACCTGCAGTCTCTGCCCTCCAAGACCAAGGTGGCCTGGGCCAAGCTTTTTCCCAAGTCAGACTCCAAAGGTGAGAGAGACATGGGGGCCAATACCGGATAAAAACTCGGTGCAGAGGAGGGTACATGAGCCAAGCAGCTGCCTGAATAGACAGGACCCTGGGCACGAGAAGCAAAGCGATGCTTCTGGGAGCTCCTCCAGCCTTCTCTTTGACCCCTTACTCCTGCCCTTACCTAGCCCTTGACCTGCTAGACCGGATGTTGACCTTTAACCCCAACAAACGGATCACAGTGGAAGAAGCACTGGCTCACCCCTACTTGGAGCAGTACTACGACCCAACAGATGAGGTGGGCCAGCCACCAGCAGCGGGGCTGGCGGGTAGGTGACGGGTAGGCGTCCCTCGTACCCGGCCTGAGCCTGATTTCTTTGCCACCCCAGCCAGTGGCTGAGGAGCCTTTCACCTTCGACATGGAGCTGGATGATCTACCCAAGGAACGGCTGAAGGAGCTCATCTTCCAGGAGACAGCCCGCTTCCAGCCTGGGGCACTGGAGGCCCCCTAATCTGGACAGACACCTCTGTTCCTTGGGGCCTGGTGAGTGCTCCCCACTGCCCACACACAGATTCACCCCGATACCAGTGTGCCCAGCACACCTCCATACAGTCACAGGCTTGTTCACGCCCACGAGGCAGCTGCATGGTGGCAACAGAAGGGCTGGAGCCTGCCCAGGCCATGGACCTGTGGGCCACCAGTCCTTCACATCCGCTTCCTCTCCCCCAGCCCCGAAGGTCTCCCACCTGGCAACACCCTGCACCCCTGCACCCTCCGGTCCCCGTGGCCAGAGGGCCCCTCTCCCCGATCTGAGGACCAGAGCCAGGTTTTGGCTCCCTGATGTGGGCAGAGAGGCAGGTGGGGCAGTAATTGCTTTGGGAGGAGCCAGCAGTCCCCAGCCTGACCCAGATGCCAAGTCCCCTCCCACCTGGTGCCCGGGTCAGTGGTTCGCACACCCGCCCACACAGCTGTCCTTCCTCGAGTCTCTTTTCCGTCCTCCCGGCCAGCTGCAGCCCGACGGAAGGAAGGCAGACACACCTGCGCTCCAGCTCCAGCCCTGACACTTAGTAAGAGCCGTGTGACATTGTGCAAGACCTCTCAGCTCTCTGTGCCTCAGTTTCCCGGGGAGAGCCCTGAGGACAAGAGCAAACACAGAGCCCTAAGCACTGTTCTTAGGGCTTCATGTGCATTAACTCATTCCGCCCTCCAGCTGGACCCTGAGATAGGCACTGGGGCTCCCCGCACGTACAGTTAGGGAGGACAAGGCCCATCCCCGGCAGCCGTGAGGATGAGATGAGGGAGATGGAGGTCAGGGCTCTGGCAGGTCCTCTGGTGGGTGCTAATGGTGCCTTTCCGCCTGCCCTTTTGTTTAGGCCCTGCCTCCTGCCTGCCCCTCCCCTGCCGGACTGTTAGGAAATGGACACTGCGCCCCGCCCAGAACCCCCCCGGCGGCCCCCGGCAGGGCAGAGGGCGCGCCTGGCCACCCTCCCCGGCTTCGCTCTGGCCTCCTGATCCAGCAGGCCAAGGCTCCCTCCGCCCCGCCTCCCCTCCCAGGACCCGAGGGGCTTGGGTGGCCCCAAAGCAAATTGCCCTCTGCTGCTTGCCTTCGTCTACCCCAGCTATCCCAGTCTCTGGTAGTTCTGGAATGGAAGGGCCCTGGCTGCCCCGGGACCTACTGAAGGGCAGTGGGGGGATGCGGGATCCTGAGTAGGGACTCGGGGCAAGCCCTGACCCATTAAAACCCCACCCCATTTTCCCTGAAAGGAATTTTCCTAAGGCCCAAGGGCTAGTACCCCTGAGGAGCAGGGCCCAGGCCTAAGCCCCCTCCCCCAAAGCTGCCACGTCTAACACCCCTGCTGCCTCTGTATGTGGGTGAACAGAAGTGGAGTGGGGGGCACGAGGAGAGCCTGGTGCCCCCACCCACCCTGTGCCTGTATCTAATATATAAATATAGAGATGTGTATATGATGGCCCTGGTTCTGTCTGTGTCCGCCGACGCCCCCACCCTAACCGTGGCTTTGAGGACCGACGCACCTGCCCAGCCACTTCCCAGCTGTGTGGCTTTACCCAGTCCTGGTGACCTCTGGCTCCCCAGCTGGCCAGGGCTGAAGATGGGATTGTCAGGAGCGCCAGACTCCTAGACACAGTGGGGTCAATTTTCCCCTTAGTCACTGTCCTCTCCCCTCCCTAATGGCTTCCCGTCGAACTGGCTGGGGGTGTTTCGGGGCTGACTCAGGGGCATCCTCCACACCCCCGGATTCTCTGGAAATGGCTCAGGGTGGCGTGTTGTATACCCCAGCCACAAGCACCCGCGGGAGGAAGGGGAGGTTGTAGCCGACCCGGGGGTGGTGGCAGGCTTGTTTCCCGCAGCGTGGCCACGGGGAGCAGGGGTGCTGGGGTCTGGGAAGGGTGCAGAGGTGGGAGAGCCAGGGCTGCCGGAAGCCTCTCCTCTTGCCTCTCCCCCATCCCCAGCTGAGCCCTGCAGCCTGGCCCCAGGCCAGGAGCAGGCTCAGCAGGTCCCAGGGGTGTGGTGGCGACCAGTGGCAGAACCAGCCTACACCGGCCAGGCTGTCAGCAGAGGCCGCACAGTCCCTCAGGAACGTCGGGGCTCACACAGCGGGAGCCCCGGAGAGGCAGCGTGGCCATGAGCCCCGTGCTGTACTATGCACTGCCTGCCCTGGGCAGCTATGTCATGCTCTCCGTCTTCTTCCTGCGCCGGCCTCGCCTGCTGCACACGCCCTGGGCGCCAGCCTTCCTGCCGCGCCTGGGGGCCCACCGGGCAGGTGAGCTGGCCGCCCGAAAGGGAGGATGGTGATGGCGGCTACGGAGGGTGGAGTCGGGGCGCAAGGTACCAGGGCGGACGGCAGCAGGAGAGGTCCAGGCGGCAGGCCGTTCGAGGGCAGAGCCCGAGGGAGGAGAGCAGGGTGGCAGGGGGGGATGTGGAAGGGGGAAGAAGAGGCAGGGGGTGAGGAGCGAAGGGGCAGGCCAGGCCCCTGGGACCCACCCAGCTGCCCCGCACAGGATCCGGGGAGCGGCTGGAACACACCATGGAGGCCATGGAGAAGTGAGTGCATGCACCTGCCACCCCAAGCTGCCCGCTTGAGGTCGTCCCAGTCGTGCACTGTGTGACACCAGGGGGTGCCACTCCCTTCCTAGTTCGAGTGCCTGGGGCCTCCTGGAGGTGTGCAGCGCAGAGCCTGCACATCCTACCGTGAATTCTGCCCCACGCCCCCCTCAACCTCCCCACCGCCCTGTGGTCTGGCCTGCCCCTTTCCCCGGGCCCCCCCTCCCCGCCCCGACCCCGCACTGACCTTCACTCCCATAGCTCCGTGGCCCAGCGATCCGACTTCCTGGAGCTCGACTGCCGGCTGACCCGGGATGGCGTGGTGGTGGTGTCCCACGACGAGAACCTGTCTCGCCTGTCAGGCGTGAACAGGGATGTGAGCAGCCTGGACTTTGAGGTGGGCCTCACCCTGGCCCCCCCACCGTACCCAGAGAGCCACCGTGCCTCCACGCGTGCTTCCTGGTGACGTGCCCCCTTTCTCCCCAGGAGCTGCCCCTCTGCAAAGAGGAGCTGGAGGTTTACTTCTCACCAGGTGAGAGCGTGACCTCACCGAGTGGGGTAATGGCCTCAGCCTCCTGCCCTCTCTTCTCCTCTGGGACTCTGTTCCCCCCTCCCCCCGCTGGGTTCCCACCCCACCCCATCCATACCCCTCTGATCCCTCTTGCACAATCCACCCAGGCCACTTTGCACACGGGACAGACCGGCGCATGGTGAGCCTGGAGGACGTGTTCCGGAGGTTCCCTCGGATGCCCGTGAGTGTGGAGGTCAAATCAGTAAACGAAGAGCTCATTAACAAGGTGGGACTACGGGCAGGGGTGGCCGGGGGCCTGGGGCTGGAGAGAGGCCTGACGCCCCCCTTCATCTCCTCCCCCTCCTCCTCCTCCAGGTAGCAGGCCTGGTGAGGCACTTTGACCGCAATGAAATCACCATCTGGGCCTCAGAGAAGAGCTCAATCATGAAGAAGTGCAGGGCTGCCGTGAGTCCGGGTGCCTTCCCTGGTCCAGCGGCCCCTCCTCCCAGGAGCTGGAGGCTCTAGGGGCCGAGGCTGGACAGGTCTGGGGGGTCGTGGAGGAACTGGCCCCGAGCAGGGTCTCAAAGGGGAGGATTTGGAGAGGAGAGGTGCTGGGGAAAGTGTGAGCAAAGGTGTGCTGATGGGAACCGGGGAAAGTGTGAGCAAAGGCGTGCTGGTGGGAACTGGCGGCGGGGAGGGTGGTGCAGTTAGGCCTAAACACTGGGCCAAGATCACAGCTTTGATACTGTGGTGGTAGCGCTTCCTCTATGTCCAGCACTATTCCCCCTGCAGCCTGAGGCTCCGCTCTGCTTTCCCAGAAGCAGACTGACCCCCTTCTCACTTCCCCTTGCCTCCCAGAACCCCGAGATGCCGTTCGCCTTCACGATAAGCCGAGGATTGTGGTTGGTGCTGCTCTATTATGTGGGGTTGCTGCCCTTTGTCCACATCCCCGAGAGGTTTTTCATCTGCTTCCTGCCCACCACCATCAACAGGTACTCACAGCGTCCCTGTTTCCCTTCTGCATCCTCCCCCGGTCCCCCAGATGCTTCTGTCCTCAGATAAAGACCCCCCCACCTCAAGCCCCATGATGCAGGGTCCCCAGCTCCCTGGCCATCCTCAAGGATGACCCCCAGGGTCCTCTGAAGACACTGGTTCTCAGCGAGCATTCATGAATACCATGGGGGGGGCCACAAACCCCTTGAAACTCTATGCAGATGTGTGTTGATGTGGATGGAGTTTTAGGACAAAGTATTCATTTTATTCATTTATTCATCCATTCATCCAACAAACATTTATTGAGTGACTACTCTGTTCCAGGTGCAGTTATACTAGTAAGTAAGATGTGGGTGGGGTAAGGCCCCCCCGTGAGTTCACAGTCTGGCTGGGAGACAAATATTAATCAATTATAGTATCATTCTCTGATTCTCAAAAGGAAAAGCAAGCTTTCTCCTGCTGGGAGACCAGGATTAACAAAGTAACAGCTGGGTAAAGTATCAGGAATCTGGATACTTCGCCAGCTCTTAAGCCCGGCCCCTCCCTTCGCTTTCTGAGAACTCTGTGGCAGCTCCAGCGCTTTCTTCTCCCCGCTGTTGTCCCGAGGGAGGCTCCCAGCCAGCCCCCACAATCCCTTGCTACAAAGATATCATTAGACTACAGAACTTTGCGTACATAACTTTTTTTTTTTTTATTAGAGAGAGAGTGAGTACAAGCAGGGGGAGTGGCAGGCAGAGGGAGAGGGAGAAGCAGACTCCCCGCTGAGCAGGAAGCCCCATGCGGGGCTCGATCCCAGGACCCTGAGATCATGACCTTAGCCGAAGGCAGACGCCTAACCGTCTGAGCCACCCAGGCGCCCCTGTACATAACTTTTTATACAGGGTTTGCAAAGTGTCTTCACATCCTTTAGTTGATTAGGGCTTTACCTTGCAGCAACCCAGAAGTTACAGGAATCGTGACCCCCACAGTACCCATGGAGAATCTGAGGCTCAGAGAGGCCCTGGAATTTGCCCCAGGCCACACAGCTAGAAGTGCAGGCCCAGGTTTGCCTGGGTCTGACTCCAGAGCCTGCGCTGGGACATTATAAAGGGCCTCCAAAGTCATCCCTGAAGTGGGCCAATCAGGGCAAGTAGCAGACCCGTTGAGCCTTGTCCGGCCGCAGGAGGCAGGTCGGGCCCAACCATGGGACCTTCAGATTGTGCGTCCAGCTTGACAGTCAAGCTGGGTCCTGGTCTCGGCCCTGGCCCCACCACAGATGTGCTGTGACACCTTGGGCAGGTCACTTCGGCTCTCCCAAACTGAGTTTCCTCTTCTGTAAAACGGCGGGGCGGCGGGGGGGCCCACTCTCCGAGTATGGAGGCACGGATGTGGGAGTAGACTCTCACGGAACGACAGGAGACTTGTTCATCTGGGCACCTGCAAAGATTCTTCTAGAGGGGCCAGGATGACACTGGTCAGGAGTCACTACCACCCCACCCCTGCGACAGAGTGAGACGCAGAGGACTGACCATGCCACCACCTCTCTGCAGGACCTACTTCCCATTTTCCTGCTCTGGGCTGAACAAGCTGGCAGCTGTGGTTTCCAAATGGTGAGCGGGCAAGATTGCTGGGTGGCGTGTGCCCATGGAGACTTCCCACTACCCTGCTTCCTCCCCTCTCATCATGGCCTCTGCCAACCCCCTCCCCACCAGGTTAATCATGAGGAAGAGTCTGATCCAACACCTGGAACAGCGAGGAGTGCAGGTGAGGCTTGACCGCCACCCCCTCAGCAAGTGGTGGTTCGCAATGCGGGCCTAGCACAGCGTCCCGGTCACAGCTCTGCCACCAGCTAACCGGGTGACCTGGCAGATCACCTGAGAGTCTCAGTCTCTCAATCTGTGAAGTGGGGGTAATGGTATATTTGACTAGTACTTCCTAACGGTTTGATGAGTCCTAGCCGTTATGATGATGATGTATTGAACCTACTTATTTCCTGATGAGAGGGTTAACGAGGCTGGGGAAGGACCAGAGGAGGGAAAAACCAGCCCAGTCTACTCCCCGCCCCTCCCCTGGACACCCACTTTGACCAGGTCATTTAGTTCGCAGAGCTTTGTTGAGAACACACTGCGTTGCAGGCCCCGCGGGACCAGGGAACGTACTATCAAAGCAGGGGCAGAGGCAGGAAGTGAGGCAGACAATCACGGGGCACCCAGTGGACAGAAAGGAAACAGCCGTGGTCTGCAGGGTCAGAGGAGGCCTTCTGGAAGAAGTGAGGAGAGGAAAGGGAGAGCATCTCCGGCAGGAGGCTCAGCGTGTGGGAGGGCCGGGAGGAGCCAGAGGCCAGGGCAGGCCCTGAGCGGAGGCACTGAGCGGGGTTCCAGCAGGCTGCAGTGTGGAGGAAGTGGCTGGGGGGGGCGCGGCACTGGAGAAGGCGGCGGAGGCTGAGGCAGGCAGCCTGTGAGCGTCAGCAAGGAGCCGGGACTTCAGCCTAGAGGGAGGGAAGCTTTCGAGGCTCTGAAGCAGGGGAGAGGCCTGATCCAGTTGGGTGACCTCGTTAAGGGTCACTCTGGCCACCATGTGCTGTCACTGCCAGGTGTCGGGCGTAGGGGGCAAGCAGGGGGATGGGTGGAGGAGTTAGCGGACAGGCTGGGACTCCACGGCCTGGACGTGGGGGTGAGTGAGGCACGCGGATGACACACCTCCTTCAGATGAGCGCCCCGACTCCGAGGGTCTTCACCACCACTCAGCTTTGGACCATCATTCCCATTTGTCACATTAAGAAACCGAGAGGTCTGGTGACTTGCCCAGGGTACCAATACCATCTCTCCCCACCGCCACGCCCACAAGAGAGGCTCCGGCAACAGGGAAGACCCAGAGAAGCAGCAGACCTGGGCAGGCTGGGAGATGCTCCTCAGCCAGCTTTGCAGAGGAGAGGAAAAGGGGCTTGGGTCTGAGCAGCAGGTGATTTCCCTGGTGTATGTACTCTCACCTTGTCCGATTTCAGGCAGCTAACATGAAGTCATGGAGCACAGAGTTTGGGTAGTATTTCCACCTGACACATGCAACAGATGTGACTAACCTCCAGAGCGTGGGTAATAGTAACAGGTAGTAAAATAATGAGGAACAGAAGAGTTTTGAGTATTTATTACCGTCGTTTTTAAGATCATTTACTGAATTACAAGTTTATATAATTTAGTATTTCATAATGGCTGTGTTTAATAACCAGCTCGCAAAATTCCTGGCGATCCAACAATCCGCCCCAGCATCCCACTGCTGGGAGGTCTCCACAGGGGAGGAGAGCTCCCACCATCGAGATGCAAGGGGCAGTTCCAGGTAAATTGTGTGAAACTATCAGCCCCTCCGTCCCCACTCAGGTGATCTTTTGGTGCCTCAACGAAGAGTCGGATTTTGAAGCAGCCTACGGCCTGGGGGCCACCGGCGTCATAACTGATTACCCTACAATCCTGAGGCGCTACCTGGACAACCGTGGAGGAGCTGCTCGGGTCTTCTGAAAGCCCGGAGGCCCTCACCCTCTCCTCTATGTCTCTTCCCCAATAAACATCTTCTTTTGAGTCACATCTTGGTGTCTGGGGGACACGGGTGGGAGGAGATCCTAGCCTACTGCAAAGATGGCAACTGAGGGCAGAAGAGGCCAGCTTGGGGCCAGAGTTTGAGGCCCTAAGCAGCCTGACCCACTGGTTCCACTACATTCCAGACCCAGAGTAGTGCCACACCCCATGCCATCCTGGCCTCCACTCTCCTCAGGAATGTCCCTTGCAGCAAGGAGCAAGGCCTCCTGCCCCTTCAGAGCCACAGGTTCCATTCTCCTGAGGCCATGAAGAGCGCCAGGCACACAGCAAGGGACTTCATCTGGCCCCGTGGGCTGCAGAGGCTGAGTCCTTGGTGCCCATCTGCTGCCCCAGATCTAAGCCAGAAGCCCCCCCAAACTCCTCAGCCCTCTCCAGACCTAGTACCTTACTCACTGACCAAATCGCATTTTACCAACATTTGCTGACCACTCTAGGCCAGGCTGCATCCAGCGGCCACTGCAGACAATAAGACGAGCCTAGTAGGGTAGAAGCCTGTGTAAACTAACCGTGCCTGCAGAGGCAAGGGCATCAAAGGAGGCTGCCTTTGAAGAGGTGATGCTCAACAGTAGGAACCGGCTTGTTCCGAGGCTTTGGCTCCCAGAGGCCTAACGCGGATGGGTACCGTTAGCTCTTCTGTGCCAAGAGCCTTTCCCTGATGCCTTTTGCCAGTGCAAAGACCGTGGAATCCGACCAAAGTGAATCCCGACTTTGCCTCTTCCCAGCTGGATAACCTCTCCTCGGGAGAGCTGCTGGACCTCTTTGACCTCTGCTCCCCCGTAAAATGGGAACAATAGCAAGAGCCGCCTCATAGGATTGCTGCGGGGATTAAGAGTGGGGCACGGGCGGTGGTTGAACGCGATAATCATGACTCTTATTTCCCCGGGAGCGTGCGTCCAGACACCATCCCCCTCCTAACCTCGCGCCAGGTCTGGCACCGCAGAGCCGGGCCCCTTCGGGGACGGCGGGAGGCCAGACGCGCGGCGGGCCCCGGGCCCGCGGGGCCGGCGGGCTGGGTTACGGCCGCAGCCGCATTTCCGGGCCGGCCCGAGCGGGGAGCAGGGGGAAGGGCAGCCCGGGCCTGCGCTGGCCGCTGTGTGACGCGCCCCCTCATTTGCATGCGGCGCGCCGATTGGCCACGGCGACCGCCGGGACCGGAGGCCGGCCCCCTCCCCCTCCCGCCGCAGCGGCGGCAGCAGCTGGTCTCGGTGTAAACAAGTCGCGGCGGCTGCGAACCCGGGCCGGGGGGGACGGCGCCCACCAGGAGCGCCCCCCACTCCCAGGCCAGGCCACCCCGGCGGACCCGGCCCCCGCGCGCCCAGGCGAGGTGAGGCCCGCATCGTCAGGGCTGCGCGTCGCCCCGCGCCCCCGCCCCGCCAGCGAGGACTGCCCCCTTCTCCCGGCGCCCGCCCCCCAGCCCCGCGCCCCAGGTGAGCCCCGGGGTCTCAGGTAAGGCTCCGCGATGCAGGTAAGAGCCCCTCTGCACAGACAAGGCCTCGGCGCCCCCCCAGGTAAGAGCCCCTCCCCTCCTAGGTGACCCTCCAGAGGCATGAGGGCCTCTGCCTTCTCCAGGTGAGGAACCCTCTCCCCAGGTGAACTCCCTGTACCTCAAGTGGAGCCGCGTTCCCCCCAGCCCCGCCCTTGGCAGTTCAGGTGAGGTCCTAAGGACCTGAGGACCATCCAGTTCCTAATTCCTCCATACTTCCCCCTAAACCAGAACTGACAGCTCATCCACTCTAAAACCCCTTCCTCCAGCTTCAGTAGCCAGGTCAGCAGGGGTGAGGCCGGAAGTGGATGGGTGACTCACCTCAGGCTCCTCCAAGCCTCAGTTTCCCCATGATGCAACTTGAGGCCTCCTCAGTGAGTCAAAACTGAGCTGGCTTTGGCCCCTGGAGAAGCTGGTGGCTCTGGGGAGAAGAGACAGCAGCCAAGTGTGACAGAGTCCCCATGGCCCTGGGTGTGCCCGCATGTATGTGGCCCCGGGGCCTGACAGCCCGCTCACTCCCTCCCTGGCAGGCACTGGGCTCCCTCTGCTCCCCGTGGGCTGCTCCCCGCGTGGGGCCACTGCCCCCGGCCCCCGCCATGGTGCGGATTTCAAAGCCCAAGACGTTTCAGGCCTACTTGGATGATTGTCACCGGAGGTACAGCTGTGCCCACTGCCGCGCTCACCTGGCCAACCACGACGACCTCATCTCCAAGGTAACCAGGTCGTGGTGGGACTGGAATGAGAGGCTGGAAGGGCTGCCTGGCAACTCTCCACCAACAGCCCTGACTCCCTTCCTTTCTCCCTTCCACCCTTTAGTCCTTCCAGGGCAGTCAGGGGCGTGCCTACCTCTTCAACTCTGTGTGAGTATTCGGTCCCCCTTCTTTCTTTCCCTGATCTCCGTTGTGACCTGTAACCCCTGGCTTCATGCTGAGACTCCCAGAGTCCCCTGATTCACGTTGGAAGATGTGATGGCCCTTCTCTTGGCTGCTAAGGACAGACACAGTTGGATACAAGCTAGAGGGGGGCTTTGCGATGGCAGGACCCTCCCTGGGACTGCCCCCATGTCCCCGCAGGGTGAACGTGGGCTGCGGGCCAGCCGAGGAGCGGGTGCTGCTGACAGGCCTCCATGCTGTCGCTGACATCCACTGCGAGAACTGCAAGACGACTTTGGGCTGGAAATATGTGAGTCTGTAACCTCTGACCCCAGGCTACCCTTTGACCCAACCTCACATCACCTCCTCCTCACAAGGAGTCATGTGGTCATCTTTCAGAGTGCACAGGCCCAGCTCCCACAAGTCAGACTGTCTTTTCATCCCCTGGCCATGCTGTCTTCTGTCACATCCTGCAAGGGCTTCCAGAACTTGTCTCTCCACCCATCGCTCTCCTCACAGACACATGCATCCCCATCTTAGAGATGAGGCCACCATCAGAATGACCATTTATTGAGGGCTTTTGGGCCATGCACTGTTTGTGTGTGCTTGGCACACATTATCTCATTCCGTCGTTACAACAATCCTGTGGGTAGAATCTATTATTAACTCCACTTCACAGAAGAAAAGAAGGCCCAGAGATGTTAGGTAACTTTCCCAAGGTCACACAACTGTAAGGAACAGCATAGGGACCAGAATCCTGGTTGTGTGTTTTGTTTGTTTTTAACTCCACATCCTTGACGGCCAGCTTCCACTGCCATTCAGAGGTTCAGAGAAGTTGCCGAAGACCCCACAGCAACATGGAGCTTGGGTCCATGAGCCTCCTTTTCACTGCCCTCATTGCCACAGCTGCTGTCCAGGGTCTGATTTCACTACCCTGAGTCTCATTTCCTTATCAGGCAGTGGAGGAGAAAGCCACCACCTGGCACCCAGAATTGTTACGGGGATCAGATTAGATGCGGCAAGAGGAGATGCTCTTGGGAAACGGCAAGGGCCAGGACTCCTCGGGCATCACTTGGAACTGTGGTGCCTCTGTGGGGTGGATGCCCCAGGCCGGCTGCCCTAACCCGAGTTCACCCTTGGCCTTGCCACAGATTTGCTCTGTGTCCGCAGATGGGTGGCTCAACCTCTCTGGACCTCTGTCAAATAAAGAGATGGCCTGATCCAGAGGTCAAAAACTCAAGTGTTTGCAGGGCCAAGATCCTGTGGGTCTGCAAAAGGGGCAACATAGCTCTGGGGAGGGAGGGGGCAGTCTGTGACAAACTGGAATGAGCCTGGCCCACCTATATTTTGGTATTTTAAAGTTATTTTTACTAAACTCTCTGCTGGCCAAACAAAACACATTGCATAGGTCAAAGCTGGTCTTTAGCTACCAGTCTGTAATCCCTGGATCTTTTAGAAACTTCCATACCCTCTCTGTTGGAGCCAACATTAGTACTTAAAAAGTACCAGTAATTCAGAGAGTTCGGTCTGTCCCATTAGTGAGAAACTTGGCTCTGTCATTTACCAGCTCTGTGTCTTGTGGCCAGGTGGTCGGGCTTCTCTGCACAGTTTCGTTATATGTAAAAGGGGGCCAGTCATACCTGCTCCCCAACCCCGATCCCTTTTGGTAAAGCCTTTGCTCCAGGGATGATGTCTTCTCCCCTCTTTTCAGGAACAGGCCTTCGAGAGCAGCCAGAAGTACAAAGAGGGGAAGTACATCATTGAACTCAACCACATGATCAAAGACAACGGCTGGGACTGACCCCTGCTCCTGCCGCATGTGGCTCGAGCCCGGCCTGGCCGCCAGGGGGCGCCACTGGCTTCCCTCCACGAGAAGGGAGCTCTGGACCCTCAGGGCCCCTGCAGAGGAAGGATCCAGCTCCTGTACATATATTTTATTGCATGCACTGTGACCTTGGGGGGCGATCAGAAGGTGGACGACACCCCCGCACCTCCCTGCGATCTGGCTGGCTTGGATCTCGTTTTTAACCCCTTCCTGCCCCACCTGCCCTATAGATATGGCCCGTGTGCTGCTCCCCTGGCCCCGGTGCGCCGTCTGCCCTGTGAACTCCTCCCACCGGGCCCCTCTTACCCCACGCGTGTCTGCTCCCCTCGTTCTGTAGCGTTTGTACATAATAAAACAATGGAGTGGAGACAGCCCCAGGCTCACGTGGAATCCGGGAAAGGGGGACTCAAATGCAGATTCCTGCCTCTGTAGACCTGTTCTTTTCTGGGCCCCACAGGCCGTGGGGTAGGCACTGCGGTCAAAGCCGGGAGTCTGCGCGCCGGGGGCTCAACCCTGAGACCCAGGACCGATCTCACTGCCCATGGAGCTTCCCGACCCCACTCTGCCCGCCTAGGCCTTGACCTCGGCTGATCTGCGCCGTCTCAGCTTTAGCGTTTTGCCGCCGCCTAGAGGCAAGCTCTCCGCGCCGCCGGTTTCACCGCCCCTCTCGTCGCGACTACAATTTCCAGCGGCCCCAGCGGCAACTGTCAGTCTCCTTCACCCCGAGTCTCGGCGCTGGGCCTGCTGGGAAATGTAGTTCCGAGGGTTCCCCAGCGCGGGACCTTCTGGGAAACTCCGGCGCCGGCCGTCAGAGACTTGTCTGAACTGTGCGTGCTTCTGCACTTTGGAGACTCTGCGGAGGGTGGAGGTTTTGCAGAATGGGAAGCAGGAAGGAAGGACTTCAGGGTTCGGGCCTCGGCTGCCGACTCCTCGAGGTCCCCAGTGCCCCGCGTAGCAATAAGCTCAGGCCGAGTCCCTCCAGCCCTGCTCTTTCCCTCCAGTCATGCTTCATCCCTCCAAGCCCTGGCCTCCAAGTGAAGGGGGGTGGGGGTACCTGCTAGAAAAGTCTGGGGCGCCAAGGTCTGCCCCAGGACTCTAGGCTCCATCCCAGGGTCTAGGCCCCGCCCCTGAGTAGCTTATCCCTAGCCGGGGCTCCCCCCGTGGGAACGGGGACCAGCTGGCCGGAAGCGCCAAACTGCGTCCCTGTCGAGCCCCCGGGGATCAATCAGGCCGAGGAGTTAATTATGTAATGAGGGGGCAGGGGGTCGGAGCTAATGAAGCCTGGGGTGGGGGGGGGGGAGAAGGGGAGGGTACCCAGGTATCCGGCCCCCTCTTGGACCCCTTCCAGGCCCCAGGGGTCTCCACCCCAGCCCAACTCCAGGGCCCCAAATAGGGGAGGGGCTGTGATCCTGGGTCTGGAAGGGGCTGAGCTGTGAGCTATAAAGGGGGCATCTCTCAGCACCGGGGGACTGACTCTAGGCAGCGTGACCTGAGGCCAGACAGGACTACTCCATCCATGTACCATCCACGAGAGTTGTACTCCTCCCTGGGGACAGGCTACCGCCTTGGGCCCCCCCAGCCGGGGACAGATTCCAGCTTCCCGCCTGCCCTGGCAGAGGGCTACCGCTACCCTGGTGAGCATGGGGACCAGCTCCTGTGTAGGGACCGTGGGGGGCTGTGGCCCTCTGCTGGCTCCTCATTCTGCCCCCATCTTCAGATCTGGACACTCCCAAGTTGGATTGCTTCCTCTCCGGGATTGAGGCTGCTCCCTGCACCCTGGCTGCTCCCCCACCCCTGCCCCCGCTGCCCCCAGCCCTGGGCACTGAGCCGGCCCCCCCAGCCCCAGAGGCCCTTCACTCGCTCCCCGGAGTCAGCCTGAGCCTGGAGAACCGGGAGCTGTGGAAAGAGTTCAACTCTGTGGGAACAGAGATGATCATCACCAAAGCTGGGAGGTGAGGGGCTGGGCCAGGGTCAAAGGGCCCAGTGTGTTCCTGGTGGGGGTCTTTTGGGAAAGGCAGAGTTCCTGGTGATGGGGCTAGGTTTGGGGGTTGCTAGAGGGTCTAGAGCTCTGCCTAAGTTCAGGGTGCGAGTGTGGCCTGGGTCAAGGGCTACTCTAAGGCTGGATCAGGGGTCATTCGGTGGCAAGGGCCAAGGGTCAGTCTGTGGAATCTGTAGCTGGTTTAAGGACCAACCTATAGCAAGGGTCCTAGGTCATTCTGGGTCTGGGTCAGAAAGTCTCGCTGGGCTATAGGTTCATTTGTGGCCCAGACCGGGGGTCAGCCTGCGGTCAAGGGCCGCCAGTGACCAGCATTCAGGGAAATCTGGCCAGGATCAGGGTCAGTATGTGATTAGGTCCGGAGTCACCCTGGAGGCAGGGATGTGGCCAGTGTGTGGCCCGTGTCTTTCTAGGCCGGAAGCTCGGGCCCGAGCATGCTAAGTCCTCTGCCTCACTGCAGGCAGGACATTTTTTTCCCGAAGCAGGTTTCGCCAGCGGTGTAGACTCTGGTGCTGGAGATTAGGTGAGGAGACCAGAGTGGGGAGCAGCAGACTCCTGGCAAGATTTTAGGGACAGAAGTGTGTCGCCACCGATTCTGCGGTGGAGTTGGAGGGGCTAAGGAGTCAGGGGTCCGGGCTCTGCTCCTAATCTGCTGTGTGACCCTGGTCAGATCTCCTGTCTGTCCTGTTTCCCGTGTGTAAAATGGGATGAGACAAGCCTCCAGCTCGAAGACCCTGCCCTCTGAATTCTAATTCCACCTCCCTGGATGTTTCTCTGACAAAGCTGGGTGAGCCCGCGGGGGCCGTGGCCCCTGCCGGCGCTGTGCCCACTCCTGGCCAGTGGGTAGTGCCAGGCCTCTCCCATCGCCTCCCCTGTCCAGGCGCATGTTCCCTGCTTGTCGAGTATCAGTCACTGGCCTGGACCCCGAGGCCCGCTACCTGTTTCTTCTGGATGTGGTTCCAGTGGATGGGGCTCGCTACCGTTGGCAGGGCCGGCGCTGGGAGCCCAGCGGCAAGGCGGAGCCCCGCCTGCCTGACCGCGTCTACATTCACCCCGACTCTCCTGCCACGGGCGCCCACTGGATGCGGCAGCCTGTGTCTTTCCACCGTGTCAAGCTCACCAACAGCACCCTGGACCCCCACGGCCATGTGAGGCCCCGGCCGGCAGGGAGGACAGGCTGAGGGGTGGGGGTGGGGCCCCAGGCAGGGAGTCAGCTTGGTCCTTCTCTCCCAGCTGATCTTGCACTCCATGCACAAGTACCAGCCCCGCATACACCTGGTGCGGGCAGCCCAGCTCTGCAGCCAGCACTGGGGCGGTGTCGCCTCCTTCCGCTTCCCTGAGACCACATTCATCTCTGTGACAGCCTACCAGAACCCGCGGGTAAGTGACCCCGCTTGGGGGCGGCGGTGGGCCCTGCCCCCGCGGCCACGGGCGCTTTGACCCTGGATGTGTGTGTCCCCAGATCACACAACTGAAGATCGCAGCCAATCCCTTTGCCAAGGGCTTCCGGGAGAATGGCAGAAACTGTAAGAGGTGGGCATTGTTCATTCATTCCCTCGTTCATTCAGCAAATGTTTGCGAGCTGACCGCGGTGTGCCAGGAACACAGTGGTAAGTAAAGACGTCTATTCACTCGTTCCTTCCATTTGGCACCTGCTGTGTGCCAGGCCCAGTTCTAGGCGCCGGAGATCCATCAGTGAACAAAACCAAAGCCCCTGCCCTGACGGGACTGATACTCGAGGGGACAGAGTAGGCAAGTAGACAGAAATAAGTAAAATATAGTATGTTAGGGATAAGTTCTGAAGAGAAAAGAAATAAAGGAAGGAAGGACGATAGGAAGGATCGGAGTGAGGTATGTATTAGATTAGAGGCCTGGACAAGTCCTGGAGGACGTACAGTGGGTATCTGAGGCAAAGCGGGGCAAAGAAGCGGGAACAGCCTACGCAAGGGCCCTGAGGGAGGATGGCGCCTGTGGTGTGCCTGGAGGGCAAGCTTGGGCAAGTCAGAGGCGGAGGGAAGCCACGTCATGTTGGACGGTAAAGCTTTATTGGGGACTCTGGCTCCCTCAAGGCGTGTACAGCCAGGCAGCCATTAATCAAAGGGTCACCCGAACAAATGTGAACTGTGGACAGATGTCATGAGGGAGGTTGTGTCGTGCTGTGGGAGGTCGGGAGGGCTTCCTTGAGGAAGTGAGACAAGAATGGGAACTGAGAGGAGGATGAGCTGAACAGGGGAGCAGGGGCAGACGGAAGAGGGTTCCCGAGTCCGGCGGCAAGGTGGCTGATGATGGCTTGGCAAGCCAGGCGGGGTGAGCTGGGTTCAGAGCATGCCCTGGCCTTCTAGCGTGGGAAGCACTTTCCCAAACGCAATACATGCAATAGGAAAGCAGTGGAAAGTTTTAAGGGGGAAATTGAGCCCAGCTCCACTGCTTTCTGGTCACTTAATTCTCTGGCCTTCAGTTCCTTCTTCTGTAAAATGGGTATAATAATGGCACCTACCCGACAGGGTCCCTGGGAGGGTGAAATGCCTGGCAGCTGGCAAGTGCTATTATTACCATCATCATCACCATCATCATCACCGTCACCATCATCATCATTGTCACTGTTCTCCAGGGAGCGAGATGCCCGTGTGAAGAGGAAACTGCGGGGCCCAGAGCCGGTAGCCGCAGAGGCCTATGGGAGTGGAGGTGAGCGTAGTCTCAGTAGTGACGGGGGCCAGTCCTCAGGTGCCAGTCCTCCTTAGCCCAGCCCGTCCCCTCCGTCTCCCCAGATGCACCAGGCGGTCCCTGCGATTCCACGCTGGGTGGGGATGTCCGCGAGCCGGATGCGGAGCAGGCCCCGGCCCCCCGCGAAGCTGCCCCAGCCCCAGCTCCTCCGTGTGGTGGCTCCAGCGCCCAAGCCTACCTTCTGCACCCGGCGGCTTTTCATGGGGCCCCCAGTCACCTTCCAACCAGGCGAGTGGGACAAAGGCACAGAGCTGGGCTGTTCAAGGTTGGGGGGTCCCTCTCCCCTGTTCTGACACCTCTCTCTACTTCAGGAACCCCAGCTTCCCTGAGGCTCCAGACTCGGGGCGTGCAGCCCCCTACTCGGCTGCGTTCCTGGAGCTGCAGCCTGGGCCGGGGGGCTCAGGATACCCAGCAGCTGCACCCGCAGCACCCTTCGCCTCGCACTTCCTCCAGGGGGGCCCCTTCCCCCTTGCCTACCCTGGCCCTGGGGCTTACCTGGATGTGGGCTCCAAACCAATGTACTGAGCTCTCACTGGGCCCCTCTGCCTCCCTCCCTGTCTTCCATCACAGGCCTCCGCTGCCCTTCCCCCAGGCCTGCGGCCCCATCACTTCCACTGGCCCCATCCCCCACACCAAATGGCTGCCTGGGGCCTCCCCCACCACCCCACTTCACACTTTGATTTCACTCCCACCCACCCTGGCTTCAAAGCCCTGGCTAAGCTGCTGGGAGTCCCGCTGGGGCCAGCTTCCCCTTCCAGGCTCTCACCTCCGTGTGAATGCAGGGAGGCTCTGCCTGGCCAAATGGGGCCACTGCCCAGCACTCCCACCTCCTGGGCCTCACCCTCCGGCTCCGCAAGTTCTACCCCCTCGCCCCAGTGCAGGCCACACCAGTCTGTTCTCAGGACCAGAGTATTTTTGTTAATAAAACTCAAAAAGATCTCAGTCCTCTAGAAACGTCGGTTAATGCTGCTTAGCCCTGGGCGGGGCTGGGCCAGCGAAGGTTTTGTGGGGAGACCTGGGCCCTGATTTCGACTTGCCACTTTCCAACTGCTTGACCTCGTGCAGGTAAATCAACGGCTCTGGGGCTACTTCCTTTTCAGGGAAATGGGGAAATCCGAATGTCCTGACACTCACTTGTTTTGACAATTAAATAAGGCTGCTTCTGAGAACCCAGCCCTCTACCTAGCACGTGGCAAGTCTTCTGGGAACAGTCACTGTCACTGGATATAGACCAGGAGGCTCCAGGGCAGTCAAGGTGCTCTGCGCACCCCCAAGTGCCAGGCCGGCGTCGCTGCTCGTTACCAATCAAGCCTGACACAAACCCAAAGACCATTTTTCTCCTTTTATTAGAATTTTTTTTTTCTCTCAAAATTTTTTATCTAAAAACAAACAAAAAAAAAAAAGGAAAAAAGAAAACCAAAAAATTATTGGAAACTCCATGGTTCAAGTGGGGAGAAAGGAGAGGAGCATGGAGCTGACGCTCCGAGCCTCTCCAGAGAAAGTCCTCACCCTCGCAGTGCCCTCTCTGGGGGGAGAGCAGAGCCGAGACAGCCCCCCACCCCGGATGCCCAGTCTCCGTAGGGAGACGAGAGCAGAGTCACAGTGGTCCGAGGGCCAGAGAGGCTGGAGGGGCAGGGGCTGGAGGGATCACAGGAAGTAATCGGCCACGGGCTTCTTGGAGGGGATGCCCCGGGTCTCCTGGGGAGCAGCCTCGAAGATGATGAAATCTTTCTGGAGATGCTCATCCAGCTCCAAGATGGCTGCCACATTCCCACAGCTGCGAGTGGGAGGGCAGCAGCGTCAGAGGAGTGGGTCAGCAGGGCTCCCCGCCCCCACCTCGACCTCCTGGCCCGGGCAGCTCACCGGTAGCAATAGTTGGGTGCCGACCACACAGTGAGCACAGTCTCATTGAAGTGCCACTTGTAACCTTCCATCACCAGTTGGTGGGCGCGGCAGATCATGTCAATGTCGTTGGCCGCGTTGAACTGGGCCACCACGTCACTGCCGAACAGGTAGCCAGCCCCGCGGGGGCTCACGCCCCAGCCTGTTGTGTCTGAGGCAAAGGAAGGTAGGGATCCGGGGGGGGGGGGAGGGAGGAGGGGGGAGGGTGTCCTCAAGGCTTCTCTGGTGCCCACTGCCCTTCGAAAGAGAACACCCCATCCCTTTCTCCCACTCAGGCCCATGGGGCAAGAGCCCAGGGCCTGAGTGTGTTCTGGGGGATCCTGGAGACAGGACAACAGATGCTGGAGCAGAGAAGCTCCAAGGAAGGAAGCATTTTCTGAGAGCTGGAGCTGCCCCGTCATCAGAGTGACCATGTGATTTACTGGCCAAACAGGTGTACCCGAAAGTGAAAGGAGGTGCTGATCATGACCCCGTGGGTCCAGCAGGTGTGAAGAGGGCTGTCCCGGCCACCCTGGGAGGGGCGGCCAGGCAGCCAGGCAGGGCAGTGACCGAGCAGAGGCTGTGTTATCACGGAAGGAGCTCTGGACGGGTATTTGGGAGACTCGGCTTTCAATCCCGGCTCTGCTCCAGACGAGCTGGGGAACCCCACAAGAGGAGGGATCCTCATGGGGCCAGCATTCTGGGAGTCTACCCTCTGCAGAAGGCCCTTCTCATCGAGGGCACAGATGGTTTCGTCCCAAACAAGCCTCTGAGCGATGATACACACGCCCAACCCCTCTCCGAGCTCAACGCACCTCCTCACCGAGGGTGCCGGCGGAGACCAGCCCCGCTCTGCTCTTCCCCACCTCCTGGCCCGACTGTCCCTTCCACACTTTAACCTTTAACTGTCCTTTTACCACAGAAGCCCCTCAGTGTCCTGCCAAATGAAGGGGAGAGCCCGCCTGCCCCTGCCTGCCCTCCCGCCCTCACCTTCGGGGTCAGACCAGAGCAGGTCACACATGGGCCCATCATGGGGCACCTCTTGCTTTCGGTCAATCGTCCGGATCTGGTCCAGGGTCTGGATAGAGGGGGAGAGGCCCCCGTGCACGCAGAAGATCTACAGGGAGACAAGAGAGGAGCGAAGGCAAGCTGGGCGCCGCGCCTCTGCCACGCGTCCCGTCCCCGCGGGCCCGGCGGCTGGCCTACCTTGCCATCGATGATGGCCGACAGGCTGAGGTAGTCAAAGATCTCAGTGCAGTAACGCCACACCGTCACCGAGCCGTACTTGCGCAGACACTCGTCGTAGAAGCCGTAGACCTGGGTGATCTGGCGGCTCTCGTGGTTGCCCCGGATCAGGGTGATGCGGTCAGGATAGCGGACCTGCGGGCAGCCCCCCACGCGGGGCTGGGCTCTGCGCTCCGTCCCTCTCTCGTCACCTCACCCACCCCTCCCAGACCTCCTCACAGGTGTCAGCCCCACCCCCGCCCCGAATCCTGCTGCATCCAGCGCGCGGGCCCAAGGCCCTCCTCGGGGGGATTTGAGGCTGACCCCTCTCCATCAACCACGAACTTACTGGCTCCTCTTTCACCACTAAGTCCTTCCCCAGACCCCCAGGCGCCTTGTCATCTCGCCCACCAATGGATACTGGACCTAGGCGAACTCAATGCCCTGCCACTTTCTGAACATGGGGTGGGGGGCTTTCTTCCCTCCCCTCCAACGCACAGGGGGCCCATCAGACGCCCCTAAGCCGAGGAGAGCGGCTCTGCCTGCCCCCTGGCAAGTTGCACCCCAGCCACACAGCTCGGAGCTGGAGGCGGATGGGGCAGGAGAGCGGGCAGAAAGGACACAGACAGGTCAGGTCTGATGACCCAGCTGTGGGCACCCGAAGCCGGGTTCCCACCTTAAGTGCCAGCAGCAGGAGGAACGTTTCGACGCTGTAGAAACCGCGATCCACAAAGTCCCCCATGAAGAGGTAGTTGGTCTCAGGGACGTCGCCACCCACCTGCGGGGGGGGGAAGAAGATTCTGCTTGGTCCCAAAACGTCCCTTACCATGGCAGCCCGTTTGCCAGTCAAGTGGCGGCCCTTCTTTCGGAGGGCCTGCCTAACTACAGGCCTCTCACCCACACTCCACGCACCAAGTTCAAAGCTTCCATTCTCAATGAGAGGGGCCTTCCAGTCAGCCCCCAGGTCCCCTGTCCCTGAGTCTCCGCACACTTACTCTGAACAGCTCCTTGAGATCATAGAATTGCCCATGGATGTCGCCGCACACCTGGGAAGTGAGGAGAGGTGGGTCGGAACTCATGCAGTCTGAGAGCTCTGCTCCCAGGGACCAGCCTTCACAACACCCACTGCTTCAGGAGCTCCTTACCACTCCTGGCCGAGTCTCTACTTCTCAGGGCCAAAAATCTACTCTCCTACCCCGACTTCGCCTGGTCTGGAATCACACCCCATCCCACACAGAGTGCCAACTATTCTGGGGGGGTGAGCTAGAGCCAGGTCTTTCCAGCTAGACCTGTAGCTTCTGGAGGACCTGGCCCCTCCTCTCCCTGTTCCCCCCCAAAGAACCCAGAAGAAAGCTACTAATAACAGAATACACAGGAACGTGTGGAGTAGAACCACTCACCATATTAAGAGGCCTTCTGCTCTGGCCAAGAGCATCCCCCCAACAAATCAAAAGAGCCTTCCCATAACATCTGTTTCATATAGCAAGGCTCCCTTGAAGCTGGGAGAGGGAGCAGATACACGGGGCTTTCTGGGCTCTCAGGGATGAGGGGGAGACCTTGGCAGCCCCCAAGATTAAGGGGAATGCCCACGTGCCTAAAAGCCCAAGCTAGGCTCTGAAAGGACAGACGGTACTCACTGTGACTGGCGAGTCCACCCTCTGTACGTTGCTTTCCTCTACCAAGATCTCTCTGGAGACAGGAGAAGACCAGGGTCACCACAGCCAGGCCAGCCCAGCCCAATTCCACATCTTTTTGAGGGGAGGATATGAGGTAGCCCTTGAACCTCTAGGGGGCAAGAGTGAGGTGTGCAAGATCCCCAGGATGGGCTGACGGGGCTTCCCCAAGGCCAACAGGCCAGAGCCCCAACTCTAACTGCATTCAAAGCCCTTCCAAGGAGGCAGTGGCCTTCCAAGCCTTGACCCTCCCTGCTGCCCTCTGTCACACATCCAGGGCTCATTCCAGAAAACAGACCTCCTCTCCGCACAGAGCCCTCGGCTCACGCTGCTCCCTCGGCCTGGAGCGCTCTGAGACCGTGTCCCCCGTTGAGCTTACAGTCCCTCTGCCCATCACGGAGGCCTCGCCCAGACCGTCCAAAGGCACCCAGTCATCAGACACACCGTCAAAGTGATGCACTGTGCTTTTTCCTTATTTAGAGGGAGTGACAACTTTGTTCTTTCATTTCTCCCTGCAGCGGAGTCTATTACTACTTGAGGGTACGTGACATAAAACCACTTGGTCAATTACAGACAGCCAATGGAAGAGGTGCCACGCTTCCAAATTTCGACCTTGATGACAGCAGCAGTGACAACTCCAGTTCACGCCGTGCCCCGGGACCGTAGTAAGAGCTTTGCATCGATGACACAACTGAAGAGCCAACCCCAAAGGCAGGCACTGTGACGCCGCCTACTGCTCAGATGAATAAACTGGCCGCAGTCCTACCGGGGGGACTTGAACCAGGAGGCCTGGCTCCGGGGTCTGGCGCCTTTATCAAGCTGCTCTGGTGTGGGAGGGCCCTGGGCACTCGCCTACCTTTTTCTGCCAGCCTCCTGCTTGGAGACTAGGAGCTCCCTGAGCTCAGAGAACTCGTGGTTTTACCTATGTCCCTGAGAGTACTCTCTCTGACAAAGGCTGGAGGGAAGTGTGCTTGCTTGGCTTTGTGGGAATGGGAAGAGGCCCTGGCAGGGGTCTGAGGGACCATCAGCAACCAGGCCCTCCCATAGGGACTGCCTCTTGTGTCCTACATCCTTCCACATCAACTGCTTGTGATGACCTTCCCAGCTGACCCAGGGAGGTTCTTTTCATCCTCATCTGACAGAGAAACCGAAGCTTAGAGAAAAAAAGGGCAGGATCAAGGTCACAAAGCTGGAGAGTGAAAGAAGTGGAACTCAGGAGCCCAATCCCCTAAGAATTCGTGCCGGCCTCACCCACAGATTCCGGGTCTAACGCTCCCCACCCAGTGCAGGCAAGGCCCAGCAGGGTCTGGGAACAAGGGCCAGCCTCCGACCCCAGCTCTGTCACTCGCAGCACACCATCCGCACTCTCAGGGCTCACACCTGCCCACCTTTACTTCCGCCAACAAATGCCACCTTTAGGAAGTGCCTGCCAAAGTCCCAGTCCCTGTCCCTACATATGCAGAATCCCATTTGAGCTCCATAATAACATCAAAGTCTTGGAGAGGTAAAGTGACTTGACCAGGATTACATTGTTTATAGGTGACAAAGCTAGAATTCATAGTGAAGACCACCTGATTCAAACGCCCCGCTCTGAGGCGCCTGGGTGGCTCAGTTGGTTGAGCGTCTGCCTTCAGCTCAAGTCATGATCTCAGGGTCCTGGGATCGAGCCCCGCATCGGGCTCCCTGCTCTGCAGGGAGTCTGCTTCTCCCTCTCCCCCTGCTCGTGTTCTGTTTCACTCTCTCAGATAAATAAATAAAATCTTTAAAAACAAAAAACAAATCCTCTGTTCTCTTACTATACTGATATATAGAGAGAGAGCGGCGACCAGCTCTCTAGATGCAAGTACTAGCTACCATCACCACCAAATCAATTCAGGCCCTCGGGGCAGGATGAGACTTACAGGAAAAAAAACGGTGCCAAGCAACAATTGGTTTAAGTTCCTAAAAATGCCACTCAAAACCGAGAGAACAGGGATGACTAAAAACACCTTGGGGCTGGTCCAGTCAGGGAAATTTTCTTTAGCTGGCAAAACACAGAGTCACAGACACGCATTTAAAAACGAGGCCTTGCCTGTTCGTCAAACAGGCCTTGTCTGGCTGCTGTGGGTCTGTCTGAGGTAAAGCCAAGCAAGAGGCTGAAAGCCACAAGTTCAGAACCCAGCTCTGCCACTTTCTCTCTGGGTGACCTCAGTCAAGTCAAGAGGCCTCTAGGAGTCATGCTAAAGGGAGCGAATAGTTCCAACCTCACAAGGTTGCTGTGGAGAAGGCAGAAGTTGCTTGTCAGTACGAGGCCTGTTGTATAATAGTGGGCCTGTTGTTCAGCAAATGTACGGTCGTTCTGCTGGCTCTTTCCTCATAATCTCCAGCGTGGTGCAAGCCGCAAACAGTACCTCGGGGGAGGCAGGTAAGTGGTCTCCTCACCGGTGCCCACACATCTCAGAGCCTCTACTCCTGCTCTCATCCTACTGGGAATGTCCTTCCTCTCTGGCCCTGCTCCCATCAGCTCTCCAAATTAGTTCCATCTTTCAAGGCCACCTTCTCTTAGAAGCCTTCTCTGGTGACATCAGTCCTTATCGGCAATGCCCTCTTCCTACACAGTCCTAACAGTAACACCTAAAGACTGCTGAGCACTTCCACTGTACCAAGGCGCTATGCTAAGCTCATCCCAAGCACCAACTTACTGGTTCTTCACCATCACCTTCTTAAAAACTATTATTACCACTTTACAAATGAAGACACCGTGCAGAGACCTCTAGATCACCAACACAGCCAGTAAGTGGCAGGGCTCACATTCCAACCTAGAATCATCACATTCCAAAGTCTGAGCTCTTAACCACCACATCATCCTACTTCCCATGGGCCTCCCTTCAGTCAGATTTAATTCTACTCTGGCTTATTTGCTACCATTTCACCCTGAACACGAGGTGATCCAACTCCACCATCTTGCATTAAGGCCTGAAAAGAGACAGGACATGGAGCGCTGGCTTCAGACTCCAACCCTTACTTGCTGGTTGACTCTGAACATAAGAGTCCTCACCTGCAAAATGGGGACACCACCACCCGCCTTTAGGGGTTGTTCTTAGAATTAAAAAGAATTTCATAAACTACAGAGTCTTTAGCTTTTCTGCCTTGAACTTCTGTGGACACTCCCTTTTATCATCTTATTCTTCAGGGCCTATCCCCAAAGTTCAGTTCCTCCAAGAAACCTCTGTTCCGCCGACAAGCAGGGTGGTCTCCCTGAGCTTCCTAAGTACTTTTTATAACTCTCTAACGCCACTGAAAACACATCACCTAATACTTTTAAGTATCTTTCTCCAGGTCTGTCTTCTCCCAACAGGCTGGTTGCTCCTCGAGGGAAGTGGCCCTAGTCTGCTTCTCTCTGGGAAAGATTCCAGGATAAGCCAGGCCCCAAGTTCTCAGCGGGGTCTGCCCCAGGTCGGAACCCCTGGGCAGCGGGGCCACCCGGCTCACCTGGCCTTAGCGCACAGGGCCTTGACTTCGCTCTCTTTGATGAGCTCGCAGCGCCGCAGTTGCTCGATCTGCCGGTCCAGGTCGCTGATCTCCGCCATGGCCCACCCCCCCGGCGCGGGTCAGAGCCGGGGCCGTCGCCCCCTCCGCACCGCACAGGGGTCTCCTGAGAAAGGCGAAGACGAGCCCGTGGATCAGACTGTCCGTAGGGCGCGCCGGGGGTGGAGGTAGGGAGGCAACTCCATCCTGGAGCTGGCCCGGCCCCCCCACCCTCGCCTCCCGTCACATCGGCCCCGGGACCCCCAAAGTCCCACGGCCCTGGCCGCTCCCCGCTAACTCCCGTCGAACCCCGCGGCCCCGCGCTCGGGACGGTGGCCTAGAGGGGTCTCAGACTATTACCGCCGCCGCGACTCCGGCTCCCGCTCCCGAGCTCCCTGCCTTCCACCTTCCCTACGCTTCGGGCCGCCGCCGCCGCCGCTTCTACTTCCGGCCCCGCCGCGGAAGCAAAGGGGGACCAGTTCCGCCGCGCGCCGGATGTGGCGTCATACACACCCTCCCCCTCCGGCGCCGCGCCCCTAACCCCACCTCTCGAGCCTAAGAATGGAAATGAGCTATGGAACCGGATGTCGGCAGCTTGCGGGCGGGGGTGACCCGGGCCAGCGGGCCGGCGCTACTCGGGCCGATGGACACCTCGGTCCGCTCCCCTCGGGTCTCAGTGAGGGAAGCAAGCGGAGCTCCGGCTCCGCTTGTAACTTCGTTGCACGCTTTGATTTTATGTTTGCGTCGGCCTCCCCCATTAGTCCCCGAGGGTCACCCCTGCGGCCCCAGTGCTTGGAACACGGCCGGGCACAGTAGGCATACCTAAGTATGTGTTCAATGGACGGAGGAATCCTGTCCAAATCTCTTTCCACGGCCCCGGAGAACTCTCTGCCATAGAGGACCTCTGAAGTGAGAGGCAGAAAGGAGGCCACCTTGCTCACACCTAGCTTACATCTCAGTCAACGTGACCTCCCTGATTCCAGAAGAGTCCCCGACATCCCTCAGTTGCTTCCTCTTGTCCGCCAAGTTGTATTCCTTTTTTTTAAGGAATCCGTTCTAGTTTCTCCACCTATCACTTACACGTTCTGGAATTCACTCTTTTATAAAAGGTCCAAAGCCCCAAACCGACATTTAAGATGATGGTCTGTAAGCACACGTTGTGGTGTCTGAGCCTTTGCACAGGCTGCTCCCTTTTGAAAAGTCCTTTTTACTATCTTCTGTTGACCTTCCATTTTTATTTGCTTTATTTGGTTTCACAGAGAATTGAGGCTAGGCACAGAAATGAGGCCAAAGTTTAGAGGAGCACTAAGAGTGGGTTTGGACAATGCAAGGAGTTTTAAGGACTCGGTCCTTTCCTTCAATGCACATTTGCATTGTGCATTGAAGGAAAGGACCGAGTCCTTAAAACTCCTAGAAGGTCCTAGTCAGTCAGTTCTATGAGCATCACTACAGGGATTCGGTTAAGTCCAGAGAGACCACAATAGTCGAGATTATTTTTTCTCTCTAGAGGTAAGCTCAGACAGGAAAGGGCCTCGTATCAGGAAATTCAGGAAATGGCAAGACTCACGAGGTCCCCGGTTATGACCAGGATCTAATTGAACAGCTCAGAAGAGCTGATGCAGTTACTGCTACACCTCAGCCTGGGTGACCGGGGAAGGGTCCAAGGTATGGCACAGGGGTTAAGTGCAGGGCCTTCATTCTGGCTACATGGAATACAGCAGCTACGTTGGCTCAGGGCTTAACCCAGAACCTGAGCCCCACAGTTGTGCTGCTGAGGCCGCTTTGGAAAGGGATTCCAGGTTTGTCAAGGGCTTCCCCAGCCCAAAGAAGATTAAGAAGCCAGTTCTAATCCCATCTCCTGTTAAGATGGGAAAACAGACCAGCTCAACAGTGTAGATGAAGGACGTAGGTATTAATAATCTTGTCTTCATCAAGAAAGGGCAATCTCAGGCAGTACAGCCTTAAGCGTGAGCACCTACTCATATAGATCACTTCTGTCTCCTGGCTTATAGCACTCGGGAAATGTTGGCTTTTGTGACGGTTTTTGTCACAGGGGCCTTCTGTATCTCTGAATTCTGGGTCTAAAAGTGCAGCTGAGCCTAACAGTTATACACATAGTCCCCAACTGTGAGCTTTATCAGGTGCTGCTGGCAAAAGGGGGCGAAGCCCTTGATGGTGGGAAGAAAATTTCACAAGCTCTCTTCTTGAAGCCCTGGACAAGCGTAAAACAATGTAGGAAGGTCCTCTCCCAATCCATTCGATTTTCTCCTGCCTTGCAAGGACAAACAGAAAGGACTCTTCTAGGCTCTGCCACCTCCCCTGGCCCTCCCCGGCCTGAACACCAGACATGGACAGCAGACTCCCCCTTAAATAGTTGTTTATTGGCAGTGGACTGGAAAGAGCGATGGAATTAGCATATACAGACAACACCACACACCAATGTCACGCGCGAGGCAAAGTGATGGGAAAGAGCAGCCTGGAGCCCCGGTGAGGCCCCCTCTTCAAGAGTGAGTGTGGGAGGGGGCAGGGGTTGGAGTGTTGAGGGGGCAGCCTTAGAACAGCTCCGCTTAGTAGGCGTGGTTAGAGATGAAGAGGGACTCGCTGGCTGCAGCCCCGGCCTGACCACTTGGGGTGTACTTTCCTTGGCAGGCGAGGCTGTTGGCCTAAGAGGGGAGAGGAGCCAGAGTGAGGTCTCATCAGAATTCCATCCACCCCAACACCCTGCCCACCTCCATCCAGTCCCATCCTTACCAGGGCTCGCTTGACATACTCCTCCTGGGCAACCTTCAGGTTCTCCTTCTTTCCACCCCAGGCCTTCAGGGCAGAAGCCTGCAGGGCTCGGCCATAAGAGAAGGTCAGGGCCCACGGCTTCAGCAGGGGGCACTTGTTGATGGCGTTGAGGTTGATGGATGCCTCCTCCTCACTCTGGCCTCCAGATAGGAAGGTGATCCCTGTAGAACAAGGGGTAAAGTGGGGTAAGTGGTTGTAGGCAAAGACCTGGGGATTGGTAGCAGCCTCTAGAAACTGACGGGAAAATCTGGCCAAATGGGCTTAAAGACTGTGGGTGCAGTTCATCTACCTCCGAGAGGTCAAGAGGAGGATGTGGGTCTCACCAGTGACAGCGGGGGGCACTGTGCGGCGCAGGGCTGTGACAGTTGCCATGGCGATCTCCTCATGAGAATATTTCTGGGTGCAGGCGTGGCCTGGGGTTACCATGTTGGGCTTCAGCAAAGTGCCTTCCAGGTAGATGTGGTGGTCACTCAGAGCCTTGTAGACGGCAGCCAGCACCTACAGCAGAGCAGGGCCAAGGTGGATCGGGGTGGAGTTGGGGGCAGGGTAGGGACAGGGGTTAGCCCCAAGGCCCCCGGCCCAGCTGCCCAGCCACCACACTGCCCAGGCAGGCAGGCACCTCACCTTCTCGGTTACATACTGACAGCGCTTCAAGTCGTGGTCCCCATCAGGGAGGATCTCAGGCTCCACGATGGGCACGATGCCATGCTGTGGAGTGAGGGACAGGGTAGCCATGAGGCCTCCTAACCTGGAGCCCACCTACAGCTCTCCACAGTCACCAGCAATCTTCTGTCCACAACGACAGACACTCATGGTTTCACAGCCCTCAGTGGACTGCAGGAGACAGGCATGTCCTCCAAGCCACCCACACAATCCCTCTTCTGCCCCTCTGTTCACAGAGCCCTCGAGTATCCTCCATCGGCCCAAGCCGGAAGCTTGGTGAGGATCCAGAACAGATGCCTTTGGGGGGGGAGGGGGCATGTATCCTGACAGATGGGTGGCAGGCTAGCTGACACTCTGGAACAAAAAGGAGGTGGGAGGTGGCCTGTTGGGGACCCGCCAGCCCACCTGCTGGCAGATGCTGGCGTAACGGGCCAGAACATTGGCATTTTCCATGATGGCAAGGGCTGAGGGGGTGTGTTCCCCAATCTTTAGCACACAGCGCCACTTGGCGAAGTCAGCTCCATCCTTCTTGTATTGGGCACAGCGCTCAGACAGCCCATCCAGCCCTGGATGGGGAGCAGAAGAGTCAGAGCATGGTGGAGGATGGGATGGGTGCCACCCGGAGGGGTAGGTCTGGAGGGCAGGGAGCAGAGCAGTTCTCACCTTGGGTGGTAGTCTCGCCATTTGTTCCTGCCAGAGGTACCACGCCCTTGTCCACCTGTTGGGGGGGGGGTGGGCAACAACGTAAGGCGGGGGAAGGGACCTCTAGTACTCCACTCTGCCCTCAACTTTCCTTAATCTCTCAAGTGGTATCTCGCTTTGCAAACGTTTTCACGTAGTTACAATACTTGATCCTAGGAGGGAAAATACATGGGGATGTGATCGGACAGAGCCTGGGCTCCTAGCACTTACTAACTCGGTGAGCCGCACACATCGCTGCCTTGAGCTTCTGGTTTTTTTCTCTGTACGATGAAGGGAATACCGTGCTCTGAGAATTACAAGGATTAAAAATGCCAAGCAGGGGCACCTGGCTGGCTCAGTCAGTGGAGCCTGTGACTCTTGATCTCAGGGGTGGTTGTGAGTTCAAGCCCCAGGTTGGGTGTAGGGATTACTCAAAAATAGAATATTAAAAACAGGCCACGGCGCCTGGGTGGCTCAGTTGGTTAAGCGACTGCCTTCGGCTCAGGTCATGATCCTGGAGTCCCTGGATCGAGTCCCGCATCAGGCTCCCTGCTCAGCAGGGAATCTGCTTCTCCCTCTCCCGCTCCTCCCTCTTTCTGACTCTCTCTCTCAAATAAATAAATAAAATCTTTAAAAAAAAAAAAAAAAAACAGGCCAAGAAGGTCCCCTAAGTTTGTAGCTTTTCTCACATATGCTTTGGAGGTGATCTGGGGCAGACCCCACCCAACATCCATCCCCAGCCTACTACTCTGGCCTTCTCTCCCGGAGCGCTCTCTCACCTCTCACATCCTGAGACCCCGCCCCCTCACCTTGATGCCCACAACACCGCCCTTGGATTTGATCACTTGGGGGAAGGGACGCCCATCATCTGTCTTCTGGTAGAGCGTCTCGTGGAAGAGGATGACGCCCCCGATGCAGGGGTTCACGCGGTCGTCGGCGGTCAGCAGCAGCTGTCGGTAGAAGCGCCGGTTCTCCTCTGTGTTCTCAGTGCCGATGGACTGCAGCCGCTTGGCAATGCTCCCTGGGAGGGGGCAGCATACAGAAATAAGGGGGTCAGCCGGTCACCCTTGACCCTAGGCTCTCCTCCTACCGCGTCCTGCCCGTACCAGTGGACTCATCTGCAGCCAGGATGCCCTTGCCCGGAGCCACGATGCGGTGAGCGATGTCAGAAAGCTCCTTCTTCTGCTCCGGGGTCAGCGCTGGGTATTGGTGGGGCATGGTGCCGGTCAGTTCCTGGGCAAAGGAGGCCGACAGGGGAGGACTGGTTAGCGGGCGCTCACTGTGGTCTTCCAACCAGCAGGGCCCCTTGCCTGGAGGTTGGGATAAAGGTTCCCTACCTCCCCTGCTCCATACAGGGAGGTATCTGGCCACTTCCTGTCCCCAGCCCTCCCCTACACCCAACTTCCCTATACTAGGCCTGCCTCCTGTACCTTTCCTAACACTGTCTGTTGCTGGGTGTTTCCCAGCTGTGGGTGGGGTTGCGTACTGGCATCTGGGGCAATGCAATAGGCCAGAGCCATGGACAGACGGGTCATGTAGAAGCCGGACCCTTCTGGCTTGCGCTCTGCCATGGGGTCACCTTGCCTAGAAGCAGAACCGAACCGGAGTAATTTAGAATTTAGAAGGGGTACATAGGCAGAGGGCCCAACCCAAGGACCCAGAGAAGGGAAAGTTCTGTGTTTCAAGTCCCACAGCACAAGGGCCAGAGCTGAGATTACAACCCAGATCTTCTGACTGCCAGGGCCTTCCAATCCACCCAAGATCCCAGGGCTGGCCTAGGCTCCAAAGCCTCAAGGACATCCCAAGGTCAAGCTTCTCCACCAGGGTTGGGGGAGGGCGTTCGGAAAAGGGTGTTAGAAGAAAGGGCAGGAGGGTAATCAGAAGCCCAGGAAAGGGCAGCAGAGGAAGCCCAGGCCGGGGTGGCGGAAAAGGGTAAGGTTTGCCGATCTCACTGCTCATACAGGGTGAGAGAATTGTAGAGAGGCAAGCGCCCCACCCCTTCCCCTGAAAGTGCTCCTGTCTGCTCGCGCGGCTGCAGCTGTTCCAGGCTCACCATCAAGGTCACCCAATAAGGAAAGACACGGAAAGTGTTAAGGGCCATCAGGCGCCTCCAAGGGGTTTCCCCTCCTCGCCGGGGGTGCCCACCTCCCAGGGCAGGGCCCAACCACGCTTTCGGGAACCCTGAGTCAGTTTTATGAGCCGGCCCCCATCCCTTGCTGCCTCTTAGGATCCCCGCAGAGGCAAGGGGGCCGTAATGTTTTGCACCTGGGGTCCCGGCAAGTAAAGGAGAAAGAGAATGGCCCTTCATCTCGTCCTGCTTCCTCCCTCGCCATGACGCAGCGCGCGGAGCCGCTGCATTGCGCAGCAAACCGAGAGAGCTCAAGCTGGAGAGGGTTGCGGAATCCGGGCTGAGAGCTTATGTGTGGATGGTAGTGGGGCGCGAGAGATGCTGGGACCGGGGTTGGGGGAGGGGGGGGCCGACGGCCCCCAGGATCCTTCTCCACGGTCCCTGACCTTCGCGCATGGCGAGGGGCGCTCACCTGGCACGGGAGGGGGCGGGTTCGCGGGGTGCGGCGGCGGAGGCGGCGGGCCGGCGAGCAGACTGAATGAGCGAACGCGGCAGTCGTTACCAGGACCCTGGTTCTGCGGCGCGTTCCAGGAGGAACGCAGCCTATTCAGCTCCCGAGGGGGCGGCACAGGGGGCGGGCAGGAGGGAGGTGGCGCCGGGCTTTATAAGGGCACGGCTCCAGCCTCCGCCGGGTTTTTTCCCTTGAAGGGGGCGGGAGGCGCCCTGGCGTCCAATTGCAGGCGAGGATCGGTGGAGAGGCCGCCCCCGAAAGGCGAAGCCCGGAGGCGGCGCTTGGGCGGGGACAGCGCGGCGAGAACACGATCCCTCCCCCGGCCCCCTAGGACGTGACTCGGGCCACATCCTGTGGGTCGCCGGGGCCCTCCCCTCCCTCTCCCTCCCCCCCCCCAGTTGGCGCGTTCTGGGGCGCCGTGACTCAGCCGACTGGGGCTCCGGAGGAGATGGGGAGGGGGGAAGGGGTGCAAGAACCTGAAAAGACCGAGGCTCAGCCTCCCCGCCCAGCCCCCGCCGGGCGGCCCCAGCTTCCGGCCGGCGCTGATGGCCGCGTGTGTCACGCTGTGGCACACCCGGAGGTCGGGCGTCGGCCGGCCTCGCCCGCAGTCTCCCCTTGCGGGCTCAGGGGCGCGGGGCCACCCCTCCCTGGGTCATCAGTCCGCGCGGAAGAGCGGCTGCACCGGGAGGAGCCCGAGAGGGCGGCGGGGCAGCGGTTCCGGGAGGCCCGCCCGCGCGGGTGTCCGCGCCCCGGCTGCGCCCGTCGGGCTCACGGGCTCTGGGCCCAGCGGGCCAGCCTCGCCGCGCATGCGCAGGCGCTCTCCGCCCCGGGCCGGCGCAGACCGACCTGCCGCCGCCGCCGCCGCTACCGCTCGTCCCCCCGAGTCTGGGGACGCGGCGCCAGAAGCCCCGCGAAAACGTCTCCCTGGGACCTGACTTCCCCCTCCAAATCAAACCTGTCCCTAGCTGGTCAGCCCCCAGATACATTCCGAACCCCCTCATCCTAACCTGGACCCCGTAGGCCGCCCGCCCCTCCCAGCCCCCGCTGCGTCCCAACGGCGCCCACCTGCGAGGCGGCAGAAGGAGCGGGCAGAGCCTGGTCAGCAGCGAGTGAGCCGGGCCGCTCCCGGGCTGGGTTATAAGGCAGCTCCCGCCCTCCCCCCAGTCCACGTCTGCAACCTCCTCCGGTGACCCCTGCCCTTTGCTTGCCACGGATCCGCTGGCAGGGACCTATATTTAGGGAAACATGAAGCCCCTGACATTCATGCCAGCGTGGGGCCTACAGTGAGGGAAGGGGGAGGAAGGCCTGGGCCTGCCCTAGTTGGGGGGCAGGGGCGTGCCCTGCCCACTCACCGGTACTTTGGAGGACATTTCCTTGGAAATCCAGCCTGAAGCCCTCAGAGGTTGTCAAGAGAAATCAATCTTTGCACAGGGATCTGTGGGGAGGGAGAAGAGGAAAGGAGACTCGGATCTGTGGCCCTCCCTGCCTCCTTCTCTAACCTCCCTCCCCTCTGGGCCCTGATGATGGCTCTTGTGATTCTGGGGAGACCATGCCTTTGGCGGGAGAGCAGATGCAGGCGCGATGCTCACCTCAAGATAGCCAAGAGTCCATGGACACTGTGTGGCTGTGGTACCCCTATATCCTGATACTCCAGGCTCAAGTTTGTCCCATGAGGTGGTCTGTGGTGAGCAGTGTCTCCCACCCTCACCTTCAATTATAATAGTTTATGTGGCAAGGAGGAGAGGTGGGCAGGGCGCTAGGCCCTCTCCCTCCTGGCCCTCAGAAGGGGCTGCAGTCCAGATGGCCAGGGGCTCTCTGAGTCCTGCTCTGCAGGGAGCCAGGCTCTCCACAGCTGGTTCCCAGGCCGATGAGCTGTGCAGGCCATTTGTGGTTCCAGGGGCCTGGAGAAAGGTGCCTGGAGGCCCCGTCAGGGAGCGGGGCAGGGAGCAGGGCATGTGGGCCCTGGGGGCTGGCCACTCCCCAAGGGGCAGGGACTCTGGGGCCTCATCGGAGCTTGATCTCGAAGCAGAGACAGTTGAGGCTCTGGCAGTCAGGAGGCTGGCAAGCACAGGCACAGTCACAGAGCGGACAGCAGCGGGGACAGCCAGGGGCCCAAGCCTGAGGGAGAGGAGAGAGGGGTGAGGGAGGGGGGCAGGAGGAACGGTGACCAGTCCCCTAAGCTGTTTCCCTCTCCGGAGAGAAGGGAACAGAGAGGCCTGGGAAGCCCCATTTGCCCAGTGGAACAGAGGGTACCATCTACCATTTCTTGGGAACAAATCAATTCCCTGTGCTGTTGAGAAATCAGCAAGGAGGTGGCGTTCCAAACAACTGAGCTCAGGAGCTGGAAGAAATTATTCAGGGGGTTCTTTCCTTCTTCCCATTTTATAGGCAAGGAGACTGAGAGATCAAGTAGCCCTGTTCCATGAAGTCCCGATGTTCAGCTCAAAGTTGGTTCTACTATATCCTTGTGGCCTCCTTCAGTTCCAAATGAGGAGACGAGGGAGAGCACACACACGTTTTCCTTCTATGATAAAAAGAACTTGGTTCTGGGGGCGCCTGGGTGGCTCAGTTGGTTAAGCGACTGCCTTCGGCTCAGGTCATGATCCTGGAGTCCCGGGATCGAGTCCCGCGTCGGGCTCCCTGCTCGGCAGGGAGTCTGCTTCTCCCTCTGACCCTCCTCCCTCTCATGCTCTCTGTCTCTCATTCTCTCTCTCTCAAATAAATAAATAAAATCTTTAAAAAAAAAA
>NC_138373.1:15553080-15575298 GCF_054177405.1 Leptonychotes weddellii | reverse complement strand
CTTGGTTCTGTTTTCTTCCTTGGCATGAGACCAAACTGCAGGACCTCTTTCAATATTTCTGAGCACCTACTCCCTGCAAGCACAGACTGTATTCATGAATGATTCTGAAAAATCTCCCAGTTGTCTTTGAAAATGGTAATTGGCAGATTTTTTTTTTTAATGTTTTCAAGAGTCCCCTCTCTTTTATTTATCAGAACCTTGGGCAGGGGGCCTCTTTACAAAGGAGGAAATGGAGGCTCAGAGAGGGAGAGCCCCCTTGACTCCACTGCCCCCCAGAGCCAGAACTATAAGCTTCTTTCTGGGTCTGTGGGGACAGGGACAGTTCATCTCATGTCACCAGTGAGCTAGCATGAGGACTCATCCTCGGCAGGTATGTGAGATACAAATGAATGTCGAATGAGTGGATGAATCAAACCGTTTTCCCCTCTTCGGGCAAAGAAGAAAGAAGAGGACTCCTCAGCTCCCGGGGGGAAAAGAAGGGTCTGACTCTTGGGCAACAGGACAGCATGTCCCTCATGACAAGAAGGGAGAACTGGTCTATTTCAGCCTACTCCTCTCCTGCCCGGTGACAGGGGTGATCTGCGACTGCTTCACGCATGGGCTGGAGTCAGGCCAAGTGGCTGGAGTGGGACACACCCCGGACGTGCCAGGAGATTGGCTCCTTGAGGCCTGAGGCCGAGCTAGCTGACAGTCCCAGTTGCACACCTCAATCAGATGCCAGGCCAAGCCAGGAATAGGGGAATGACCTTCGAAACAGCTGAGGTTTGGGGGTGTGCTGTCAGACAACTGGTGAGATCAGATATCACTAGGGGCTCCAGTGAGGGGAGGGGATCTGCTGGCTGCAGGGACAGGGGTCTGACCTGGGCTGGTGAGGCTGTCAGCAGGACTGTCTCTCCAGGAGGAGGCTACAGGCATCATGGCGGAAGGGGGAGTGAAGCGGTTTCCTTGTATCTGACGAAGGGGTGGTTTGGGGCGTCCCTGGAGAGTCCCAGTTTGGGATGAAGTGGGCTCTGTGAGGTTTTGGAGGACCACACTGTCATTCTGCGCGCAGCACTGGTGGCTGAGAGAGCCTCCGCCACCCTCACCTCGGAGGAGAGGGTATTAAAAGCATTTCTGGGCTCTGTCCACTGGAAGGGTTTAGAGCTAGTCATTAATAACTGTCTAATGGATTTCTCGACTCTCACAAGCAGCCATGTGGCTTCTGGAAGGAATCTGCTACTTCAGTACATAAACAAGAATGCCACAAGCCTGTTAACCCTTGTGTCTCTCTAGGCTCTGCAGCTTCGGCTTTGATTCCTTTCCCTGTGATTTTGTGACGGCCCGCCGTCTCTGATGTCCAGAGCTCAGGCCCAGATTTGAATCAAATCCAGGCCCAGGTTTGGCTCACTCATGTTTTGAGCCTCAGTTCGGTCATCTCTGAAACCAACTGAATGCCTGCTTCAGAGGCTCACGGTGGGGCATCAGGGGAAGGAGCTGAGCCCGATGCCTAGTACCTAGGGAGCACTCCAGAAAAGGCAGCGATTCTTGCTACCGCTCTCCGCGGCCCCGGCCCTGGCTAGACCCACTGGGTGTGGGGCCCGGATGCCTGGCTTTGTGTCTGTCCCACCTGCGCTTCTGATCACACACAGGGCTGAGAACCAACTACCGCACTATGTATCACTTCATTTCTCATGCTCTAGCGTAACTGCCTACTTCCTCCTCTCTGCCCTTCGTTGCAGTGGAAGCCCCGTGTGGGTTGGGACCCTGTCCAGCTTCTTTCGCAGAGCCCCCAGGGCCTGGCACAGTGCCTCAACGATGACTGCATAGATCTTTAGTAGGTGAAAGACTGGGTGAACGAGTGAATGAGATCCTTGCCACATGCTTGGTGAAAGCCCAGAGCAGGCAGGTATCTCCCCAGAGAGGAAGAGAAATCTGGGTTTGCGTCTCGGCCTGGGCCTCAGGTAAGTCACTCCAGCCTCTGGAAGGCTGTTTCTAACAGCTGTAAAGTAGGCAAGAGCTTTGTCATATTTGTGGTTGTTACTGTTACTACAAGGAAACTGAAGAACAGGCACTTTACTGTACTTCGTGCAAAGACAGCTCAAGGACAGAACGATCCTGCCCTGCCCTGTGGCCATTCTAGAATCCTTCCTTCCTGGCTCTGGCAGAAGCTGGGTGGATCAGGCCCTGAGGTCTCCAGGTCTGGAATTCCCTGCACCTCACCCTGACCGAGGAGGAGAGGCCCAGACCGACAGAAGGGGCAAGGAGCAGCGTGCCCCCCGACAGGGGACCAGAAATCGCTTCGTAATTGAGCATTTCCTATAAAATAGGGAGTTTTTAAGACCCAGGGCCGTCTTCTTTTTCCCCTTTGCCCCCTTAGCCTCAGTCCTGGTCTCCCTTTCCCAGCTATCCCTAGGAAACCAGAAGCAGATTTTTTTGTAAGAGGAGAGCCCCTTGCCCCATAATTTCCTTCAAAACTCAAAACATCTCCTGGGAATTTGACCAACTATGGTCAGCCCAAGTTATGAATTTGCTTGTCTTTCATCCTCTGGCTTTCCTCCTGGGGAAGGTCACCACTTCAAGGGCAAGAGCTTCGCTGTCTTAAATCCGAGCCCCAAATAGGAAGGTGGTCAATTACATTTACCATCTTTCAACCCACAAAAGCGAAAATGGCCTGCCCTCCAGGAGCCAGGCTTCTCCCTGAGGATTCTATTTCGACACACAATGGAGCAATTTACTGTGCACCACTCTACTATGTAACATTGTAGAAGCGACTGAACCTCCCTCCGCCAACTCCTCCCCCTGCAAAAGGACAGAAATACTTCCCCCTCTGCATACACAGGCACGGAGAGGAGGTCAAGGTGTGATGTCAAGTCAAAAAGGGCAGGTAGCAGAAGTGATGAAAGAGTATTTGGGGCATGACTGCATCTTTGCCGAATACGGGTAGATAACAGAGCAGTGAGAGCAGTCTTTCAGTATATGAGGGCGCACACAAAACATAGTGACCCTGGTTACAGAGCCGGTTTATACGCTGACTGGTGCCTTCTATGTATTTCTACATGCACACTTTGTAATCAATGCTTTTCATACTCAGAACTATATGTATCTAGGTTTCTAAAAATACCCAGCTCTCGGGGTTGTTGAGTAAATGATAATGTCAATAAAGTGGCACAAAGTCTGGGGCGTCGGACTCACTCAGTGAACAGGAGCTCTGTGCCGGCTTGTTTTTTCTTTTAACCACCATTTTCAGAAGCCAGTGTGCCCTCCAGGTTACACACCTGTCCCCAGCTGCCACCCTGTTTTCTTTCCTCCAAGTAGCACCAGAAAGTATGCGATGTGCTGTTTACGGTGTCTTTGACTGTCGCCGACTGACCCGGTCCCCAGAGCCAGTGCTCAGCAATCCATGTTGTTGAACACCACCAACAAAAGAAATGCCCAGAGAGGGCCCGGGTCAGGGCTCAGGGCGCCAGGGCTGGGATGGGAACTCACCGCTTCCGTGGGCTGGGGGCAGCAGGCGTCCAGGCAGTGGGCTGGGCTAGGCAGAGGGAAGTCGCAGGCTTCTGCACAGGTCCAGCAACAGTCCTGGGGCCTGGAGGCACGTTGCTTCCTGCAGGGGGAGCTGCAGTCGGTGCAGCCACCGTGGGCCTAGGAGATGCAAAGGGGCAGGATGGTGGGGGGAGGGGGGGGGGACGCAGCACGGAGGGATGGACGCGGAGGCTAAATGGCAAAGGAGCCTCAGCGTAAGGGCCTGCCGATGAGGGCACTGACTGACCGCTTCCTCTTCCCCGGAGCCCCCCTTCGGCCTCCGCCAGGCCCCTCACCAGTACGCAGTGCCTAGCCAGCAGCACTACTCCGAGCAGCAACAAATAGATGCCCACAGCGATGAACACGATGGCAGGGATGGGGAGCAGCAGGGGAGGACTGCTGACGGGAGCCGGGGTGGGATTCCACGGGCTAGAGGAGGCCTGCACAAGCACAGGAGGAAGGGGTGACAAGGAGGTGGGAGGGGCTGCGGAGAGCACAAAAATACCAGGAGGGACACCTGGACGCGGCTGGGATGAGAGGAGGAACAGCCACCAGATGGCGGGGAGAGAGTCATTAGGACTACACTATCCTGTTCCCCAAACGTGACTTTTCCCAATCACCCCCTTTTCAGGACCATCAGTACCTGCTGGTCATTCGAGAATTTTCCAAGACTTGTTGATCTTCTTCTCAGAATGCCTCTCCACACAGACCTATTGTCTCTGATTCCTCGGCCCTACTTTACCATCCCTCAGGCCCTAAATGTCTTCCAACCTGCAGTTTTGCCCCTTTCCACACCAGCTGTGTTGTGTAACCCTCCCTTCCTTACAATCCATCAATGTCTCCCACGGACTCAGTCCAAACTTCTTATCTCAGTGACAAAGCCCCAGTCTAGCCCTGCCTACCTCTCCCTCCCTCCTCCTCTATACTCCAGCCAGACTGAAGCCTCCCTGCCCCGAGTCTCGCCCAAGCTGTTCCCTCAGCCTGGGATGCCTTTAAAGCCTCCTTGATTACTTGGCAAGCTTCTCATCTTGCCAGAAAGAGCGGGAATGTGCTCTCCGTGTGAAGTCTATTCCGGGCACTCTCTCACAGCTCTGGTCCTGAGCTCGAAGGGTCTCTGTTGGGTAAACAGCCCCCTCTCCAGTCTGCGCTCGGGCTCCAAGGCGAGTTTAAGGCCCTGAGGGGGCCGCTCCAGAAAAGGGTAAGGGGCCTAGGACTCACGTCCATGGGTCAGGACAGCGCCAGTCAGTCCAGGAGCTGCAGAGGAGAGAAAGTCCTGGGTCTCAGAGGCTGAGAGGGGCCGTTGGACTGGGATGCCCACTCCGCCCCCCCCCCCAATTCCCGCTTGGAGAAACTGAGGCCGAACGATGGCTCCTGGTCCGGACAGTGGGGATCGGGGGTCCGGGGATTCGGGGCGGCGTCCCCCTCGCAGGTCCCAGCCTGACCCGGCCACACCCCTGGCTGTCCCCACCCCCCGGCTCCCTCCAGTGACCGGTCCCCGGCGCCTGCACCCTCGGGGCCGCGGGCAGTTCGCGGATTCCGCGCCGCGCTCGTCCAATCGGCCGCCGCCCAGAAGCTCCCGCTGCGTCTGGCCGTTGCCATGGGGATCCGCGCGCCGCTCCTACGGCGGCCGCCGAGACCCAAATTCCTTCTCCCCGCCGCTCGCCGCTCTTCCCTGGCCCGATCCTCTGCGGCCGCCAGCCCCTCTTAGTCGCGGTCCTCTGGGTTTTCCCGCCGTTACTGAACGGAAAAGGCGATTTCCCCGCTGCCACCTGCCCGGGTCGGGTCCTCATCCCGTGCTGGGTCCTGCGGCGCCGCAAAGGGAACAGCGACCCGCCGGCTGCACCACCAACGTGCTGGGTGACTTTGGCCAAGTCACTGAGCCGCGCGGAATCCATTTCTTCCTCTGTAGAACGGGGAAACTCCTGCCTTACGGGGATGCTGTAAAAATCAAAGCTAACTTGTCAATTGTATAGCGTTCTACTTTTTTTTTTTTTCTTCCAACTTTACCCCACTCATTTTTTACTGACTGTGCTCCAGTTTAAGACTTGGGCGGGTCTCCTCAACCTTCGGTCACTGTCAAAATCATTTCCTGCCACCCACCTCAGATCTTGTCCCTTTTCTATTTTAACCTTCCGAAGGACAAAGTTCCTCCAAAGGACAAAGTTCAAATGCTTAGCAGACTGTCCACCTCATCCAGTCTGGGCCCCTCCTCTCTTCCCTTTGTTCATTTACATCATATCTCATCTAGGCTCGGCCTCCAGCAGGGAATAAAACAGATTTCCTGTCCTCATGGGGCACACATTCCACTGGGGGAGGAGGAGCAGATAATCTGTAAACAAATAAGTAAGACTGCTCCGTGTTCCATCATTCTTCCAGTCTTCCACCATAGGATCTATTCAAGGTTCCTGAGCAAAGGGTTCCACAGCTCCACACATTTGCAAATACTGTTCCCTCTGCCTAGAACACCCTTCCCCTATTTCCCCCTGAAGAACTCCCTCATTCTCCAAGCCTCTGCTCAATTTTGCCTCAGGGAGGTCTCCCTGCCAACCTCCGGGGGAGGTCGCTGCTTTGGGCACCTTATATGCATGCCCTATTCCAGCACTGAGGACTATGTATTTGACTTCTCCCCTTCGGTGCCTGGCTCCCTGGTTAGACAACAAGTGTCTGGGTCTGATTCATCCCCATATCGCAAGCCCTGGCAGTTGGTGTGGTCTTGGGGGCCTCCAGCGAGTACTCACTGATTCTAAGAACGAATCAAATCCAATGCCATCCACCAATGAAGGGTAGTTATCGAGATGCCCTGGTCCCATGGCTCACAAGCCACTCAGACCTCCCACTTGCATTCCTCCCGTTTGGGATCTACACAGACATGACTGCACTCTGTACACTCATGTAAGCACACCAAGGCCTCAGACTTCATCCAATAACTGCATCTGGCCCTGTTCCCCTGAAAGCAGTGATGTCGGAAAGAACATTAGGGTTTGAAGCTGACGGCCAAGAAAGAATTCTTGAGACATCTTTGGTGCAAAAATGTGGTTTTTATTGAAGCACGGGGGACAGGACCCTCCCGCAGAAAGAGTGGCAATGGGGTCATGAGGAGTGGCCCATTATATACTTTCAAGTTGGGAGAGGGTTAGGGAATAGCGTAAGTCTCTAAGGAATTTTGGAAGCAAGGTTACCAGGACCTTGAGGGGGCTCGCTATTGTTGGGGAAAGGTCATTTATTACCGTCTAATAAAACCTTACTCATGAGACCCTTCAGATGTGTATCAGTGGGCCATATGCTTGGGGGATGATTGCCAACATGTATCTTGGGGGGTTTAGAGATAAAGGAAGTTTCCAAAAGAATTTTTATATGTTAAAGTAGGCTTACAGGATCCTGGGAGGTGGGGGATGGGCTAGGATTGTCTTTTGCCCTTAGCAAAGTGTCAACATCGAGGTAGTTGAGTCCCTAGAGGAATGTCACTCTGCCTGTTTCAAGGACTTGTCGATGAGCTGTAGGAAATTTAATAGTTTGTTTCTGCCTTTGTTTCCCACATCAGCAGTACCACCATATACCTACTTCTGTCCATGTCCCCCCCCCCCATGTACCTCGTCCCTGCTGCTGCCCCTGGGGATTTCCAGCACCCCGAGGCAACCCCAGAAATCACCAGGGTTTGTGTCCCTGGTTGCCAAATCTCCCTTCTCACCTTCAACCACACTGACAGAGTCCCATCCCTCCTCTGCCACCCCCAGCGCTCTCAGAGGGAGCTTCAAACCCAGGAGACAGGAAGCTAGCTGTCCCCAATGTCACCATTGCTGACTCTAAGGTAGAGTCAAGTTGCCTTCTTGGGGCTGTTGTTTTGTCTGCCCCATCTTCTTTGCAGAATCCCGAAGCCCAAGATGAGGCCAGTTCCCACCCCAGCCCCAGGAAAGGCTTCAAGTGACACAGACTCCCTTCCTCTGTTCTGTTCCTGCCAACAGAGAGATGTCAGCCTTGGCAAGACCTCTGGACACATCCATGGCCTGCAGTGGTCAGACTCACTGCTGATGGTATTCTGTTCCTACCATGGGCTCATACGTTATGCAGGATGGTGGGCAGTGCACCGGGCCTGCTCTCTGCAAGACAAACCAATAGGACGGGTAATGTATGTACCCACTTTGCCAAGGCCACTTCTGCCCACATCACACCATTTGTTGGAGGCAGGAAGAAACTGACTTCATGATAGCCAAATAACCATAAGGTCTCCCTCTCCCTCAAGTTCAAAGCTGGAAATGTCAGATATGATCGTGTGGAGTTTTGCACTGACCCCAGGAAGGAAAGAAAAAGATGATGTACTCTCAGTCCTCGTGGGGTGGGTGGGAGATCTGAGACCCACCGAACACCCAGGAGATGAGAGAAACCCAGCCAGGCCTGCCCTCAGGCGAGGGAATGGAACCCGGCTGCTCCGATTTTGATCTTGGACTTTCGACCCCTCCTACGGACATCAGACGATATTGCCTCCCAGAGGTTATCAGCGTCCTTTTAGGAAAATGAAAGGCCTGTGCTCAGGTAGTCACGCCCAGGGAATAAGAAGTGGAGATGACCAGGGCGCCTGGGTGGCTCAGTTGGTTAAGCGACTGCCTTTGGCTCAGGTCATGATCCTGGAGTCCCTGGATCGAGTCCCGCATCAGGCTCCCTGCTCGGCGGGGAGTCTGCTTCTCCCTCTGATCCTCCTCTCTCTCATGCTCTCTGTCTCTCATTCTCTCTGTCTCAAATAAATAAATAAAAAATCTTAAAAAAAAAAAAAAAAGAAGTGGAGATGACCAGAGCTAGAGCAACCGTCAATCAAACCCTCTTCCCAGACTCTATTTTATTTAATCCTAACAGTAGACCTGAGTGGCATGAACAATTATTTCCATCTTAATTTTTATTTTTTCTATTTTATTTATTTATTTGAGAGAAAACGAGGGGGGAGGGGCAGAGGGAATGGGAGAAGCAGACTCCCTGCTGAGCAGGGAGTCTAACACAGGGCTGGATCCCAGAACCCTGGGGTCATGAACAGAGCCAAAGGCAGACGCTTAACTGACGGAGCCACCAGGCCCCGCCATTATTTCCACTTTATAGATAGAAAAGAATCCTGACCTGGTTGAAAAGAATTTTAGGTTAGGCAATGGATTCTAGTTGTGCCACTGCGTATCTGTGTGACCCTGGGCAAGTCAGCTGACCTCATGGAGCCTGAGTCGCTCATCCGGAAAGTAGGGATCACCTAAGATGCAAGAGGGCTCGCGATGATCGGAGGAAAGGTTATGTACAGTCCCCAGCACAGAACAAGGGCTCATGAAAAAATAGAACCCGAACAACTCGGAATGCATATCACAGTGAGAATTTACAAGGGGCCACATCGGAACACATGTCATTCACTCATCCTAGCAGCCCGAGGGAGAGGTACTGCTCCAGTCCCTATCCTCATTTTACGAAGTGATAAAGCACTTGCCCAAGTTCTCCTGGCTAGTGAGTGACAGAGCTAGGATTTGAGCTCAGGCAACGGAACTTTGTGGGTATACAACTGAGGCTCAGAGAGGTTCTGACACTTGACCAAGGTCACACAGCCAATCTATGGCAGAAAAAAAGGGCCTGGACAAACTCTTCCTTTTCTCACTCCACTCATCTATCCTCCCCCTCAGCTTTTTCTACTGCACAGATAAAGGGTGGAACTGGGCTTGCTTAAACAGTGCCTAGCCTGGGACAGGTACAATAAAAGCACTAAATAATAGATGCTCTGGCCTGCTGGGCGGGACTCTCCCCAGAGCACGGGTGGGGGGAATTGGACCCTTCCCTGGGTATCATGTGGGAAACAGGCCACTTCTGGCTGCTTATTGTTTACTTATTCACAGCCTCCGGTGCTTAAGACACCTGCACGCCTCCCAGGGCCGAGGCTGCGCAGCACCCAGGCAGAGAGGATGCGCAGGACAGCATTTGGACTCAGGAGCCTGGAGTAGCAGGAAACCGTAAACTCCAGGCCCCGGGTGAATTGTGTGACAGGTGTGTGAGGACCGCGTGGGGGTGAGAGACTGCCCTGGGGAGCCAGGCTGGGGCGGGGAAGCGGCCCGAGTCCTTGGAGCCTGGACGGGCACCTGGGGAGCGTCACCCACGCCTAACCCCTCTCTGGGGGCGTGGTCCCAAGGGCTGCACCCCCCCGCCCCCCCCAGAACTGGTGTAGTCTCCCCTCCTCCTCCGAGGAGTTCAGGGCACCCCTAGAACGCCCTGATGAGGGATCACAGTGTGTGGAACGCGTCTGGTCTTGGGTTTATTTAACATGCTACACCCATCTGCAAGGAAGTGGGCGCCCGCGCACAAAAGCTATTCTCTTTCCAGTTCCTCTTCAACACTTCTGATTATTACAGGAGCATGTCTCATTTTGCTGCCAGAAGCCCTTTAACACCTCTCTACCCGTGCTTATCTTGCCACGTCTTGTCTTTAACAAAGGGAGTGCAGGCCTCCAGCTCAGAATGCGGAGCAGGTGAAAGTATCTAGCTTGAAGGTTAGAACACTTTTTTTCATTGTATTTATTTCTTGGTTACCTTCTATTTACAGCAATTGATACTGGCTTTCTATTTTCAGTAGTGATGAAGAGTTTCCTTTTAAAGTGCTTGGTTAAGGGGCGCCTGGGTGGCTCAGTCGTTAAGTGTCTGCCTTCGGCTCAGGTCATGATTCCAGGGTCCTGGGATTGAGCCCCGCATCGGGCTCCCTGCTCAGCGGGAAGCCTGCTTCTCCCTCTCCCACTCCCCCTGCTTGTGTTCCCTCTCTCGCTATGTCTCTGTCAAATAAATAAATAGAATCTTTAAAAATAAAAAATAAAAAAATAAAGTGCATGGTTAAGAGTGGCTACTCTGCCAATCAGACTACTAGGTTCAAATCCTAGCTATGCCCACTTAACTGCCTGTGTGACCTTGAGAAAATCACACAACTTCTCTGTGCCTCGATTCCCTCCTCTGTGCTTCAATTCCCTCCTCTGTAAATGGAAAGTAATAATGGTATGTCCTCCTTAGGTTACTGTGACCACCACGTTAGCTAGTATATGTAGAGGGCACAGATTGGTGCCTGAAAGCTAGTATGTGCTGTACAGATGTTTGCTATTGTTAGGTCAAATAAGGCAAAAACAAACAGACAAACAAAACCCTAGAGAAAACCTCTTTGGACCAATCCCACCATGTTCCATGTGAGAAAGCACAGTTTTGAAAAAGATAATTAAGTGGCTGAGCTAGGATCTCTGTAGGACTCTGGATTCCCGATCCATTTACCAGCCCTTTCAATCCTCGATAATTAATGTAAGGTCTCTCTGCATGCATCTGTGGAATGGGACTAATAGTGTTTCATTGGATGCTGAGATGGTGTGTGTGACGGTGGCTCAGAACCTGAGCCGGAGTGATGGCTCTAATGGATTTTGACAGGGTAATACCGCCCCCAAGGGGTCAGAAACAGGTTCTTGGTGGCAAAAAAAAAACCCCCCAAACCAAACCAAACCAAAAAATCTCTTTTTAGTATATTAAGCACAGATATAGAGTATATCTGTGTTATCAAAATTTCATGATGAGTGGTGATTAGGAAACAAAATGTCTAAAAAAGGCTGCTTAGGGGGCGCCTGGGTGGCTCAGTCGTTAAGCGTCTGCCTTCGGCTCAGGTCATGATCCCAGGGTCCTGGGATTGAGCCCCGCATCGGGCTCCCTGCTCAGCGGGGAGTCTGCTTCTCTCTCTCCCTCTGCCTGCCGCTCCCCCTGCTCGTGCTCTCTCTCTCTCTCAAATAAATAAATAAAATCTTAAAAAAATGTAGACAAGAAAAGTTGAAGAGAATATTGGAATAAAAACTGTCTATTAACTTTGTTTCTAAAATCTGAACCATCTTCATTAAAAAAAAATCTTATCTTGTGGGGCACCTGGGTGGCTCAGTCAGTTAAGCGTCTACCTTTGGCTCAGGTCATGATCCCAGGGTCCCGGGGTCGGGCTCCCTGCTCAGTGGGGAGTCAACTTCTCCCTCTCCCTCTGCCCCTCCCCCCTGCTCATGCTCTCTCTCTCTCTCTCAAATAATAAATAAAATCTTAAAAAAAAGCAACCTTATCTTGCTCTTGGTTTAACCTTTAACGTGATGTTCAGAGTCCTATCTAGAGGGGGGAAATGGAGTAGCTAAAGAAGCAAGAACCGTCACAGAGATAAGCTCTGAAATTGTGACTGATGTTTAAATTGTATCAAAATAATGTGTTGTTGTTGTTGTTTAACCTTGCAGTTCCTTTAGGAAAATGAGTTTACGAGTTTTCTATATCTGCTTAACATTATAAAGACCAATGCAGTCAGAAGCATTGGTGGTATAGTGGGGAGCATATCTGCCTTCCAATGTAGTCAGAAAATAGGATTTTAGGGCGCCTGGGTGGCTCAGTTGGTTAAGCGACTGCCTTCGGCTCAGGTCATGATCCTGGAGTCCCGGGATCGAGTCCCGCGTCGGGCTCCCTGCTCGGCGGGGAGTCTGCTTCTCCCTCTGACCCTCCCCCCTCTCATGTGCTCTCTGTCTCTTTCATTCTCTCTGTCTCAAATAAATAAATAAAAAAAAAATCTAAAAAAAAAAGAAAAAGAAAATAGGATTTTAAAAATCCTACCTCGTTCACTTCCTGTGTCATCTTGGACAAGGTACCAAACCTCTCTGTGCCTCTGTTTTCCCATCTCTGTAAAATAGACACAATAATAACCCACAAAGCTGTTCCTCTGTTAAGGAGGAAATGAGTTGATATTTTTAAGCACTAGGATCAGTGTCTGGCCCATAGTAAATGCTCTAGAAGTAGCATTTAATGACCCGGAATTATTATTAAACCAGCTTCACAGATGAAGAATTGAGGTCCACAGGGATTGGCCCACCATCGTTCAGGGAACGGAAGAGCCTAAATTTGTTTAGCATTTTAAAAATTAATTCCAGCTTAATTTAAATAAAGTGCACACATTTTAAGGGCACGCCTACCCATGTGTACACTCGTGATCAGAATAAGGGCATTCCCAACACCAGAAGGCTCGCTGGGGTCTCCCCTCAGTCAACACCTCCCCCCGCAAGTTGAGTGCTATTCTGATTTTTCACCGAAGATATTCTGCCTGTTTTGAACTTCATCCAAATGGAGACATACAGTCAGTTTCTTTTATTATCCGCAGTCTGATTTTGAAGCCCAGATGGTCCCACCCTAGAAACTGCCATCTTAACCATTATCCTATACTGTACTGTCTTTTTAAAGCCACGACTCCTTAGGGTGTTCTCATTCTCCCCCTCCTTCCTTTTCCTTGCTCCTTTTTCAACTCTGCCCAAAACGAAGCTGTCCATCGAGCCATTGACGAATTCTAATTGGTCAGTTCTGCGTTAGAAGGCCCCGCACAGCCCACCCCCGCTAGGGGAGGTCCCTCTGCCAGGAAGCACATGATAGGGCACATGTGTCAAGAGGTGGGCCAATGGGAGGAGAGCATGTTCTAAACCGGCCACCCATCCACCAATGGGAGCGCGTTGTTCCTGCCCTCTTCAACTGCCCCAGCCGAGCTGCCTCTGCCTCGTGCCCTTGCAGTTTGACACCTTCCTTGTGTCCTAAAAGAAGGTCCCCTCAAAGCTGCCTAAGAGATGCAGGATGGCGGGCCCCAACTCCCTGCACCCCCCCCTGGGCCTTCTGCACCCCTCCCCTCCCTGGAGTGGATGGGAGGGGAGGCTTTCCCAGACAAAAATAACATATATGTAAAAATGTATGTTTTCAGGGGTTCTGTTGTTTCTTGTTTTTGTTTTTTTTTCTTTGTTAATGGGATAATGCCTTGGGTTTTCTTTTTCTTTTTAAGAAAGTATTTTTAAATTTCAAATATCTTTACAATTTGAACACCCTCTTTCCTTTTTCCGAGTTCTGGGTGCTGATGAGAATCACCAGCCTCCCTCTGTAGCCTCCACCTTGCCCCTCAGAGGTGAGAACCTAGGAGAAGGGAGAGGTGTAGGCGGGCAGAGGATGGGATGGGGTGGAGTTAATAAGAAGGAGCAGGCACATCCTTAGGGTTGAAGGATGAAGAGAAGAAATTTTAAAGTGTGAGATGGATTGGGAGGTGTAGACCAGCTCCAGGGATTACAGGGAAAATGAATGAGATTGTTGGAATGGGTTGATAAAAAAAAAAAAAAAAGGATGTTCAACTGTCCTGGATGAGGGATATTTAAGCTGCAATAAAGATCCCAAAGAGGGCCGCATGGATGGCTCAGTCAGTGAAGCATCTGCCTTGGGTTGAGGTCATGATCTCCCAGTCCTGGGGTCCTGGGATTGAGCCCCACCTTGGGCTTCCTGCTCAGCAGGGAGTCTGCTTCTTCCTCTCCCTCTGCTCCCCCTCCCCCTGCTCATGCTCTCTCTCTCTCCCTCTCAAATAAATAAAATCTGTTTTTAAAAAATCCCAAAGAGATTAGGGAAGAACAATGCTTGATGGCTTACAGATGGGTGGATCCCATGGGCCATTGGGTTATCAGGGTGAAGGGAGTCTCTGGGTCTGAGGGACACTGTGCATTCTCATGCTCACCTTTTCTCACCTTCTCTACCCCAGACAGGCATGACCCTACTCTTTGTACTGGGCTGCATTTTCTTCCCACTGAGCTTCACTGTCCTCTGCTGGGGCCTGCAGAACCACTCCAACCTGCGGATGGAGAGAGCGGAGGCTGTTTTGGTGGCGTCCAAGTAAGAAGACAGGGTGAGGGCATCCTTCCTGGGCCAGGCCTGGTGGAGAATGAGCTCCTGCTTTCAGGAAGAGTTAGTGGTGAGAGCGGAAGCAGTGTGTGTGTGTGTGTGTGTGTGTGTGTGCGCGCACACACACGCACACGCACGCACAAGCCAGGGGGAAATTAAGAGTCAAAAGAAACTGGCTATGGGATCTTTTGCAAGTCATTTAACCTCTCTGAACTTCAGAGCACCCCCCACCACTTGTAAATGGGTTTACTAAGAACACCCACCTTCCGGTCTTCATGGAGACCTCGTGTGAGGATCAGGTAAATTCATGTCTGTGAAATAGGGGTGGCCGACTCCTGCAAGGAACAGGGCTGTAGGCTCTGTGGAGGATGACTGGTGAGCTGGAGGACTCAACATTCAGCCCATCAAATGGGGTAACAGCTGCTTGGCCCCAGCCCAGCATTATGGAGCTAGAACGTGGGCTCCATGTTGTCTGACCTTCTGATTCTTTCTTAAAAGAAGTTGAGCTTTGATGTGAAATCTCCTAATTTGCAAACACTGACAAGTAAGTTAGAATTTAAGAAAATACTGTCCTGGCAACACCATACTGGCTGAAGAAAGCATGTTTGTGGGCCGGATTGGGCCCTTCCGCTGCCAATTTATGACCTGTTTGACACAGCTTAATACACGTGTGAGCTATCTTGGAAACTTAGGTAGGAGAGGGAGCAGGCAGAAGGCAGAATTTACTTGGGTGTCTAGGTGAATTCCTGGAAGACAGAACAGTGTGTCTGCCTGCTGTAATTCACGTCGTCCAGAGAGAAGCCACGACTTGACCAGGTTTGTAGTCCTGAATCAAGTAGTCACATTACGGTGCTCTACCATCGCCCATCCTCCCCCCAAACTCAGCTTCGCTCTTTGGCTTTGGAGCTATCCAGTTTTGCCAGTTCTCACAGCTGTGTTATCTTGGGCAAGTTTTTTGTCTTTTTTTTTTTTTTTCCTTAAATCTCTGAACCCATTTCTTGTCTATAAAACAAATATTGACCATCTGGGAAGATTAAATAAGAATGAACATAAACCACCTTGCCTCATGCCCAGCACGTAGTAAACACTCAAGAAGTTGGGTCCTTTTCCCCCTTAGGGTTAGGGTTAGCCTTGGGGTCAAGAAGCTAGGTGCACTATTGTCCTTAAATTGTCCCTAACTCCTTCTGCCAAAGGCCGGAGACCTCTCAGTCTGTTCCTTCCATGTGCCACTAGAGGGCAGCACAAAATTGCAAATCCAGCCCTTTGCCTCTCTTTTTGGGGAGGAAATGGAATGGTCTTTGGACAGGCAAAGACAAATTGTGGGGTTGCTTATTGAGGTGTACCTTAGGGTAGGCCTGGAAACCAAAGTACGGTTTGGGTACAGGCCCCACGTCATGCAGAAGCCCAGAGGACAGTGGGGTTCAGGACAGGAAGGCCAAATTCCAGGAAGGCAGCACGAAAGGGTGAGCAGCAGCTTAGAGGCCGGCGGGGTTCCAGCTGGGCCTCGGACATGCAGTGTGACCCTGGCCAAGTCACTGTGCTTCAGTTTCTTCGCAGGTGAATGAGGGGTTTGAACCAGCTAATCCCTGGGGTCCTTTCCCACTGGGGAAGGACCTTTCTTACTGTTGTTCTGTGAAGCCCTCGGGGAAGGGGAGCCAAGAAGATAATAGACCTGAAGAAAAAGAAAGTGACCAGTGCTTAGGGGAGGCCAGGAGAGGCCAGGTAGCCTGAGGGACAGGGCGGGAGCATCCTCCCCTTCCTGGCGGGTTTTCAGAGAGGCAGGGTTTCCTCACCCTCTTCAAACCTGGCAGCCACTCTGATACCCAGCATGGGAGGTCTCCTGCCTCTTCTAACTATGTGACCTTGGGGAGGGCCACCGAAGGCTTCAGGACCATTCCTTGCCCCGTAAGAACGCGACAAGTGCCTTTACCTCCGTGCTATTACAGTTGGTAGACAAGATCACCGGACAGCCTTGCAGCGAAGACTCGATCTAAAGGCACCTCACCTACACCTTATAGTTTTCCCCCTTCCCATTGGAGTGAAGGATACGGGGCGGGGGGGGGGGGTGTCTCTGAGCCTGCAGGAGGCTGTGTTGAGTTGTTCTTATTCTCATCCAGTCCTTAAACTCATCCTTCAGAGACAGCAAGATGCACAACTTTGTCTCATTCCCTCCCCAAAGGAATCCTTTTTCTCTCTGCTGGAGTGGCGCCCCTAAACTGGGACCCCAGCAGGCCACTGAGGGGCAAGCATTGGGAGGCACTGGCAGAGGAAGAAATGGCAGGCATTTGCAATGTGTTGGTGGGAAAAAGGGTCAAGCCCCCATCTGGGGGCTCAGAGCCCCCTCCCAGCTGGCCAGGGAGCCCAGGGCCACCTTCCTCCCCAAGAGGAGAGCCCCACACTCCCTTGGCCCATGTCCCCAGCAGCCCCCTGTGCCGCAGCTGCTGTCTCTTTAAGGGCCTCCCCCTCCCTCTTTCTCTGCTCCCCCCATCTCTGTCGCAGCCGCTGCTGTGGCTCAGAGCTGCATGGGGAGACGCTGCTGCAGGTCCGGTTTCTTGGTGTCTGGTCGGTGCCATCATTCCCCACCCCTCCCCCGCCCTCCCCAAGCTGGTGACTCCCCCTCCCCCTCCCCCTCTCCACCGAGGGGGCAGGGGGCTGGGCAGGAACTCTCTATAATGCCCCGCGCAGCCTCCAGGCCGGGCGGTGGGGACCGTGGCGGCAGTGAGAGGCGGGAGAGCCGAGCTGACCGCTGACCACTTGCCGGGCCGCTCCTCTTGTCTCCCTCCCTCCCTCCTCCCTCCCTCCCTCCTCCCTCCCTCTCAGGGCTGGCACCACAGTCCCACCCCGCCTTCTCGGGTCCTCCCAGCCTCTCCACGTAAGCCCCCCCTCCCCACCTGCCTCTCCTCTCCCTCCCCTCCCCCACCCGCATCCTCCTCCTCCGGTACCCTTTCCCTCTCTGTCCTCTTATCAAGTCCTCTCCTCTTGTCTCGCTTCCAGCCCTCTGGCCAGCTTCCTCCCGCTCCCTTTCCCGGATCCTCCCTCTACCCAGTCTCTCCCCATTTCCCCAGTCTCATCTAACTCCCTTTCTCCCTTCCTCTGGTCTGACTCGCCTGCCCCATCCCGTCCCCGCCCTGTCCCCTTTGTGCCCCTTTTTCTTTTTCTCTCTCCCTCCCTGGCTTGGTGTCCCTTCTCCACCTCTAACTCCCTTCAGCTCGGCCTCCCTGTCCCCTTGCGGCCGCCAGCCTCCCTGCCCAAGGCCTGAGCCACCATGCTGACCCCAATGGTGGCTGGGGGGGTGGTGTTCCCCGGACTCTTTCTCCTCTCCAAGAACACGCTCCAGCGACTGCCCCAGCTGCGCTGGGAGGAGGCTGACGCGGTCATTGTCTCAGCCAGGTAAACTGCATCCCTTCCCCCGGCCCCTCTCCCCTTCTCAGGCATTATGGGGGTGGAAGGGACCCCAGTCCTTCCCTGGACCCTTGGCCCATTAGGGACTGGTGGTTCCTGAAGTGGTTGGTGGGCTTTACCTCCAAGCTGCCTGCCCCCTTCACTGCCTTACTCACTGTCCCAGGAGACCTCGTCCAGACCCAGCCATCTGGTCTACTAGTATCCAGACTGCTTTTCTTTCCTCTCCCCCATTCACCCTCCCACCCTCCAAAACAGGACCAGCATGTGACTAAAACATTCCTATAAGATATTAGGGGCAAGGGGCAGAGAGCTGTGTATTAGTCAGGGCACATGTTTGGGGGTACAAGGGACAGAGGAGTGAACGGTAGAACTCTGTACAAGCTAGAATGAGGGCCAGAGTTGGGGAGGGAAGCATGGGGACAGTCAAAGAGTGAGCAGGAAAGTGACCAGGGGAATTCAGGGTCACCGAGGAGTGGCCTGGTGACTGGGTGGCTGAGCGCTGTGAGAACAGGCCGGGGGCACCCCCTTGCCATCCAGTGCTGTCCCTGTGCTGCCCCTCCCAGGGAAGAGACCTTGTTATCAGCATTGTCTCACCTCAAGATGACCTCCCTTGTGTCCTCCTGAGGCCACTCAGTGTCCACGACTGACCAAGGGAAGGAAGCTGGCAGGGAGGAGTGGGGTGCACTGAGAAGTAGCAGCGGGAAGTCCTGGAGCCTGGGGTGGGGGGTGAGCCCCGGGCAAGCCGGCCTCAGGCAGAGACGGGCAGAGAGTGGCCCGAGGCGCAGTAACTGGACAGTAAAGAGGAGAAACTGAGGGCTGTGTCTCCTTCCTCTACCTCTGGTCCCTCTTTCTCCCTAGGCTAGTGTCCTCTGTCCAAGCCGTCATGGCCTCCACCGCTGGCTACATCGTCTCCACCTCCTGCAAGCACATCATTGATGACCAGTAAGTGCCACGAGACCACCTTGGCCCAAGTTCCCGCAGCCCGTGTGCGTGTGTGACTCCCGAGGACCCCAGGTCTTCCAGGGGACTCCTTCAGTGGTCCCCAAACCCTTCACTTGGGACTGAGCAAGTTAACTGCATTAGCTGCAACTCAACACCCAGGAATAAATTTATCCATGTCCTGTCCTTTAAGGTCAGAGCCAGGGGGAAAAGGAGTGGGGATCAAAAAGGATTGTCAGAGTGGCTCCTAGGCTTCCTGGCCTCTCATATCATAGTAGGTCCTGTGTGCCCTTTCCTCCCCACTTCCTCCCTCCCTTACATCCCTCAGACCCCCTTTCTAACCAGCACCCAACTGGGGTGCCTCCCTCCTCATGCCAGGCTCACCCCTCTGCTCCTCCCCGAGTGCAGGTGTCCAGTCCCAGCTCTGTGCGCAAGAGGGAGACAGGAGAGAGATGACAGAGACAAGGCCACTAACGGCTGGGCCGTGGGGGGGTGCGGGTGGGGGAGGGGAAGGGTGAAGAGGCCAGAAGTTGGCGCTGGCAGCTGCCGCAGTGCCTGGTGCTTGCCAAAAAAGCCCAGGCCTGCGATGTGGGGCCGGAGGAGGCAGGAGAGGGGCCCTGTCCGTGGTGCTGACGGGCCAGCTCCAGGTGACCCGCGGGCTGCTGCCGAATGGCCCGGCAGGGTGCTGAAGACGCCCCGCGCTTAACTTCCGGCTCTGACCCCCTTCTCTGGAGACTGTTGGGCTGCAGGAACATTGTCTGGAGGACCCTGGCCTGGCGGCGCCCCTCTTTCTCTACAGATGAGTTCCCCTATCTGTGGAGTGGGGTACATCCCTTCCTGGAAGGGCTACCCTGAGGAGGCATTGAGCTGCGGGAGTCAAATGCCTAAAGCAGTTCTGGCTCTTGTACAGTGGGTGCTTAACTCTTTCTTCAGATCCCATTTGGTAACTTGGCTTCCTCTTCCCCTCTGCCCTTCTGCTCCACCCCTGGGTCTAAGATGAGCCTGGATTCCCAGGCATCTCTTGCTCTCATCTTTTCACACAGAGGTCACCTTTCCACTCTTACATTTCCTGCCCCCCCCCACGCCCACCCCCAGGTCTGTTCTTATCCCTTCCCCTGTAATCCTCAGGTGGGTGGGGGAATATCAGGGTTAATCCAGGGACAACAGCTGTTCCTACTCCTGAGCACCTAACTGCTGAGAGTGTGCGGACGGTTTTAACTCTTCAAGTTAAACCAGGACTAGTCCCCCCACAAGCCACATGGCTCCTGGGGCTGGCTCTCCCAGCCACTCCTGCTCCAACTCCACTTGGGCCAGTCGGACCCCTTTCCACCAGGGCTCTCCCTGCTTGTCTAACCTGGGTTGCTGCTCCCTCTCTTCTCTCCCTTTCTCCAAGTTCCAGCATGGGTCTCGGGTTCTCTTTGCCCCAAATCATCCCTGCTGGAGTGGGCTGCCTGTCCCCTTGTAGGCAGTCTTCCTAGGGTTTGCATTCTGTCTCCATCTCACCCGATCCTTCGCTGGCCTCCCCGCTCCCCGCCCCAGGCCCTCATTCCTCTTCTCCCTTGGGCAGCTCCTCATATAGGGTCTCAGCTCCTTTTCTTCATTACAACGGCTGACTTTGCTTTCATCCCTCCACCTAGCTGGGCCAGTTCCCTGACCTCGCACTCCCACCTCAGACCTGCCACGGGGCTACAGCATTTAAGAGAAAGTGCTCAACGTGCTGAGTCAAGAAGAAAAATGCAATGTTGCATATTCATGTGCTTTTCATTTTTGTTTACTCTCAAAGTACAAGGAACTTTCTCTGTTCTTGACTCCTTTTGCTCAGCGTTTTCTCCTTAATGCTTGGCTGTACCTGAAAAACAACAACAACAACAACAAGAGGTTGGGCCGTGTTCAGGCAGAACAAGCAGCACTAACGGCACCACCAAGTCCCCAGTGAGGCTTGTCTGTGACACCTGTCTCGAATCTTCTAGGGACAGTGGAACCAGACTTCCCATGGTTGGTTATTCCTTGGCCAAGTCACCTAGTCTCTCAGTTTCCTCATCTGTAAAGTGGGGGTGGTAACCATCCCCACTTTGTGTAGGGTTTCTGTGGGGAGTGAATAAGTTTATGCATGTAAACGATTTTGGATATTAGAACAGTGCCTGCGTGTCAGTGGATGTCAGCAATACGATCGCTCTCCACTGCTCTTGCCTCTTCTGCTGTTATTGTCCTAACCTCAGCTGTCTCGCAGATCTTGCCTGAGCTTGCTTTCTCTGTCACTGCCCTGTGGTCTGTGGCTGTCCTTTGGTGTCTTTTCCCTACCTCACCTCTCCCCATATTGCAGAGAGAGAGAGAATATGAATGAATGAATGAATGAATGAATGAATGAATATGAAAAATGGGTGGGTTCTGAGGTCAGACAGTCTGGATTTGATTCCCAGCACCCTTACCTACCAGCGTTGTGACCGTCCCACCTTGGGCCAGTTTCTTGCCCTCTACCCCTGGGTTCCATCACGGACCTCGAGAGTCCACTTCCGTCTCAGGGTTGTTGTGAATATCACTTGCTCCGGTGGCACGTCCAGTGCCGACCCTGGCACCTGGTCCCTGCTCTGTCCATCTCCTTTCCTCTCTGATGCCCCCCTCTCTCTCTGCCCAACAGACACTGGCTTTCCTCTGCCTACACGCAATTTGCAGTGCCCTACTTCATCTATGACATCTACGCCATGTTCCTCTGTCACTGGCACAAACACCAGGTCAAGGGGCACGGAGGGGACGAAGGGGGAGCCAGAGCCCCGGGCAGCATCTGGGCCGTGGCGCGCGGCTACCTGCACAAGGAGTTCCTCATGGTGCTCCACCACGCCGTCATGGTGCTCGTCTGCTTCCCACTGTCGGTGGTGAGTCGGGGTGCCGAAAGCCAGGGCCTCCTGTCCTGCTCACGCCAGCGCCGCAGGAGCCCGGGGAGCCCTGTGGCCGGGTCCCCCAGGGGCAGGGCAGGCCCAGGATGGAGAGTTCCCGCAGAGGGTTTTCTGAGCACCAGGCCAGCCCCAAACAGCGAGAGGGTCTGGGCTCAGCCTGGCCCGGGCTGGATATGCCCAGCCGTGGTGCCTGGGAGCTGTGGTTGCAGATCTCTGAGCCTCAGTTTCCTCGGCTGTAACATAAGGTATAGAGGCTCCCGCGCGGGATGGTTGGAGGGATACGGTGACGTCACGCTCGCAGCTTGGCCGCTGTACACTAGAGGTGTTCAGACCTTCCGAGCTGAGCCTCTCCCAACAGTGGCCGCAGAGAAGAGAGGGAGGGAGTCCAGGGAGAGGCCAGGCTAGTTCTCCCTGTCCTCCGCAGGTGTGGCGTCAGGGCAAGGGCGATTTCTTCCTAGGCTGCTTGCTGATGGCTGAGGTCAGCACCCCCTTCGTCTGCCTTGGCAAGATCCTCATCCAGGTGAGAGGGGGCCGGAGGCTGTGCAAGCCTGAAGGCAGGGCACTTTCAGGGACCTTCAGGGATTCTTTTTTTTTTTTTTTTTTTAAAGATTTTATTTATTTATTTGAGAGAGAGAGAATGAGAGACAGAGAGCATGAGAGGGAGGAGGGTCAGAGGGAGAAGCAGACTCCCTGCCGAGCAGGGAGCCCGATGCGGGACTCGATCCAGGGACTCCAGGATCATGACCTGAGCCGAAGGCAGTCGCCCAACCAACTGAGCCACCCAGGCGCCC
>NC_138373.1:15500781-15552580 GCF_054177405.1 Leptonychotes weddellii | reverse complement strand
TTTTTTTTTTTTAAAGATTTTATTTATTTATTTGAGAGAGAGAGAATGAGAGACAGAGAGCATGAGAGGGAGGAGGGTCAGAGGGAGAAGCAGACTCCCTGCCGAGCAGGGAGCCCGATGCGGGACTCGATCCAGGGACTCCAGGATCATGACCTGAGCCGAAGGCAGTCGCCCAACCAACTGAGCCACCCAGGCGCCCCCTTCAGGGATTCTTTAGCGGGCCGGGCCCGGGTCAGGGGAGGCGGGGCGCAGGGGGCCGCGGAGGGGAGGGGCGTCGGAGTTGCCCGCCCCCACCCTGCTCTGCGCCCCGCCCCCCTGCCCTCTGACCGCCCCGCCCACCCACCGCAGTACAAGCGACAGCACACTCTGCTGCACAAGGTGAACGGGGCCCTGATGCTGATCAGCTTCCTCTGCTGCCGGGTGCTGCTCTTCCCCTACCTGTACTGGGCCTACGGGCGCCACGCCGGCCTGCCGCTGCTCGCCGTGCCCCTCGCCATCCCGGCCCACGTCAACCTGGGCGCCGCGCTGCTCCTGGCCCCCCAGCTCTACTGGTTCTTCCTCATCTGCCGCGGGGCCTGCCGCCTCTTCCGGCCCCGGGGCTCCACGCCGCCCTCTCCTTGTCAGACCCAGGACTGAGGGTGGGGCCGGGGGACCCTCCACCCCCCCCCTCCCCATACCTTGGGGACGGGGCTCTGGGGCTGCCCGGCAGGAGGTGGGAGCCAGGGCCCTCTTGCCCTGGCGGCCCCAGGACCGACAACAGGTGCACTGCAAAGGGGCGGGACATCTCTGCTCCCGGGCTGAGGGGCAGGGAGCCGGTGAAAGGCAGGGAGGGGGTGCCTCTTCTCCCAGCAGTGCCTGAGCTGAAGGTAGCGAACCCCTTCCTGCGCACCCCTTCTCCCATCACCAACCCTGGGGCCCTGGGGATGCAAAGGACAGAGGAAGGGGGCATCACTTCCCATCCACTGAGGGCTAGACGGCCATGGGGAAACTGACTCAAGGGGACCAGGACTCCGAGGATGTGGGGGAGGCCCTGCTGCCAAGGCCATCCCAGCCTGTTCCCCTGCTGCAGACTCCCCTCGGTTCCGCACCATCTGAGAGGGAGGGGATACCCTAACTAACCCTCCCCCCCCCGCCCCCGCAGGCCTTGCTTGGGGCTAGCTGCCTCCACTGCTCCTCTCTCTCAGGGAGGCCAGCCTGAGGGATCTTATTTATTTTATTTATTCGCCCAAATCCATACTAGTCTGTGGGGGTGGGGGGAGGGAGGTGGCTGCTACCCCCAACCTTCCCAGTGCTGAGCAATCCCGGGGGCAGGTGAGGGGGCACCCCGTCCCTTCCCCACTAGGCTGCACATCTTGCCCTCGGGCCCCGGCATGTCCCTGGTGCTACAGACCTCTCAAGGCTTCCTCCAGTCTGGGGTCAGGGGACCCTGGGAGGTGCTTTCCAGACCGCTAATAAAGACGATCTGATCTGCGTGAACGCCACCAAGGCCCTCTTCACCCAGTTCTTTGGTGCGGGGAAGGGTGGGGGTCTGGGGGTAGAAAGCACAGATGGCCCCAGGACCCCGGGATGGGGCAGGACCCCCTGCCTGGTTATCCAAGCAGTCAGGCAAGAAAAAAGCAGACTTTTATTCCTCAGCAGGAGAGGAGGGCGGGTTTGGGCACTGAGGGCAGAGTCCAGGGCCCTTGTCCGGCTCCTCAGGCCCCTTTCTGGCAGCTCCTATGGGATATGAGATCAGAAGTGGGAGGCCACACCCTGCCTCCTTAGGCTTTTGGGTCCTTCAGCCTCTCCCAAGGCAGGCTGAGGTGGGAGGGACCCGGGAAAGGGGGGCCTTACATGTGTGTGCAGAACTGGTAAAGGAGGAAGAGGAAGGCTACTACCAGAGCGCCCACCAGGATGTGATGGAAGAACTCGGAGTTGGATCCTGTTAGACAAGGAGGGGAAGATGGGGATCCTGCCTCCTCTCCAATGGAAGGGCCAAGGGCAGCTCTTCTCCAGGCCCTGGCAAGGAAGGAGGCCCCTTCTCAAGTGGGTTCATACCTGAGTTAACAAAGATGACAGGTTTCTCTCCAATAAACTGGGCCACAGCCAGGAGCCTGGCTTGGTCTGAGTCTGGGTAATCAAAGAAGTCGGGTCTGTCTATGAAGAGCAGAGACCCTGCTCCCCGGACCGAGGTGCTGGCCCGCTCCCGGCTGGGTGCTAGGGAGCAAAGTCTATGTCAAGAATCAAGCAGACCCCTGCCCTCTACCCCAGGAGGCTGTGGCTGACCCAGGACCCTGCCAGGCCACACAGCCTTAGTGTGGCTGGGAAGGGGTTTGATTTTGTTCCAGGAACATCTTAAGGATCAACTGAGATCTCCATGCGAAGGCCCCTGCTGGATGTGGGGTGGGGGGGTGGGGGGGAGAGACGGGCAGGGAGAGGCAGGCCCTTGCTTGGCCTCCCAGCTCCTAAGGCAGATTGACCCTTCACCCCAAGACTTCTCCTCCCCACCGCTGCCAGGACAGCTTCCCACCTGTTTCTACGGCCCCCAGCCCAACCAGCCACACCCATGCCCGCGCCCACTGCCACAGCCTCATGACCCTTCCACTCCTGTGACAGGGGTGGGGGCTCTGTGATGTCACAGCCTGGGGCCATCGTGAGCATAAGCCCTGGAGTGAGGGGAGAGAGAAAGTGCTGGGAGCTGGGAACTTCCCCCCAAGTCCCCACGTCAGAAGAGGACACTTTGGGACCACCCCCTCATCTCCCCCAGGGCCTTCATCCTTTGATTGGGGTGATGTCAATGATAAAACAGTAATAGGGGCAGCGCCAACATTTAGAAATAGGAAGGACTTGGGGGCAAGCTTGCTGGAAGCTGGGACTAAGGAGAGCTGCCTTTGTAGAGCAACACGGTCTTTCCTGGGGTGGGGGGCAGGGAGAAACACCTCCAGTTACCCCCGGAATCCACTCTCTGCATGGCCTCCCTTACCCATCACAGCTAGCCTGTCCTCATTACACAGACAAGGGAACCAAGGCGCAGAGGGGCAAAGTAATGTGGGCGACGCACACTTCCCAGGGCTGTGCATTTTCCTCTCTGAGGCTCCCCCCTGCTTTGGGTCCCCAAATTCACGTCCCTTAGTGCTCAGCTGAGGACGACCCTGGGGTTGGGAGCCGGGAGAAATAACAGGCGCTTCCCACTAGGTGGCAGCAGTGCTCACGGGTGCCTGTTTCCCTCCCACCCGCGAGGGCACCGCTCCCGCTCCTCCAAGCCCTCCTCCCGCCTCTTCCCGCAGGTGCTGCAGGAAAAGGTACCGCTGCGGGAACGGCAGGCACGGGGATTGTCAGAGGAAAGGCCCCGCCCATCTCGAGGCCTGTCTCTTGGTCACCCACAGCGCCCTCGCAGGCTCCTCTCTCCGGGTGGGCTCCCCCAAGGGCCATCCCATTTCCCATTTCCAATCCCTGCTTTTCTCTATTTGTCCCTTCCCAACAACCACTGTCAATCCTGCGGACCTCCAAGAGTTAGCTCTCCTCTGATTGGCAGGAGGGCCTGTCTGTCACAGATGTGTCCCGCCCCACCCAAGCCCAAGGACAGTTCAGGGTCTTCTTGGTTTGATTACACAGATGCCTGTTCAAGAGTCTCCGGCAGTCCCGGTTCTGTGACTTCCCCCAAATCAGGCATGTGTCTGTGGCATGTTGGGAGGTCCTCTGTCCTATGATGGAGGCGCCCTCCTCCCCTGGGTCCCCACCCCTCCTCTTTCTTGCCCTCAGGGGCTACCCTCTCAAGCGTCCTCACAGTAGCCCCTGGGGAGGTCCTTGCCCTGCTCAGCTTCTATTTCCTAAACGGTAAAGCTCAGGGAGGAGAAAATGAGGGGAAAGGAGACAGACTAACATCTACGGGACCTCCTGTGGGCCCCTATCCCCTACACTTCTCTCTTCTGGGAAAGAGGAAGTGACTTAGCCGAAGTCAGGCACGTGAGGAGCAGCTAGGAGTCCGGCTCCTGACCCCGGGCCAGGGTTCCCAGCCCAGGCCTGTCTGAGGCTGCTGCCACCGTTTAGCCGCGGGAAGGGGTCCAGAGCCTTTAGCCGTTGGAGTGGATCTTGCCATTTCCTCACTCGCCCCAAAAGGATGCAGCTGCCCTGTCCCCCAGAAAAGGCTCCTTTGACACACGCAGTGACTTCTCATTCATTTATTCATCCAATCATTAAGTACATGCATTGAGCCCCTGCTCTGTGCCAGGCTCCATTTATGGCTTAGAGAGAAATCACCAGGGCACGGTCTCTGCCCTCAGGGATCACAGGGGAAAGAACTCTTGGATGCACATCATTATAGACAGATAACCCCTAAGGGGCTGTCTACACTTGCTGTCTCTGCTCCCTCACCTTTAACGACCTAGCTTCGTCCTCACTGCTCCACTGAAGCCACTTTTGCCAAGTCTACCAATGACCTCTTAACTTGCCAAATCTAATGGTTACTTCTGCTCAGTCCGTCTGTCTCGCAGCAGCGCGCACATGCCCCTGCCTCTTGGCGTGGGAGCCATGCTCGCCCATTTTCAGGGTCCCCCCCTTCTCCAGCCAGCTCAGCCTTGGACCTTCTCTTTTCTGTCTATATTCTCTCTCCCTAGGTGATCTCATTCAGTCTCATGGCTTTAAATACCATCTATATGCTGGTGACTCACAAATGTATATTTCAAGCCTAGTCCTCTCCTCTGAGCTCCAGACTCCTCTACCCAGCTTCCTGCTTCGTGTCTCTTTATGTCCAAAACCATCTCCAACTCAGTAGATCCCAAATGGAGCTCTTGGTTCTCCTATCCCAAACTGAGCTCCTGCTTTCCTTCGCCGCAAAGGGGTCTCACCATTCCTTGAGATGCTCTGCTCCACACCAACACCCAGGAGTCATCCCAACGCTCTTCCTCTCTGTCTCCTGACAGAGCCGTCATCAAGACCTGTTGGCTCAATTTCCAACATAAATCTCAAATCCATCCGCCTCCCTGGCAGCTCCATTGCTGCCACTCTTTCAAGTCAACCCCATTCCTCCCCTGGTATTTCGACAGCCTGTGGACCGGGGGACTTCTCTCTGTTCACTCCTCCCTCGAGGAGAACAGAGAGAAGAACGCTCAGCCCTCCATGACTTAAAACCCTCCAATGGCTTCCCCTGGTGCCTGTGTGATTATGAACACCTCACCCTGAGCTGCAAGCCTCTTGCCCAGCCCCATCCACCCACCCACCTCAGTTCTTAACACGGCCCCCCTCGCTCAGCACACTCCAGTCTTTGCACACACCTGTGCCTAGGACACCTTGCCCCCCACCCGTGAACTGGCTAACTTCTCCTATCTTCCGAGTCTCAGTTGAGACCACACTTGGCACAGGAGGGCAACTCCCATGGCCTTCGGATCATGCCCTATCCTATCACTGCATCGGAATTGTCTGTGTATCTGTCTCTTTCCCCTACAAGGCCCTGGAGCTAGAGATCACTGATCTTGGTCACAGACTTGCACCAAAGCATATAGTAGGTGTCCAATAAATATTTATTAGCCAAATGGATGGATAAAAACCTTTCCACAAGCCAGCGCTCAGCACTGTCTGCCATTTGCCCCACAACTGGCTCGAGCTCCCACTTCATCCTCACCTTGCCCCAACAAGGCTTTCTGGAGCCGTGCTGCTGGGCCTGAGCTAAGCCCCCGGCAGGCAGCAGCAGAGGAGGGCAGGACTTCTTGGCCAGCTTGCTCCCCCCATTCCCCGCAGGCCCACGTCTGCCTCTTGCCAAACCCACCAGCTCTAGTCCTGGATGGGGGTCTCCCTTGATCCTGCCTCCTCTCTTATCCTGGATAGCCCCAAAGGAAACCTGACGGTTGCTTTTAAATAGATATTATTTTAATGTATTCTTTTGAATAGGGAACAGAGGCGAATGGTACAAAATCCAAAGGGTACAAAAGCATAGAAAATAAGACTTTCCTATTCTTGCCCTACCCTACCCTCCAGCAATCTCCTCAGAGCTTGATGTAGTTACCACTTTCTTGGGCAGCCTTCCAAGGATAAGTTATGCACAAAAAAAAACCCGGACACATATAAACTCCTTTCTCCCCATTCCATTCATACTGTTCTGCGCCTTACTTTTTTAGGTGAAGCTGCGATTGGGAAGACGGCTCTGAACAAGTGTGTGCATACAAGTACAAGGGCCTCTTTCTTTGTTGTGGCTGCATACTCTTTCACCGTTTGAAATTGTGTCAGAACTGATTGAACTGATCCCCTGCTCGTGGACATTTAGGTTGTTTCCTGTCTTTTGTCATTGCAAACATGCTGCGTTAAAGAACCCTGAACTTTGATTATTTTGCTCATGGGCCAGCATATCTGTAGGATAAAATCCTAGAAGTAGAATTTCTGGGTCAAAGAGTCTGTGTATTTGTCATCTTGGTATCCACCATCAGAATGGCCTCCGCAGAGATGGTGCCCATTTACCCACAGCGTTGTACACATTGTGTGTTAACAGATGCTTTGAGTTTTGTCATCTGGTAGGTGATAAGTGCTATCTCAGTGTGGTTTGACTTTGCATTTCTCTCTCTTTTTTAAAAAAAATCGTGTATTTTAAAAAAATACACATAGTATTTCTATCTTAACCATTTGCAAACATACGGTTCAGTAGTGTTAAGTACATTCACATTATTGTGCAACCACACTTCTCTTACTTTTAAATCACAATACTTCGGGGTGCCAACTGAGGGCTAGGCCCAGCTTGAGGGAGCCTCCATGGCACTCCCTGGTGGTGGGGGAGACAGAAATGTAAACAGGGGGTAGAACGGAGCCTAAGGTAGCCCATTGGAAGCTAGGGGGTGGGGTGGGGATACTCTAGGAAGACTGCTAGGAAGAGGTGACCCAGGATGACTCCCGAAGGAAGGGAAGCTCTTCCAGGCCAGGGGGGTCCTGTGAGCAAAGGTCCAGAGGCCTCGGAGATCCAGGTGTGTTCTAGGAACCGCAAGTAACGTTCCTGCCAGACAGCCACGTTTCGGAGAAGACATGGTCTTGGGCCGAAGGGCCTTAAAGGCCACTGTGAGGACTCTGTTTTGGGGGGACGGCGGGTTTGGGGCAAAGAAGAGCAAAGGTCCAAGGCTGGAGTTTGACAGGCAGATGGCAGGGTTTCGGGTGGGAAATGGCACACTGGTGAGGGACTGGACTGCAAGGCTCCGGGGCGTTCAGAAGGAAGCCCGACGCCCTTCCCCACCTGGCGGACAGAACTGGAGATGGCAGGGGGTGGGGTGAAGGAGGGGACCCCGGCCCTTGGGGGCTGAGTTGGGCCACAGGAGAGACGCCTGAACGGCTACAGAGAAGAGGCGTGGGGAGGTGGGGGGGAAGCCACAGCCTCGGACCTGTCGCCTCCCTCAGACTGTGAGGTTCCCGGGCCCGGCTCGGAGACCCCCAGATCCCAGGCCAGCGAGAGCGGGCCGACCAGATCCCCGGCACCTGCCCACCCCGGGGTCACTGCGGATCTCTAAGCCCCGCCCTTACGGATCTGGGGAGGGGAGGGCCCGCCAGCCTACTCCCTCCCCCCGCGCTCTCTCCGTGGGGGAGGGGCGTGAGGATGCGCGGGGGGCGGGGGAGGAGGAGGAGCAGGCGTCGCCATGGCAACCAGGCGGGTGGTCCGGCGCCGCAGACCCGGGAGGGAGGCGAGGACACGGCCGGGGAGGCCGGCGCCGCGGGCTCGGCGCGGGGGCAGGGGCGGGGGCCCGGGGTCTCCGGGGAGTTGGGGAACACCGGGCAGTTCTCGCCGCTGGTTCCCGGTGGCGCAGGGAGCCCGTGTGTCTGCGAGTGTGTGCCGGCGAAGTTCTCCGCGGTGGGTTAGTGCATGTGTGCGAGCGTGCGCACGTGGGCGCAGGCGTGTGCGCGGGAGTGCCCGTGGGTGTGTGTGTGTGTGCGTGTGGTGTGCACTCGCGTGCGCCCCGGCCTGTGCCCGGCGGGCGCGGGCGGGAGAGTCCCGCCCCCTCCCCAGCCTCCGGCCGCCCCTCCCCGCCCCCCCGCCGCCTGCGCCGGCTGCTTCCTCGCCTCCACCTCGCTCACCCCCTCCTCCCCGCACTTTCTCCGGCTCTCCCTCCCTCCCTCTCGGCTCTCACCGCCGGACTCCGCGCTCTTCTCGCTGGCCGCCGAGGGAGTCGCCGGCCGCCACCGCCCAGCCTGTACCTGCCGCCCCCCCGCCCAGGGCTTGGGCACCTGTTGGAGGCACAGACACAGGTGCAGAGGGCTGGGCCGCCGGGGGCGTGAGGGTGAGGGAGCGCGTGTGTGGTAGCCTGTGAGGCCACGGCGTGCTTAGCTCCCTGGAGGCTGCAATTTCTGGCTCCTCTTGGAGAGCCAGTCTCAGGAGGAGGCGTCCGAGGCGGGGGTCCCCCGCGGGGGGCTGCAGGGTAGGGGGGACCAGGCACGCAGGTAGGCAGGCCGATCCTGGGGCTGAATGAAGGGACAGCGGGCCATGAAAGCCTAGAGGGGTGGGTGACACCCGGCCCAGACAGGCCCCTGGTGCAGAGGGATGGACAGAGCCTAGGAGAGGCAGAGGGGGCCTGCAGGGCTGCTTCAGAGGTAGGCAGGGCCCAGGGGCAGACGGCATCCCAGGATGAGGGGCAGGAGCTGGGAAGATGGCATCAGGACTGTCCAAAGGTATGTGGGCATGGCCGAGGTGGAGCCAGGACCTATCTGGGGGAGTGGGCTGGCAGCCCAGCCCCAGTGCAGCGAAGCTGGGGGTCTGGAGGGCTCAGGCCTCCTGCCTGCCCACCAGCTGGCCCAGGCCACCCTCTCCCTCCACACCTGGGAAGGGAAGCCAGGGAGGGCCCCACCAACTGGGGAGGTTGCCGCCTGGGGCTCACGCTCTCTTGGACCTCCCTCCTGCAGCCAAGGGTGCTGCATGAGGGGCCGCAGGGGCGACCGCATGACCATCAACATCCAGGAGCACATGGCCATCAACGTGTGTCCTGGGCCCATCCGGCCCATCCGGCAGATCTCTGACTACTTTCCCCGCCGGGGACCAGGACCTGAAGGCGGGGGCAGGGATTTCAGGGAGGCCCCTGCCCGCCTGGCACCCCTGGCCCTGGCCCCGCCTGCAGCCCTCCTTGGGGCCACCACGCCCGAGGATGGAGCGGAGGTGGACAGCTATGACTCGGATGATACCAGTGAGTCTGGGGGTTGAGGGGGGGTGCTTCTGGGCTGTGGAAAGGGGCTGGGGCCCTGCTGGGCGTGTTGGGGGAGGCGGGCTCTGCCTCCAGGGCTGCAGTCAGCGTGGAGATTACAGACAGTTTCCGAAAGGCTCAATATTCAATATTTCTGCTGAGACACTCAACCACCCACACAGCCCCAGTTGCGGCCCAGCCGGGGACCCAGATGCTCGCGCGCACCCCCCCCCCCCGCAGGCCGCCAGATGCCCAGGCACGCGCACCTTCCCCAGCCTGCCCACGGGTCTCTCACACACACACCTGTCCTTACACACTGCCTCACGCTGGTCTTTCCTCTTCTCCAGCCGCCCTGGGCATGCTGGAGTTTGACCTTCTCTACGACCAGGCCTCCTGCACTCTGCACTGCAGTATCCTCAGGGCCAAGGTGGGTACTCCCGGCCTCCCAAGCCCTGGCCCCGTTTGCCTGTTTCCAGGTCCCCAGGTTGGACCCCTCCTCCTCCCCCCGACCCCTATCCCCCGGCACCCTTCTTCTTGACTCTCCACACCCCGAGGATCCACTCTGCAGCGGGAGGGAGGGAGGCAGGGCTGGGAGCTTGCAGCCCTCTTCCCTCCCCTCCCCTGCAGGGCCTCAAGCCCATGGATTTCAATGGCCTGGCCGACCCCTATGTCAAGCTACACCTGCTGCCTGGGGCCTGCAAGGTAACGGCCTCTTCCCTCCCCCAGCCTGAGCCGGCTTGTGGGTCTGTCCCCAAACTTCCCATGCCTTCAGCCTCCGTGGGTCTGGGGGACGTGGACTGAGAACCTTCGTCCCCACACCTCAGGCCAATAAGCTAAAAACTAAGACTCAGAGGAACACGCTGAATCCCGTGTGGAATGAGGATCTGACGTACAGTGGGATCACGGATGAGGACATCACCCACAAGGTGCTCAGGTGAGGGCTCCATTCCCCCTGTTACCGAGGATTCCAGCTCAGCACCTCCTCTGGGAGCTGTCATTGCCACCTTCTTTGGTTGGTTGATCTGCCTCCCATTAAGCCCCTCTCAGATGCTCAGGAACAATCACTGGCTCCCCATCCCCCTTCGGCAGCAGGCCAAAATGTTTCCCCGGCATTCCTGCCCTCCAAATATCTCCTCCTACTGCTGGTCAGCTTCAAGACTCCTGACCTCTGCCTGTTGTGTCTCTTCCATGGAAAGTGCTCCCCGCTGTGCCTCCTCCTGGAAGCTTTCCCTGGTTGCCGAGCGCCCTCCCCAAAGCCCCCGACAAGTCAGACCTATGTAGCAGAGGTCTGCCCATCCTCATGCCTGTGCCCTCCTAACATCCCGTGCTAAGGAGTGAAGTCTTCAGGGACAGGGAACTTGCTCCATCATCCCAGGAGGTGGGGCTGTGGGGACTGTAGTCCCTGGCCCGACTGAAGGGCAGCACAGCCCAGGCTTGTGAGGCCTTTAGCTGTGTTCTTGGCAATGGGGAAGCCGGGGCAGGGTTGGCACTGGGGCGGGGGCATGGTCAGCCTTGGGTTTTGGAGATCATTCTGCTGGCTGTGAGGCTGACTGGGGATCGGGGCGGTGGGGGCGGGGGGGACAGAGGCAGACACCGGGAAGGCTGGCCCATCTTTCAGATGTGAGCGCATTAGGCCTGAGTAGCCGAGTGTGCACTGGTGCCCAGCTCTGGGTTATGCAACTTTACATTTATTTCCCTTGATCCTGATAGTTGTAGGAGGTGGGTGCTCCTATCTCCATTTTATAGATGGGAATTGAGGCATAGGGAGCTTGAGTGACTTGGCCAAGGTCACACAGGTAGCTAGTAGGTGGCAGAGGTAGGAAATGAACAGCCCTCCAGGACAGCTCCTCAGGAGTGTCAGGACAGAAGGAAGCGCAGGGAGCTGCAGAAGGGGACGAACGGAACTAAAAGCAATCATTTCTTTTTTTTTTTTTTTTTTTAAGATTTTATTTATTTGTGAGAGAGAGAATGAGAGACAGAGAACATGAGAGGGAGGAGGGTCAGAGGGAGAAGCAGACTCCCTGCTGAGCAGGGAGCCTGATGAGGGACTCGATCCCGGACTCCAGGATCATGACCTGAGCCGAAGGCAGTCGCCTAACCAACTGAGCCACCCAGGCGCCCCTAAAAGCAATCATTTCTTAAAGATTTTGTCAGAGAGGGAGAGAGCGTACACACAAGCAGGGGGAGAGGGAGAAGCGGACTCCCTGCGGAGCAGGGAGCCCGACGCGGGGTTCGATCCCAGGACCCTGGGATCACCACCGGAGCCGAAGGCAGACGCTTAACTGACTGAGCCACCCAGGCGCCCCTAAAAGCTGTCATTTCTTAATCGCTGGGCTCCCGTGTCTCTCCCAGGCTGGTTCCCTGCTCCAGGCAGACAAGGACAGGAGTGCCAGAGGAGGCGTGGGATCCTCGCCCAACTGCCCAAGGCTCCTCAAGGCGCTTCCAGCCCTTGCACACGGAGTCTGGGACCCACACCCACCAATGCCTGCTCTGGGCACGTTGTTCAGTTGGATCCCGTCCCCAGGCTCTGAATGGAGGCAGTGGAGGGTGGCGGTCCTCAGGATTTGTGAGGGCTTCCTGAAGTAGCTGCGCAGGTCCCTATGGACCGGGGGTGGCCGGGGCAGCGGGACAGGGCACCACACAGCCCGTGAGACAGGTGAGGCGTAGAGTAGGGCAGAGCTGGGACTGGCTTCAGGTGCCCCGCGTTCGGTTGGAGGACCTTTCTCCCCACCGGAGCAGGCTCAGGTACGCCGGGGGCCCTGACCCTGCGGTTCCCCGCCAGGATCTCCGTCTGTGACGAGGACAAGCTGAGCCACAATGAATTCATTGGGGAGATCCGAGTACCCCTCCGCCGCCTCAAGCCTTCACAGAAGAAACATTTTAACATCTGCCTTGAGCGCCAGGTCCCGGTCTGTGTAGGGGTGGGGCGGGGGGTGGTGCTGGGTGGGGCGGCGACCCTGGGGAGGCCAGGTTTCCAGAACCTTCTCTCCGTCCCCTCAGCTGGCTTCACCCTCCTCCATGTCAGTGGCACTGAGGGGCATCTCCTGTTACCTGAAGGAGGTGAGGTACCCCACAGGGACCGCGCCCGTGTGGGTGGGAGGTGGCGGGGATGCGGGCTGACCCCCGAGTCCCCCCCACAGCTGGAGCAGGCCGAGCAGGGGCCCGGGCTGCTGGAAGAGCGCGGGCGCATCCTGCTGAGTCTCAGCTACAGCTCTCGGCGCCGGGGGCTGCTGGTGGGCATCGTGCGCTGCGCCCACCTGGCTGCCATGGACGTCAACGGCTACTCCGACCCCTACGTCAAGACGTGAGCCTGCCCTTCCCTCCCCTGGGGGCCTGACCTCCTCTGCGGCCTGATGCGTCCCTGACCGCCCCGCCCTCCTCTGCAGGTACCTGAGGCCTGACGTGGATAAGAAATCCAAGCATAAAACGTGTGTGAAGAAGAAGACTCTCAATCCGGAATTTAATGAGGTAAGCGGGGCAGGGCCCAGAAATCAAGCCGGGGGTGGGGGGGAGCTGGGGCCGAGGCCTCACGGAAGCTGTGGCCTGCCCTGCCCCAGGACTTCTTCTACGAGATGGAGCTCTCTGCTCTGGCCACCAAGACTCTGGAAGTCACAGTGTGGGACTACGACATCGGCAAATCCAACGACTTCATCGGTGAGGGGACAAGGCTGCTGGGTGGGGCCGATGATGGGGGGCTGGGCAGGGGGCAGGCCAGCGGAGATGGGCCCTGACAGTGCCGGCCTCTTGCTGCCCCCCAGGTGGCGTGTCCCTGGGGCCTGGGGCCCGGGACGAGGCCCGGAAGCACTGGAGTGACTGCCTGCAGCAGCCAGACACAGCCCTGGAGCGCTGGCACACCCTGACCAGCGAGCTGCCCCCCGCCGCCGGGGCCCTGCCCTCAGCCTGAGCAGGTGGCAGCTGCCCCGCACGGGCCCCGCGGGGCCAGGACCCAACCTCCGCACGAGTGTGTTGCATGTTTACACGGGGTGGATGCCCCGCCCCCCACTACCTGTCTTATTTTGTGAGAGTCTGCGTGACCGTGGGTCTGTCCTCTCGTGAGGGGCCGTGGACATCTATATTCACATATGCAATCTTCCTCCTGCCTGACTTGCTCCCACACAGATATGCAAACACCCAGCCCGGGCCCGCCCACAGGGGGCTGCCGCGCCTCTCTCCTGCCCCTCCAGGCTGCCCCGTCCCCCTCGGCCCACAGGGAGGAGGTCGGATTCAGGGGGGTTCGGAGGAGGGGAATGTCTCCAAAAAAGAGAAGGACAAAAAACAAAAACAAAAAAAAGAGCCACTCCTTTAATACAGAATCTTCCTTAAAAACCAACGAACCAACCTAGCCCTGTACAGCTGCCCTTTTAAATGGGGGGGCCACCACAGGCTCTCTGCCTCTCCCAGAGGTGGCAGATGCTCCCGGCCACTCATTTAAAGAACTGTCCCCTGGATGGGGCCAGGATGGGAGGGCAGAGCCTCTGCCCTCCCCCCCACCCCCACCCCCGCGGGGACCCACCTCCCGGGGGACATCCGTGCATGTTTACGCCTCTTCTGATCGTGTCAGTGGCCGCGGCATGGCAACTGGGCGTCAATAAACGTCTCTGCGGAAGCTGGGGGCTCGTGTGTGCTGGCGTCGGGCACAGGGCGGGGGCTCGGCCAGAGAGGGGGTCACTCTGGGATGTCGATCACCAGGTCATCATCCCCGTCCAGGGCATCGTCCCCGCTGCCCGCGTCGCTGAACATCTGCCGAGGGACGGCGCTCAGGATCGTGGGAGGAGGCATCTTGGGTGGGGGCAGTGGGGCCAGGGCTGCCCCCACCCCGGCCCCAGAGCCCCGGCCTGGGAAGGTCAGCGGCCCTCCCACAGGGCAGTCGGGGGGGCCCACCGCCATCTGCAGCAGGGGGAAGAAACACACGGAGGGCTGGTCAGGGAGGCACTGGACCTCCAGAAGGCTGGCGGGGGCCTCTTAAGGCAGTTCTGGGGGGACAGGGGAGGGGGGCGAAGGCTCATGCCAGGGGCAGTGGACACAGCCCGGCCAGCCAATGCCGGAATCAGAGTGGGGGGGGCCTGCCTCACCTCAGCCCCTTGAATCTCACCCCAGCAAGTGCCTGCAGGTGAGAGGTGGTGATGGAAGCGGTAATGAGGGTGGTGGTGGTGGTGGGGAGGGAGTCTCCCAGGAAACCAGGAGGGGAAGGCTGGGCCCCGCCCTCTCCAGGGAGGCCCCTTGGCTGCCCCGTGACAGCACTTAGAGCTGGTCAGAGCCAGCCCGCAGTGCCAGCCTGCCTGCCTCTGGGCACCTCGGACCCCAGCTGCCGGCACCGGCCTCTCCCTCCTACTTCGGGACTCACTGGTGAGCTGGACGCTGTCCTAGGCCTTCGCCCCCCCGCTGGGTGAGGCTTCTACCTCTTCTGTCTTGGGATCCCGGCAGCTCACCTGGGCTACAGTACCAGCCTCCTAACTGGACTCCCTGCCTTCAGCCTCTCCCAGAGTCAGCTCTTCCACACTGCAGCCAGAGTGAGCTCTCTAAAACACAGACCTGAGCACGTCATTCCCCCACTCAAGGGACAGGCGGGAAGCTGCGCCCGACAACAGGCCAGCCCCTCCACCTGGAGTGTCCTTTTCTAGCCATCAAAAGTCTTGCTTTGTCCTCTGAGGCTGGGACGTGGCCTCTGTCCTGCCCAACCCTCCAGCCCCCGCCCCCTGCCAGGACTCCCCCCCTCCACCCCACCAGAGAGCTCTGTGGGCCCAAACAGCACCTGCTACGTGCCAGGTGACTGCCATTAACGACCATTCCGACCACCCTGGAAGGGAGGGGAGGTCACGGGCCAGAGGAGGAATCTGAGACTTGCAAATGAAGACTCCGAGGCACAGGCCTGCTGGGTCCCCGCTGGGCAGGTCCTGTACGCCGGGTGGCGGCGGCAGGAAGCGCTTACGTGTGTCTCTACAGCGGCCCCCAGGGCCTGCTTTCACACCTTCCGCCCTCATGGCCTACCGGCTGCCTCTCCAGGAGCCCCCAGCCCCACTGCTGTCCTTGGGGTGGTGGAGGGCCAGAGTTGGCCTTTACCTCCCCGTCAGTGCCTCAGGGTACAGGAGTTGGCCAGGACTGGTGACAGACAAGAGGCCCAGCTCCATGAGGACAGCCCCCCTCCTCTGGCTGCCACCTTTGGACCCCCACCCTAGTCCTTACGTCCCACCCCTTCCTGGCCTTCCTCAATGGCCTCTGTGTGACCAAGAGCAGCTCTTGTTTATCCACAGCTTACTAGGGACCAGGCACTGGGCTATGTGTTTTCTCTCCCTAAACTCACTTTATTCCACACTGACCCCACCAAACAGAGAAGAAAGCGGAGGCTCAGAAAGTGAAATGACTTGCCCAAGGTCACACGGGAAAGTGTGTGGAGGACTCAAACCCACTCCATCTGACGGGCCCAGGCCCTTAACTGACCTGCTCCTGTTTTCACGGCTGTCCTTTGTCTCCTCAGATCAAGCCACCCAGAAACTTCAGTGACGCCCACCCCTTTACAAGGACCTCCTGGCCCTGGGCACCCAGACCTCTGTGATCCCCCCTCACCCTATGTTTCTGTCCACTGTCCTTCTCCCTTCTCCCTCCTGCGTCAGCTCAAACAATACTTCTGCCACATCCCTGTCCTCCTTCCACTCTTGCTGAGCCTGCAGTTTCCAAATCTCACCTCTCCTGGGCTCAGATGTTACCTCTTCTTTGAGGCCTTCCCTGATTTACCCCCTCCTCCACCACAGCAACTGATCTGGGCCCGTCTCTCAACCAACCTCCTCTCTCCTCGATGGCCACAACTCAGCTCCCCGTCACCTCTCCGTCAGGACCCAGCACCTCAGCCTCACGCCGCAATGCCACACGCGTGCCACGCCTCCACCCATCAGCTCCAGGCTTCACTGCCCCTGGCCTTCCGCACCATCCCACCCTACAGGCCAGAAGCAAAAGCCTGCCGCGGAGAGTGTGGGGCCAAGGTCACATGGAGGGTAAGAGGCAGAGCTGGGATTTGAACCCCGAACCAGCACTCCTAGCCACCACGAACGGTGACCTCCCATTTCGCCTCTGGCCCCCGTCTACCCACTTTGAAAGCTGTCCTGTCTAGTCCCAGTTCCACCCTGACTCGGAGCTGGAAGGGCACTGTGCCTCCTGGGCCCTACTCTCTCCTGGGGCTCAGCGCGCAGGCCTCTCTCTTCCCCTCTCCAGCCATGTTCTCCCCCAACAATCACACCCACCTCCACGCTGAGGACTTCAGTGCACCCCACGAGCCCCAGGCTGGCGGCCTCCTGTATCTCGCTGGCCTTTCCAGACAGTATTCAGCATGTCCCAACTCCTCGTCTTCCCTCCCACAGCTGCTCCTCCCGGGCCTCCCGGGCTCAGAGGGAGGCTACCCCTCTTCTTCAGTTGCTCGGGCCCCAAACCCTGGAGCTGCCTCTGGGCTCCGCTCTTTCCCACAGCCCGCGCTGGTCTTCCCATGGCTCCATCTTTGAAATCGATGCGTCAGCCACTTTTTGGCGGCTCTATACCCTGCTTTACTGCAGAAGCCTCCTCGGGGGTCTCCCCACTTGCATCCTGACCCAGCGCCTCCCTGGTCTGTTCTCCACACAGCTGTGAGTTCCATAAAACAGAGCAGACTCCCCTCAGCCCGACCTCCTGCAACGGCTCCCCATTTCATTCACAGTACAAGCGAGTCTCTGCGACACCGAGAGGGCGCTCCACCATCCTGCCCCCTGGTTATTTCTCTGACCTGCTCACCACCACCCACCACCCCTCCCTTGCCTCCGACCACACTGGCCTCCTTCCTGCTGGGGGCCTCTGCACTGCTGGCTCTCCCTGAAACACCTGTTCAGAGAGCCACATGCTCGCTTCTCATTTCTTTTAAGCCTCTGACCAAACAATGTCCCAGACCACCCACCCCACAATACCAGCCCCTCTCTACTCTGGAGCTTCCCACCCGCTCTACCTGGCCCCATTTCTCGGCGCTGGCACCTACTTATCTTGTCTGTTTTCCACCTCTCTTGCTAGAATGGGAGCTTCGTGAAGGCGGGGATTTTTGTCTGTTCTGTTCGCTATCGCACCGGCAGCACCTCGGACAGTGCCTGGTACACAGCAGGTGCCCCAGGAACACTCATTCTACATGTGGTTTGAGCACTCATTTACGCGTGCAGAAGAGGCCTAGACGGTCAGAGAGACCTGCTCAAGGTCACATGGTTTCTAACTGGTGCAGTCTTGACTCGACTCCAGATCCCACAACTCTGCCCGTCCTCTGGGGCTGCCCGGCATCACAGGCCACCTGTGAACGATGAGCCTGGTCCCCACGAGTCTTCGCTCTGAGTGCCCCAAGGCGGGTCCTGCCCTCATTTTTCTCCACATCAAGTCTGTGGGCCAGGACATCTCTGACCCACCCCTCAGCGCCTAGCCCTAGGTTGGGCCCCCAGCAGCCCCAAATCAATCCTTGGAAGTTCTCGGACAGGCCCCAGCCCATCTTGAGCCTCCCTCAGATGGCGGTCCTCCTGCCGTTCTGGCCCCTCCCTAACATCCCCCAATCAGGGTACCTTGAGTTTCCGGGGCAGGCGGGGCCGTTTCTCCCGCTTGGGCCTCAGGGGGCTGGGCTCGGGCAGCTGCAGGGCCAGGTAGTCAGAAGGGAATGGGGGGTAGGGGGGGGAAGCCAGCTGCAGGCGGGAGTGAGGGGATGGAGATGGGAAATGGAGTGGATGGGGTGGGCGGGGAGGGAAGAAACGCAAACAGGAGGAGGAATGGAAAAACAAGAGGTGGTGATGAGTGTGGCTCCTGAGAACAGAAGGGGAGGGGACAGCAGCAGGACTATGTCCTGAGCTCTGCTCTCCTCAGTCACGCCTGTCCCCCATTCCTACACCAGAGAGAAGTGGGCAGCCCCAACTCACACCCCTCCAACGGACGCTTGCTGCCACACCCAGACAGATGTCCCCAGAGTTGGGCTGGCCTCCCCCTGAGGCCCGTCTGCCCAACAATGCCCACCTTACTCCCAGGCGGCTCAGTTACCGCTTCCCACCCTTGACCGCAACTCACCGAGCTCAGGTACGGGGAGGGGGCCGTGGAGGCCTGAAGGGGAAACCCCGTTGAAGGAGGCAGGGAGAGGCTGGAGGGGGAGGGGGCACCCCCCAGTGGAGGGCTTCTCTTCCTGGAGAAAGTACGGGGGTTGTGTGTCAGAGGCAGCTAGGAGGCCCAGGTGCCCCCACCCACCCCCACCCCCAGAGAAGAACGATGGCTTCTTCCCACCTCTTGGGGGCTGGCGTGTCCGACAACTTGGGTGTTCCCTCTGTCTCGCTGTTATCTGAAGATGCAGTGGCATCAGAGTCTGTGAGGGGGTAGGGCTGGTCAGAGGGAGGGTGGGGGGCTCCAGCCTACCCCAGAGAGGTGCAATCTCAACTCTATGGAAGGGCCCCAGGGAATCTGACTCCCCAGTTGGCACATACGTGCTCTTTGGGGGAGGCCCACAGCTTCCTAAAATGTCCTTTACAACTGACTTCCTGCCTGGACTCCTCCCTCGTAACACAACTGTCAAGCACTTAACTGTGTGCTAGGCTCTGAAAAGTTCACCCCCGCTCCCTGTGCTCATAACCATCCAAGGAGGAAGGTGAGGGCATCATGTCCTCCTTCCAGATGAGGTCATCAAGGCTCACAGAATAAGGTGTGGAGCTGGGACTTGAACCCCCATCTCTGACTCGTTCACCATCTTCTGCCACTCTCCTTTATGAGCCTCCTAAGCTGCCTTCAACTCCTGCCTCTGTTCCACTCCCCAGGTCCAGGGTCCTGCTACCCTTCACATCTCTCCTGTCTTTATCCACTGCTCCCCATCCCAACGACCACCAGCTCAGGCCACCACATCAAAATCACTGGCTCAGCAATCTCACCTCTCCTGCCACCCACTGTCCACGCCAGCTCCAGAATGATCCATCTGGAAAGCTGATCCCAGCCTTCCTGGTGACATCCCCTCCTGCCTGTGAACATCTGGAGTGCTTCTTAATCTGGTCTCAACCTACCTTTCTGGTCTCCTGACTGAACCGTACTCTTCCTTCACATCATTTCCTCTAAAAAGAAATTTATTTCCCAGTTCTGCACTTCTACTTAGAAGGCCCATAGCTCATTTGACAAATAACTGATACCCGGGATATAGGCTGTCCCCAGTTTCTCTACTCAGATCCTTTAAGAGGCAAAATTAAACACCACCTCTCTGAGAAGTCTTCCAGAATCCCTCAGGCTCAGTTAATTGCTGGCTCTCCCCAAAACTCTCCACTCTCACTTGTCAGGGCTCGCCTCACGTTGTGCTAAGATGTGTCATGTGTGGGTGTCTCCCTGACCAGACGGTGGGCTTTTCCAGGATACGAGTGGCGGCTTATGTCTCTGGTTCTCCCTCCTCAAGATTTATCCCACTCTGACCATGAACATGCTGTTTTTTCTCATGGCTCCTGTCCTGAAGTTCCCCTCAAACAGGAAGTTACCTGGAAGACCTCAGGGAAGGAACAGGCAGGCAATGAGAAGCAGGATGAAAAGCCAAATGGTTTGCCTTGACCCACATGAGCTGGCTCCTGCCTATTTCTCTGACCTTATCCATCACCTACCATCCCATCATATATAAAATAATGACCATTGTGTGTTCCAATAAAACATTATTTACGAAAGCAAGTAGCCTAACTGACTGTTGTCTGCTGACCCCACTCCAGACCAGTGTTTAAAGGCACCATGGGGAAAGGTGATCGTATATGACATATATGAGGACCCCACGTTGGAATAGGACCACAAATGCCCACCTTAGCACTTTTTCAAACTGTGGGTCTCAACCTATTAGTGGGTCATGAAGTCAACTTAGTGGTTTGCAACCAGCATTAAGTTAAAAAAAAAAAAAAAAAAAGTGGGGCACCTGGGTGGCTCAGATGGTTAAGCCTCTGCCTTCAGCTCAGATCATGATCTCAGGGTCCTGGGATCGAGTCCCGCATCGGGATCCCTGCTCCTTGGGAGCCTGCTTCTCCCTCTGCCTCTCTCTCTCTCTGTCTCTCATGAATAAATAAATAAAATCTTAAAAAAAAAAAATGTAAAGAAAAAAGCAGTCTAGGGGCGCCTGGGTGGCTCAGTCGTTAAGCGCCTGCCTTCGGCTCAGGTCATGATCCCGGGGTCCTGGGATCGAACCCCGCATTGGGCTCCCTGCTCTGCCAGAAGCCTGCTTCTCCCTCTCCCACTCCCCCTGCTTGTGCTCTGTCTCTCGCTGTGTCTCTCTCTGTCAAATAAATATAAAATCTTTAAAAAAAAGAAAAAACCAGTCTAAAAACCATCAGAACAAATTATATACGATGACCTTTAATGCTGTTTCATTTTGTTGTCTTATAAGCAAGTATGTCCGCGGGGCCTTGGTCTGACATGATAAGGAGTGCTCAAAGCAAAGTGTGGAAACACTGCTTCAGCCCTTCTGCTCTGCAGACAACCTGGTCCCTTCTCACCTCAGGGCATCTGCACTGGCCATTCCCTCTGCCTGGAAATCTCCCACTTGTATCTTCACAAGATTGGTTTCTGCTTCTTACCTAGGTCCCAGCTGAAACATTCCTTCCCGAGAAACGCTTTTCTGGAGTGCTCTACTGACGCTGTCTGTCATCTGCTTTTGCGTTGTTTGCAAACTAAGAACAGCTTTTACGTTTTTAAATGTTGGGCGGGGGTGGACTCAAAGGAAAAATACTACTCATGACATGTGAAAATCACATGAAATTCAAGTTTCAGTATCCATAAATAAAGTTTTATTGAAACACCTCCATGCTCACTTATTTACATATCACCTATGGCTCCCTTTGCACCACAACAGTAGAACTGGGTAGTTGCAACAGTTCTGCAAAGCCTGAAATATTTTTAATCTGGCCCTTTACAGAAAACGCTTATCAACCCCTGCTCTACTCCGATCACTGCCATACAGCCCTGATTTTATTCCTTTCAAATCTAAGATCCTAGTTTCTTTGCTTTCCTGTTACCCCCAGCCAGAACGCAAATTCCACTGTATCCCCTGTGCAAAGCAATAAATACTCGAGTGAAAGAATGGTAGAGGTGAAGGGCAAGCAACAGATTTAAGAACCACTGGAGGTTTTATCAGCCTCCACAGCCTATAATGAGGGGCCCAGGAAGCTTGCTGAAGTGCCAGGAGCCACTTCCTCCACTAATATTTCATGACCTTGCTCACCAGAAGAATCTTCATCCACGTTCTCGTACTGCAGAAGTCGGTCTAGGAGGAAACTAAAGGAAGAGGCGGGGAGAACAAGAGTGTTTATTCCCATCTCAGCAACGTTCTCCTGGACCCTGTCCCCTCTAGCTGGTCCAAGGGGTCCTCGCAACAGCCCCAAGCCAGGCGCCATGCATCTGTGGCCCAATTCCAAGGATGGGGTCCGAATGTAGATCCACAGGAGCCACACCACCCGCAGACATTCCCCCTTCCCCCCACCGTGTCCCACCTCTTATCCCGGGACACCTTCAGCAACTTCCTCTGCGCCTTCCTCAGCTCCTCCTGGAAGCACTCGTGTTCCTGTATCACAAGCAAGGTGGACGCTGAGCCAACGGTCATCCGTAAAGGGGCCAGGAACCCGGCGACAGTTGACTCCGTTCCCTTTACACGTGGGTAAACTGAGGTCCTACCAGCGCCAGGCCTCAACCCCCACAACCTCTCACCCCTGCACTCACGTAGATGAGGAACTTGAGCTTCCGCTTCAGGTTCCGGTATTTCTTCTTGTAGTCCACTTCGCCGTCCGCCGGCCCGTTCATGACCTGCCCCAGGAGCAATGCCCCGCAGTTGTCGGCCGTCCCGCTACCCAGAGCCTGCGCACAGCCCCGCCTCTCACGCCTCTGCTTCCGGAGACTCCGTAAGGCTGTGTCCGCCGGGACTACAACTCCCAGCGTACCCCGCGCCCAAGGCTCTTAACCACAAGGGCTGCCCTCTTAGGAACACCGGGAAAAGAACGTAGCTTCCAGGGGCTACGCTGAAGATGGCGTCGCAGCGACGCGATGATGTCATAAAGATGGCGGACGCCGGAGATACCTTTGCGGATTCTGGATGTGCTTAGCAATCGCAAGCCACAAGACTTTCCCCCAGGGATTCCTAGTCTTCAGGCGAGGATATCCTTTTTCATCTGTTTTTCGAAATCACTGCGGCCTAGCTAGTGCCCGTGACCACGGACGGAGGCAGTGTCGCGGGTTGATTACGTTATTACACCCGAAGGCTGCCGGCGTCGAGTCGGTTTCTAACGAGAATTTTTAAAAAACGATTGACCCTAAGAAAAGGGAGGAGCCGCGAACCCCTCCAACTACCTGAGGCAAGTAAGTTTTGTCCGGCAAAGTTCTCGGTCCAAGCGACCCGCGACCAACCCCCAACGGTCCCTCTCACGGCGCCGCGACCCTGCGAGTGCGCAAGCTCCTGTCAAACGCGGTGACGGAGGCCGAAGAGAAAAAAAGGCGGGAGCCACCAATCCCAGGTGGAGCAAAATGGCGCGGGAGAACGAGATGCAGGAGTTCATCCGTAGCTTCTTCCGAGGCCGCCCGGACCTCAGGTGCACTAGAGGCTGGAGTTGGGGTTAGAAAGGGCAGGGGCGGGACGTGGACTCTGTCTTGACACATGTCTCCGCAGCACGCTCACGCACTCCATCGTGCGGCGGAGGTTCTTGGCTCACGCGGGCCGCGACCACCTGGAACCCGACGAGAAGCAGGCGCTGAAGCGACTGGTGGAGAAGGAGCTGCTGAAGGTGCAGGTGTGGGCGCGAGGCGGGGTTTGTTGCTGAGGAGGAGGGGGCTGGGAGGGGGTAGGGAACGCAAACTTGGTACACGTTTTGCCCTCTCGCGCACACACAGGTGGATGAAGCAGGTGCCAGGGAAGAGAGGCTAGATCTTGCCAAGAAGGCAAAGGGGCCTCCCACTCCCAGCAGTGGCCCCGTGAGGAAAAGGTTCCGTTTCAATTCGGAGTCAGGTTAGTGCCTTCTGCATAGTTGGTGCATTCAAAAAGTATTTACTGTGCGTGCATGATCTCCCAAGGCATTAGACGAGGGCAGGAGGCCAGTGAGGCAGGAACCAGGCAGGGGGTGGACTGACTGACAGCTGTGTTTCCTGTTGCCCTTCCCTCCATCTGTCAGAGGCAACCAACCCCAAGTGGAGGGAAGAAGGGCCAGGAGGAACCCATCCCGACCTTCTTTTCTCTCCACATTCCAGAGCCCAGCTCTGCAGCCTCCAGTCCAGACTGCTTTGGCCCCCAAGCAAAGAATGGGATGGCGGCGGTAGAAGTCAGTCCAGCTGAGGGGGAGAGTCCAAAGCAAGCCTCAGAGAAAGCAGTTGAGGAGAGCAGTGATGAGGAAGAACAGCAGAGGGGCCTGACTGCAAAGACTGGATTAGAGAAGCTGGCGGCCAAGGAGAGCAGTGAGGAAGAGGAAGAGTGCTCGGCCAGAACAAGTGAGGTCTCAAAGGAAGAGAGCAGTGAGGAAGATGAGGAAGAGGAGGAGGAGTCTAAAGGCAGGATTAGGAAGGAACCTGTGACAAGGAATAAGCAGGCACCAGGCAAAACCTCAGCCAGTAAGAAGCAGGCTAGGGAGGAGAGTGAGGACAGTGAAGAGGAACCTATCCAGAGGACAAGAAAGAAGGCAGTGGGAAAGAAAGGAGCTAAAAGCCACCAGGAAAGTGAAAAGGACAGTGAGGAGGACACCCTAGCCAAAAAGAAAGACAACAGAGAGGAAGAGGAGGAGAATTGGAAAGCTGGAGCCCGGGGCAATGGAGGGAAAAAGTCAGCTTGGGAGGAGAGGAGCTGTAAGCAGAAAAGCAGGGCAGCAAGACTGCTGGGAGAGTCAGGGGACAGAGAGGAAGAAAAGGAAAAAGCAGGCAGTGGGGATAAGAGCGGGGGAGACGAAGAGCCCCTGGTGCAGAGGAAGAGAAAGGACAGGACCCCATGGAAGGGTGAGAAAAGGCAGAGTGGAAGCAGCGAGGATGGGGAAGACAGCTGGAGAAAGGTGAAACCAACTACTGAAGGCACTGGAAAGACAGCCAAAGTGGGCAGTATCAGTGGTGAGGCGAGCGACTCAGAGAGGGAGGTGAGTGACCGTGAGGCAGGGGGTAGCCCTAAGACGGAGAAGGAGAACCACTCTTTCCAGAAGAGCTCCAGGAAAGGCAGGACGCGAAGCTCCTCCTCCTCGTCCACAGATGGCAGTCCGGAACCTAAAGGCAGGAAGGTGATGAGGGGGGACAATGGGGTGGGAGGCCACCTTTAAGGAAGAGGGAGACCCTGACTCAAGTGCAGAAGGTTTGGCCTTCAGCTGCTTTCTTTGCCAGGCTGGCTCTGGTCGCCGCGGTGAGGACCACCCAGCTGTCATGAGGCTAAAGCGTTACATTCGGGCCTGCGGTGCCCATCGCAACTACAAGAAGCTGCTGGGCCCCTGCCGCTCACACAAGGAGCGCCTCAGTGTCCTCCGGGCAGAGCTGGAAGCCCTGGGCATGAAGGGTGAGGCTGGATGTGCCCTGGGGGCCCCAGGAGAGGGCCTGGGCGGCTGGGGAAGAGAGGATCACCAGCCTCTTCTGCCCCAGGTAACCCTTCCTTAGAGAAGTGCCGGGCCCTGAAGGAGCAGCGGGAGGAGGCGGCCGAGGTGGCCTCCTTGGACCTTACCAACATCATCAGTGGTTCAGGTGAGGGGTTTCCTCCCACTCTCTGAGACGGGGCTTAGATTTTCTCAGATAACTGATCTGCTTTTTCTGCCCCTCTATCCAGGCCGGCCACGCAGACGCACAGCTTGGAACCCTTCAGGAGAAGCAGATGCCCCAGGGGAGCTATACCGCCGGACTTTGGGCTCAGAGGATGAGCAGCCCCGTGCCCCACCCCCAGACTGGTCACATATGCGCGGCATCATCAGCAGTGATGGAGAGAGTAACTGAGCTCCTCCCCTTTCCCAGGAGGCTTTCCACTTGGAGAAAGCAGATCAGCACCCACAGCCCCCATCCCAGTCGGTGCCTGCAGAGCTTCAGAAGCAGCTTTCTTCAGAGAAGACTTTGCACCCCCAGGGACACAAGTTGTTGGGATCCTATTTCTCATGTTCTCAGTTTAAGGTGTTTACAGGGGTCTATTGTTTAAGACTCAATAAAGGACTTGTTTGAATCACCTCATCAAAACTGGTCCCCACTTGGGGCACCTGGCTGGCTCAGATGGAGGAGTACGCGACTCTTGATCTTGGGGTCGCTGAGTTTGGGGCGAAGAGATTACTTAAATAAAACTTAAGAAAACGAAAACCGGCCCCACCCTCACTCCGTACTTTGAGCCAGGAAGGTGAGGAGTGTCCACTGTCCCCACCCAGTCTCGTTCCCTTTTATTTCCCCCAGGTTCTCCAAATGAAGTCCCAGCTCCAGACCCTACCATCCAGTCTGCCACTGGTCTCTATCAGAAGAGTGGGGCTCCTACCCTGCTTCCTCCAGCCCGACCAGCAGGGCCCTCACCATCCTGCTTTTAAGCTGTGTTACATGCCTAGCTGGGAGGAGGGTCTGAATAACTGGCTTTAAGAAAAATGTGAGAAACATAATGAATTGACTTGGGGACAGCTGGTGTTTACGTCTTCCTTCTCCCCTTCTGGAAACAGCCACTTAGTCCCTGGGCCAATTCTTTTCACCTTGAAGGGGTGGGTATGGGGCATAGACCTGACCAATCCGAGTACCTCAGGCCTCTGGCTACAGACTGAGCCAATGACGTCACTTTAGGACTTTGCTGGCATACTCGCTGTTGAGATTGCTGCTAAGATGTAGGCTTGGAGCTGCCAGGAGCCTGTGTGTGAAGTGAACCTTCTGAAAATCTTTGAAGCCCAAAGCAAAGGGAGTAGAGGCCAAAAGACTGATGAATTCCTTTAAAGCTCTGGATCTAGCCATGCCCAAAGTCATTAAAATCACTGAAATTTTTAGTTAACACAGCCCAATAAAATCCCTTTTTAAATACAAGTCACACGATCACCTCCGGCCAAACAGTCCTTAATACACACCTTGGACAGAAAGGGTGAGTCCTGGGGTCTGTTAGAATAACCAACAGTTTATTAAAAGCTTGCTGTGGGGCTCTGTGCCAACCCCATAGCTGGGAGGGGCTCCCATGACTGCCCCCAGGCCTGGGAGCAGCCCCTTCGAAGGTCCTTCCCTTGTTCCCCTGCCCCAGCTCTGATCTCAATTAAAAAAAAAAAAAAAAAAAAAAGATAAAGGACAAGACGGCACAGGACGTCAGACAGCAAAGGTGGGGGGGGGGGATATGGAGAGACCAGGCAACCTGACCCCAAGACCCCACCCTGATCCTTTTTTTTTAGGAAGGCCTTTTCCTTCTGTTCTCCCCACCCCAGACCTGCTCTGCCACACCCCAGGTCTGGGGGGCCTGGCATCCCCAGTCCACAGCCCCATTACACGGGGTAGTATAGTTCTCTGAATATAATATATCTAGACCCACCCTTCCCCTCCCCCAGGGGACCAGATGAATATTTGACACGCACATCTCCCTCCTTTCCCGAGGCTGTGATGGAGAGAGACCCTGGCACCATGGTGGGGAGGCAGGGGCTCCTGGTCAGCCTTGAGGCACCGATGCCCAAGCTGGCCCTGGGCCACTGGCCAGCCCAAGAAGCTCATGAGATGAGGAGGTCTGAGGGGAGCTGGAGCCAACATCCTGTCCCCCACCCTTGGGTGGGCCTCAAGCTTACAGCCCTCCAGGATCAGGCTCCACCCACCCCTGCCCCTGTCCCATTCATCTGCTCATCCACCCCTGCACTTCAGGAATAGAAGTGGGAGGAGCCATTGAGGATGTGGGAAGCGACACTGGTGCTACGGCTCAGAGGCCCAGGCACTGCAGCGGCAGGGGGGCCCACGTTGTCACTGCCACTGCCCCCCGAGGCTGCCCGCCGCAGGGGCTGAGGGCTGTTTCTTAGCAGCAACAGGGCTCCACCACGGGGTGTCCCACTCTGTGTGGGGGGCCCCAGCCAGTTTGGGGGACCTGGAGGAGCCAGCAGAGAGGGCTGACGCCAGGCTGGGGGGGGCATGCCCGGTGGAGGAGGACCATGGCTCCAATGTGCCCCCGATCGGGGAACAGGACGCGAGGGCCAGGCAGGGGCAGGGGGTGGAGCAGGATAGCCCTGGGCAGCAGCCTCGGCTGGGATGCCCCCCAGAGCCATACTGGAGAAGCCCAGCCTCATGCTCTCAGCATCGAAAGCCTCGATCTCACGGGCCTGCCGCTCGAGCAAACTCCGGATTCGCTCAGAGCGCCCTGTCTGCAAGGCCAGCAGCTCCTCTTCCACCTGGGACACCCAGAAGAGAGGTTAGCAAGTCCAGAGGCAGGAAATGGGGAGCCTGCCCTCCCCAGTGCATCCTGGTGTCAGAGTCCCCTTACCCGCTGCTCCAGCAGTGCCCGCCTCAGAGCCACCCTCTGCTCCAGCTCCCGCAGCTCCCGCTCATGCTGACTCTCTGTGCGGATCTTGATCTTGCTCTGGTAGGCATTGAGCAGCTCCAGCTCCTGTTGAAGCTGCTGCCGAAGGGCCTGGAATTCTGCCTCCTGGGTCTCATCAAGCCGCAGCTGGCAAACAGGAAGAACTCATTTTAGGGGCCTCCTCCCCTACCCCCACAATCCTCCCCTGCCCCAGGTAGGCCTGGGCCCTAAGGTTTCAAGCAGCAGCCAGTCTCAACATCTATCAGAATGAAAGGTCGTCATACCCTGTGACACAGCAATTACACTTCCAGGAATTTATCCCCCAGGTATACTTGCACATGTGCTCGGAGGTGTTCACCGAAGCGTTGTAATAGCAAAATACTGGAAACAACCTAAATGTCCACCAATAAGGGATGGGTTAAAGAAATTATGGTACATCCATACCATGGAAAATTCTATGCTGTTTCAAAAATGAGACAGGTGTACTGACATGGAAAGATGTCCAAGAAATATTAGGTGGAAAAAGAAGAGAACAGTATGTACAATCCGATCCCATTTCTGTTTAAAATTGTATGTAATTTTCCAAATATGCATAGGGAAAAAACCTAAAATACAATTATTAACAGTTACCTCTGAGAGGTGGGATTGGATGAGAGAATGGCAATGAATAGGGGCACTTTGATGTTTTACACTATATGTAGTTTTTAACTGGCCCATTCCAGTGTTGTGTGATCTCTGTTAGAGAACAGCAATCTTCAAAATCCTCCAGAAGTCTGAGTAAATCGGCCCAAGGGCCACAATCATTTTAATTTGCTCCCTGTTAACACATTAAACTAACTCAGGCCCAGGAAAAAATTATAGCCACTCTTTCCTTGGTGGTTCTTGGTAGTCAGGCTGGCTTTGTCAAGACCTTAAGAAAATACTTGAGAGAGACAATAAAACCATGGCAGAGAATACTAACAGTGGGAAAGTATCCAAGTTTCCCCCAAGAACAAAAGCCCCGTCTTTGTCCACACTCCCCCATTCCCACTCCCCATAACTAAGCCGGGTGTACAGAGGCCAACCTCCACCATGCTCCCTCCCTGGACCCCAGGCCTCACCGCCTGTGAGCTGAGCATCTCGGAGATGGACTGGTCGTACTGCTCGGCTAGGATTGCCAGCTTGCGGGTCTGTTCTTCTTTGAGCCGCTTAAGGAGGCTCTTGTGCTGAGCTTTGGGTGTGGTCTCCAGCAAGTGTGCCCGCAGGGCCTTGTACTGCCGAGTCTGGATCTTACACGTCTCCTGGAACTGCTTCTTGATCTGCAGCTCCTTAGACTATGCAGTGGATGGACCAAGGGGAGATGGGGGCAAGGGAGAGGAGGAGGAAGAAGAGGAGGAGGAGAAACAACCAGGGGAGAGGGGGAGGAGAGAGGGAGAGAGAGAGAGAGAGAGAGAGGAGACAGAAGCAGAGACAGGGAGAGGGAGAGAAACAGAAAACATGTTAGACAGAGGGGGCGGGGGGAGCTGTATACAGACAGACACGGAGAGATGGGATTGTGTTGAGAGAGATCAGGAAGGTTCTCAATGGGCAAGAGATACAAAGTAAACAAGACAGGTTCCAAGAGCATGTTCAGAGTTGGGTAGAAAACTCACAAGAAACAGCAGGAGAGTTCATGGACAGGGAACTGAAAATCTTTAGGGTACTGAGTGCACACAAGAAGCTCTGACCATGCAAAGAGGGAGAAAATACAACCCAGAGACAGAAGCCAAGTGAGCAAAGAGTGAGAGAACCAAGTCACACAACACACCCATGGAAGAGAGCAACACAGCTAAGGAAAGACAGAAGGAGTCCCAGGTTCAGCACCTCAGGGTGGGAGGGAAAGGAGGAGGATAATCTCCGAGCTGCGAAATGGATAAGGAGTAGCCCCATCTTGGGCCACACCAGGGGAAGGGGCAAGGAGGTGTCCAGAAAGGGCCTGACAAGTTCAATGGGCCAGCAGCTGCTACCCTGACCAGATCTCCACATTCCAGCCCGGCCCCTTATGTACTCAGCTCCCACTCCAAGCCCACAACCAATCCCATTTCCATGCCCTGCCCCCACTCTGCCTGTCACCCCCGCCCCCCCAAAACTCACCACCCCCTACTGTAGAGGGTTTGTAGTCCCATCCCCAAGCCCTCTAGGGTAAAGCCTAATGCCAGGAGAGAAATTCAGCTCCCAGATAGAAGGGAACCACATAGGGAATGGGTTGGGAGAAAAGGCAGGGGATGAGGACAAAAGGACCTGGAACCTAAGGACTCTCTGGAAAGAATCCACCAACAGGGGAACTATGGGACCAAGAAGTTCTGTGGAAGCTCAATAGGGGCTCAGACCTCTGAGCTAGTGGTGGTCATGGTGCAACGAAGCTATGAAGGCAGAGAGGATGAGGCTGAGGAGTGAAAGGAGTTAAGATAACGTAGATGGGGGTGAAGAGGTCATGGAACTGGGGGCCAAGGGTCCAGATTGGGGGCATACCCGGGATGCTAGGCGGCAGGACAAAGCAGACAGAGGCAGCCTGGGCCAAAGGTACAGTTCCGCTCAGATATTTTATTTGTGTTTGTCTTTTTCTTTTTTTTGGTGGGGGAAAGGGGACAGGTTGGAAGGGAGACAGAAAAACAAAATCAAAGAGAGAAAAAAAAAAACATGACTTCCCACCCACCGCCACCCCTGGCCCCAGGCCTGAGTTGATGAGGGTGAGGATGAGCACACACACAGCGGGAGAACAGCAATAATTTAGGGTGGGGGAGGAGTGTCAGGAGAACACAAAGTGTAACTTCTGGACTCCACGGTGGAGGAGGCTGCCTGTCTAGAGGTCCAAAGGACTGGGGTGAGGTGGGAAAGCATACTAAGGAAGGAGGGGTGAAAGGGAGGAGAGGATTGGGACTGGAGAAACCTCACTGAGTAGTGGGAGATAAAGTGCTCGATGCTCTAGATTCGGGCTGAGGAGGAGCCAGAGTTGGTTACCTCCAGGGAGGCAGGGCCCGGGACTGGCGGGTTCGGGATCGCCGCCCAGTTAGAGTCCCAGGCACTGGCTGGCGAGAGGCAGGAGGCCCTAGCCGGCGCTGGCTGCGTGGCAGCAGCCGAGGGATACGGCTGGGCCTTTCACCCCGGAGCAGGCCCCAGCTGGCCAGTGTGTGGATGGCCCAGGGGGGCAAGTGGGAGGCTAAACCCTGGCTGGCCCGTGCCAGGCGCCAGTTCCAGCCCTTGCACAGGGTCCAAAACCTCGCCAACAGGGCTAGTGGGTGTCGGGCAGTGCGGGGATTACCCCGCCGGGGCCCAGGGACAGGCAAACGGCTGCGGAAGCCATCCTTGTTGGTTTTGGGGTAGAGTGCAAACAGGCCCCGGTCCCCCACAGCCCCACAGCCCTGTAGGGCACGAAAGGCCATGGGCGATAGGCGCAGGAGAGCCCGCAACCAGAGTCGAGAGATACCCCGGCGCATCCGGGGGCCCTGCTGCCGCACCCATTTGCCCCCAGCTGCGAGAGCTGCCAGAGGTAGAGCCAGGCCTGGCCAGGCTAGGAGCCAGGCAGCCCCAAGGCCCAGAGGGACACCCATAAGGCCACGGCGCCAACTCAGACCCAGGACGGCCCCCAGTGCGGTGCCCTGGGCCAGGAGTAGGAACAGACTGGGGGGCAGGTGCAGAGCTGTACAAAGAAGTAGGTAGGAGGCCCCCAGGCCCACCAGCCCCACCTCAAGGGCCAGCAGTGAGGCCTGCAGGCCACCCCCACCCTGTGCTGCCAGCAGTGGGAGGAGCAGCAGGAGTAGGAGGGGCAGGAGGCCAGAGGAGGACCCCACTGCGAAGGAGAGGCCGGCCAGGAGACCATGGGACAGAAGTCCAGGGAGCTGGCTAGCAGGGCCGTGCCTCAGATGTGTTGGAGGGGGCTCAGGGGGGATGTCTGGTGAGGGACAGCCATCTCCAGGATCCCTTGGGGTCCTAATTGGAGCTCCCTCTTCCTCTTCCTCCTCCTCCTCGGGGACTGGGGTCAGTGCCGGGCCTGGGATCCAGCCAAGCTCAAATTCCTCATCCAGTAGGCTCCCATCCTCTTTCCCCCATAACCTCCATTCCCCAGCTGTCTCCTGGCCTACAATGCTCCTCTCCTGGGGTGCCAGGGATGGGACTCTAAGTTCTTCTACCTCCTCCTCAGGCAGACCCCAAACTTCCTCCTCAACCAAACTCCTATGTTTTTGTGGACCGGGACTAGGGGTTCCTGATTCTTCCCCCAATATCCTCTGTTCCTCTGGCTCCAAGGTGGCCCCTTCCTTTCCCAGAATCCTTCTCTCTGGAACTGCTTCCTCCTCCTCTCCCAGAATTCTTTGGTTCAGGACTGCCTCCTGGTCAGATGAGCAGGGCTGCTCTTCTCTAGGGGTGCCTGTGCTGGGTGGTCCCAGAGCCCCAGGAATGGGGAGCGGGAGGCCCGGGGGACGCTGGCCTGCACGTACTTTGAGGCTCTTGGGCTGCTGGCGAACCTGGGCCGCGTGCTTCTGCCGCAACTCTTGCTCACGCCGCTTGTTGTACTCCAGCTGGTTGCCCAGCTCCGTCTGGTGCTGCAGGCGGGTGAGCTCCGCCCGTGTGCGCTGGACGGCCTGGAGCTGCCGTAGCTCCAGCTCCCGTGTGGCCTCATGCTGCCGCAGCAGCAACGCACACTCCAAGTCCTTCTGGGTCTGCTTCTTGTTCAAATCCTGAGGCAGAAGGGAGGCAGGGCCCCGAGCCCAGTCAGGAAGCCTTGTTGGTGTCGAGAGAGCCCCAGGACTCCCAGGGAGCTGAGCACGGGGAGCTGAGGGGTGTAAGGGAGCCAGGCTCCTGGCCGGCCTGGGAACAGAAGCCCAGGGAGCTCAGGCCGGGTCTGACAGCACGAGGAAAACAGGGGCGTGGAAGAGAAGCCAAGCAATGACACGAAAGAGGGCAGAGGGGAAAGATGACCCCCAGCAAGGCAGACGGGAGGGGTAGGCGCCTGTGCTGCGGGAGGGAATGCGGGATGGGCTGGCCTACCTCCCGCAGCAGGTCCTGGTCCAGGCTGTGACGAGCCAGCAGCATCTTGCGCTTATACTGGCGACACTGAAGCTCAAAGTACTGGCGCTGCCGCCGCAGCAGCCCCGCCTCCTCCTCTGCCTGGCACTGCTGGAGCTGCTCCTTCTGCCTCAGAAGCCACTCGGCCTTCTCCCGCTTCGGGGTGCTGGGGTTCTCCTGGAGCTCCTGCGCAAGGCCGGGGGGAGCGCAGGGGGGTCAGGGCGCCTCGCCTACCACAGGCCCTGCCCGCGGCTGCAGCCCCATCCCACCTCTTTCAGCTGCTCCTTCCGCAGTTTGTAGGTTCGCTTCTGCGCCTCCAGCAGGGCGGCCAGCTCCTTCTTCTGCTGCCCAAGGATGTGCTGCTGGAACTTCCGCTCCTCGGCCTGGGCAGCTCGAGCCTCCTTCTCACCGATGGCCTGGTGCCGCCGGGACAGCTTTTCTGCCTCAGCCCCAAAGCCAGCCCGCTGGGCCTCAAGCTCCCGCTGCAGCCGCGCACTGTGCTCCTCGCGCTCACCCCGCAGCCGCGACTCCAGGGCCAGCAGCTGCTTCTGGTGCTGTCGTCGCATCCGCTTATAGCCACTCAGCTGCTCCCGCAGCGCCGAGTCCTGCTCATGCTCCTGGATCTGGCGGCTGACCTGGGGCAGGCGAGAGGATAAGTGGGGCTCAGCCCTGCCCCATCTCAGGAACACACGCGATCGTCGTGCTCTATTGGAGAACACACGCTTCAGACTCGGGTTTAACTCTCATTTGGTGCTTTCCTCACACTCGGCCCCTCTGAGCCCGCTGCCTCCACAGGCTGAGGGACACTCAGTCTATTTCACAGACCGGTGAGACCCGCACAGGGCCCAGCGCAAGAGTGGCAACAATTCAAGTTAATTCAAAATCAGACATACCTGGGCTACATTCCCAGCTCGGTCACTTACTAACCACGTGACCTCAAGCAAATTAACGACACTAAGCCTCAGTTCCCTCATCGGCTAAATGGGGCAATGATACCCTTTCATAGGAAGCTGTGGAAATTAAGTCTGATAGAGATGTCATAGTGTCTCATAAAATGCTCTGACCTAACAAGTGTTGGCTTCCTTCCATTTCAGCAAACGCTAAGGACTCCTTACACAGCCCAGGTATGGAGCTGGGAGCTGGGCCATGAGATGTTGGGAGTATCAAGAACACTGGACCTGGATGTCCCTATCTGAGGTTTGGCGTTCAGGTCCCACTGTGAAGTGGGCATGACTCCCAACTAGTCCAGGTGGTCACGTCCCTGGAAGTCACAGAGCTCTCTGCACAGCACCACAAAGCACTAAGCACCACAGGATCTGAAGAGCTGTCCTAGCACAACAGTCAACCACAAGCATTAGCCATAGAATATATTAGACTGACCACTAGCCTCTAAGGGATTTGATGTTGGTGCCTGCAGCCAAGCAAGAATGTAATCTAAAGGTTTATTGAAAGCATGGATGGGGGCGCCTGGGTGGCTCAGTCGTTAAGCGTCTGCCTTCGGCTTAGGTCATGATCCCAGGGTCCTGGGATCGAGCCCCGCATCGGGCTCCCTGCTCAGCGGGAAGCCTGCTTCTCCCTCTTCCTCTCCCTCTGCTTGTGTTCCCTCTCTCGCTGTCTCTCTCTCTGTCAAATAAATAAATAAAATCTTAAAAAAAAAAAAAAAGCATGGAAGAAAAACTGTTTTATGAAAAGTCTATCCAACCTTTCCTGTGAACTGAGAAAAACATCACCATGACTTGATTTTAGGAGGACCAAGGTCCTGCTGAATTTGAAAATTTGAGAACAACCAAAGGTGTTTAGGCAAGTGCCTTGGACAATAGCGTATCTGAGTCACGAATGTCTCATCTCTCAAATGGGCTTGTACCCGCTCCCTCCAGAGGAGCTGGAAGGATGAGATACAGGCATGGGTGTGGGCCTAAGAGCCAATCAATGGTATTAGGCAGACACTGGCCACCATTCCTTGCCCTCCAGGAACATAAAATCCAGCACACCTATCATGCCATTTAAGAGTAACACAGCACCTGGCTGGCCAGGAGCCTGGGAGGACACCCCAGGACATGCTACTTAAGCCTAGCCACGAAAATGGCGTAAGAGTTTTACCAAGCTAGGAATACATTGGGCAATGTAACCAAAACAGTCTGTTAGGAGAAGAGAGTGGGGAGGTCGAGGAGACAAGGTGAGAGACAGCAACAGAAAGTGAGGGTGGAATCTGGACTTAATTCAGTGCCACAGGAGCAAAAAATCCTCTCTGGACTTAAGAGTTTGGGGCATCCAGGCTGAGGGAGAATGGCCACACTTACCAGGGAGGCAGTACGAATGGTGGCAAAGTGGTCCCGGTTGCGGCAGTAGGCCCGGCGGCGGGCAGAAGAGGTGGTAGAGGTGGGAGCTGGGGCTGCCGGCTGCTGGAGAGGGCCAGGGGTCATCTCTGGCTGGTAGGGGTCATCATACAGGTTGTCAGAACCCTAGAGGAAGGGAAGGTAACAGGGATGCCCAAGGTTCAGAGGTCACTGGGCCCAAAGGGAGTTCCCTGGAGACCCAGTGAGACTTAGAGGAGGAGCAATCACCCTTGGGGGGAGAGCTGGGGCTCGGCCTTGTCACCGTCAGGCTTGCTGAGGGTGGGCTGCATACCGGCAGTCGGTGGATGATGGAACTATGGGAGGTGACTGTGTGCTCCCCCTCCTGCATCATGGCCATCTCTCGGGCTTCGGGCCCTTCCTCTTCCTCCTCTTCCTCTTCTTCTTCCTCCTCCTCCTCCTCATTGTCTGAAGCATCTGCTAGGCTGTTGACCGAACTGCTCTGGCTGGAGGCGCTGATGGACATGCTGGGCACTGAGTGGCTACTCTCTAGACTGGTCAGCGTCCCAGTCCGGTGCATGTAGGGCTCGGCCTCCTGTGGACAGGGCGCAGGCTTTTGGGCAGGGAAGGGGAAGGACAAGGGGTGTGTATATGGAGGCAGCACAGGAAGACGGAGGGTAGGAAGAGGGAGAGGGAAAGTGAGCCAAGCAGCTGCTAGGAGGCAAGCACAACACGGTGGTATAAAAGGGTGGCATGGTAAGCAGGGTCACCTCCTCTTCCTCTGGGGCCTCAGCACCAGGGCCATTGGGTGCCTCTTGGAACAGGATCTTCTTCATCTTTCGGTACTGCAGGTTGTCCAGCTCCCGCACAGCATCCTTAGTCCTCTGGATGAGATCCATGATGACTGTGGGTGGCCGCTCCCGGAGCACAAAGCGGTGCTGAGGGGAGAGAATGCTGAGGCCTGCTGCCAAGCACCCTGCCCCGCAATATCCCCTGGGCTTTGGCATTCCCTCTGCCCTGGGACACTTCCCTGGGGCCCATGCCCACCATGAACTGATGCTAGCCTTGTCCTACCCCTTGCTCCCGCATGAATTTTCACCACCCAATCACTACTCCCGGGATAGGCTCCTGTTCCTCCAGGCATGGCTGACAGATAACAACAGTCAGGAGATCTGGATTGTAGTCCAGGTCCTCTATCAAAGTACTGTGTGCCCCTGGACACATCATCAGGCCTCTGTGGACCCCATAAGGTATCCCATGATTATAAAACAAGTAGGTCAAACTAGACTGTCTACATCAGTTCCCAACCAGGGCTCCTTAGGCCCCCATGGATCTGTGAAGGGAATGGGGGCCCCTCTACTTTTGATAACTCAAAACACACCTAAGGGAAATCAGACATTTACCCATGACAAGGCTACACAGGCTTTTGGCTTGAATTACATCAGATCAGTGTGGTAACCCTGGTTATCGCACGCAGACCAAAAGCTCTGGCTGGCAATTATATACATCTTTGATTAATAAAAGATGGGAAAACAAATTATTACTTAATAAATAAAGGCAGTCTCATAGACAAAATCTTACAAAATACAGAGTCCACTGGGCACTGGGAATGGGGACGGAAATTCATAAATGAAACTCTTAGTGGAGGAAGAATTGGGAAACACTAATGTCCCTGAGGGGTTTCTCAGGTGATTCTAACAGGCAACAGTTCTAGGAGAATGCTAGGCCAGTGAGCCCTCACCTTCAGAAGAACCTCTGAGGTTGGTCTGTCTTGAGGGATTTTCTGAAGACAGGAGTCAACAAAATTCCGGAAGTACTCAGACCTACAAGTCATGGGAGGATAAGGGAGGGGTGGGAAGGGCATAAGCCAGGCAGCCTTACCCCTGGGCCCAGGAATCCCAGTCCTCACCAGTGTCCTGACTGGAGCACAGGGGACTCGTTCTGTGCAATGTGGTATAAGGCACTCATCGCATTCATGTTAAACAGCGGTGGTTTCCGTTCGGCTACAGAGAAAGGGTCAACAGGGAGAAGGTGAGAGGTGGCAGGTAGGCAGAGGAGGCTGGAATGGAAATCAAAAGATTTGGGTCCACACCCCAGCTCCCTGACTTCCTTGCTGAATGACCCTGACCAATTCTCATAATCTCAATTAATTCCCTCTGTAAAATGTAACACATACCCTCTCCCCTGCACATGGTGGAGCAGGATCAAAGAAAACAACATGTGCATAAGCACCGAAGGAAGCAGAAGGAAACACAGTTATCAGCCCAACTAACATTTATTAGGTTCCAAATAAGAGCAAAAAACTTGGTGAGTGTTATGGGGAAGTTAAGGAAAAACAAGAGACAGGCCCTGTCCTCAAGGAACTTCCAGTCTAACAGGGAAGGAGACAGAAAAATGGCTGGGAAGCTGGGTGTGCATGCTGGGCCCTCAATCTGGTACACAGGCAGGGGATTAAAGGCAGGTCTTTTGGAAAAAGGGATATTGGAGCTAGGCCTCAGATTAGAAGTTATAAGCCAGGAGCTCCTTGTGGCCCAGACAAATGTTTTGTGTCGTTTATGTTTTTTGGCCTAAACAGTGATTTTTAAATTAAATTCCAACCTAACAATTTTTTTTTTTTTTAAAGATTTTATTTATTTATTTGACAGAGAGGGACACAGTGAGAGAGGGAACACAAGCAGGGGGAGTGGGAGAGGGAGAAGCAGGCTTCCCGCTGAGCAGGGAGCCAAATGTGGGGCTCGATCCCAGGATCCTGGGATCATGACCTGAGCCGAAGGCAGACGCTTAACGACTGAGCCACCCAGGCGCCCCAACCTAACAATTTTTTTTAAAAAAATTTATTTATTTATTTTGACAGAAAGAGAGACAGTGAGAGCAGGAACACAAGCAGGGGGAGTGGGAGAGGGAGAAGCAGGCTTCTGGCTGACTGGGGAGCCCGATGCGGGGCTCGATCCCAGGACCTGGGGATCATGACCTGACCCGAAGGCAGACGCTTAACAACTGAGCCACCCAGGAGTGCCTCCAACCTAACAATTTAATAACCATCATCATCATCATCATCTAAATTTTTACTTTCTCCTAAAAAATTAGATCTGGTGAAAAGGAGCTGACATTCCTGCATAATGATGGGTTAGAGCTAAGAAAGAGCAATCTCCAGTTTGCCAGGGCCTTCTCCACATTGCTTCTCTGATACAGACTATCAGCTGCCATTTATAATCAGAACTGATTGTTTCTTCAATAGTAGAGAAATATTTCTCTCCACTCATGTCTCTACCAAAAACTAGAAATAAAAAGGACAGCTCTCCATTCTTCTTATACCTGGCCTGTTTCACATATTTGCATCACCTGTCCGGCTGTGTCCTCAAATGACAAATGCAGACATGTGGAGACGGATGTGTGGATGGATGGATGTCCAAATCTCGGACTGTGGGCAGAAGACAATACAAACCAAGGCAAGAAAGTGGAAAAGTTCATGGCACACTCAGGGCGTGGAGCTCTTGAAGGGGAGAGCCAACCTTCAGGAAGTGGAATCTTTAGCTTGGTGGAAGGAAGGGTGGGGATGGCGTCACTCTTGAAGGCAATGGGGAGCATTAACGGCTTTGCGGAGGGGAGCGAAGCAACAGCACCCAGCTAGGGAGGATCTCTCTGACATGAGAGAGACTGGAGGGAAGAAGAGACTATTGGTAGGAAAGATCACTGCAGGAAGTCATTGATAAGAGAAGCTAAGGGCATCTCTTTCTTGGGCAACTAGCTGTGCCTGGCACCTTGTTGAAGGCTTTACAAACGTGACCTCACAAACTGTTGTTTCAGTAGCGTAAGCTGGCAGAGATGAGAACCTTGACAGGGCTTCAAGGCCTGATGAACTCACTTGAGCCTAACTCTCACTGCTTTTTACATGGCATTACCTGCAATATTCCAAACAACTGAAGCTAGTCTCAGCAACTCATGCCTGCTCTTACCTATCTGGAATGCTCTTCCCTACAGTCTTCACACAGCTACTATTTGTCTTATGGCTCTGCTTAGACAGAACCTATCTAAGCCTCAGCCCCTGAACTAGGTCAAGTCCCTTGTTTTATGGTTGTACTGTTCCTGTAACTTCTCCTTTCAGCTTCTATCACACTGAGAGAAAACATGCCTGTTTCCCCAGCTAGAATATAAGTTCCATGAAGGCAAGAACCTCATTCACTGCTATACTCCCAGAACCTGCTAGGATAGCATGGCACACAGTGGGCATTCAAAAAAGATGTGGGTGCCTGTGTGGCTCAGTAGGTTAAGCATCTGCCTTTGGCTCAGGTCATGATCCCAGGATCCTGGGATCGAGCCCCGCATCGGGCTCTCTGCTCAGGGTGGAGTCTGCTTCTCCCTCTCCCTGCCGCTCCCCCTTTGCTTGTGCTCTCTGTCAGATAAATTAAATCAAATCTTAAAAAAAAAAAAAAAGATGTAGAACTAGAGTAGTGGACAGGAAGGGAAGAATGCTCTGAAATCTTCAGGTCTAAGAGCTGGCAGGATTTGACAGCTGCCTGAATAGGGGATCAAGGGTAGAGTCAAAATGGACAGGAGCTTGAAAACCTGAGGATGAGATGGTATGGGGATGGTAAGAGAAAGAGAAAGGAGTGGAAAGAAAAAAGGACGAAGGAACAGAGGATGTCGTCCTTACCCAGCTCAATGCAGGTTATCCCCAAGGACCAGACATCCACCTTGCCATCGTACTGCCCCTCATCCATTGCCAGGATCACCTCCGGAGCCATCCTGGGAGAAAGGTCAGGAGAAAGAGGCTGATCACTCACCCAGACTCTGCCAACTCCTGCTCCCAACATCCTGGGGACTCTCTCCACTCACCACTACCCCCACTCACCAGTATGGGGTGCCCACAAAGGAGTTGGCGGGTGCCATGATAGATGCAGAGCCAAAGTCCCCCAGCTTCACCAAGCCTGGCTCTGATAGCAAGATGTTTCCAGCCTTCACATCCCTGCCAGAGACAGAGCACAGGGATAAGGCATGCATCTCAGGAAGGCTGGGCAGGGGCTTTAGCACCAAGTTTCCAAGAGGGCTGTAGACCAGCTGAATGAGAAGTGGTGTAGAGTGCACCCCCTCCCAGCCATTGTCAGTGCAGCTTGTACCTATGGATCATGTTGTGGGAGTGCAGATAAGCCAGGCCCTGAAGGGCCCCGTGGGTCACAGCTGCAATCTCCACCTCCTGAAGGGGCTTCTTGTGCACTGGGGAGTGAGGGAAAAACATCGAACTGAAGGGAGCCCAAGGGTGGGGCTGGAACAAGCTCCCCTGATCCCTTCCCCTACAGCTTCTTTGCCCTTCTCCCTTCTCCCACTTGTCGGCCAGAGCCACTTACCTTCTAGAAGGTCAGAAGCTGAGCCCAGGCAATACTCCATCACCAGCTAAGAAAGGATAAAGGGTCAGAGATAAGCATATCTGGCCACCCCTGCCCCATCTCCCTTGGACAGCGATCCAGAGAGTTTCTCTGCCTATCCTCCACTCAGGCATTGCCCCCGGGGGGTAAAGATAGAGAGGAAAGACAACTGAGAAAACGACATGGTCATGGGAGAGTCCCTTAGAGCCAGGGCCTCCTCTAGAAACAGCCCAAGATATCACCACTCCCATCTGAATCCCTTCAAAGCCCCATTCTATCTCCATTTCCTCCAGTCTACGTGCCCCTTTCCAACTACTAACAGTTTATGCCAATCTTCAAACCAGCCTCTCCTTCTGGACAGACATTGCTGTTCATGGGTTTGTCTGAGGACTAAAGAAGTTGGGGGACACTTCCTCCTTTCCGAGGTCCCTATAATGGCACCTGGAACAGGGCCCACCTAAGAGACTAGACCAGGACAAGGATGGGGGGCAAAGATCAGGCCAGAGTCAGGGGGCTAGCTCACCCAAGCCGTGTGCTCCCTCAGGTAACAGCCCCGGTACTGAATGGTATTGGGGTGCCGGAGCTTCTGCAGGAACCGCACCTCCTTGATGATATCCTGCCACTTCTGAGAGGAGGTCAAGGGAGGAGAGGCTTACTCATCCTACACATCGAGACTTGGGTCCCCTGCCCTGCCCCCCACCAGTCTTGTCAAACTTGACCCACCTCATTTGACTGCTTCCCACTGTAGGACATCTTCTTGATGGCCACCACCTCACTATTCCGGACATCTCGGGCCTAGAAGACCAGACCAGAAGGTAGTGAAGGCCCCTGGTAAGAACTGGGCAGCGGGAAGACTTGCTGGCCCAACAGGAGAGGGCAGGAAAGGCTGGTGTGGTACAGTAGCGTAGAGGGCTGTGGACCCACAGCAAGAAGAATGCAGTGCCCATCCCTACCCCATTCTCCTAAGTCCCAACTCACAAAGTACACGGCTCCAAAGCTGCCATGGCCAATTTCCCGGAGATCAGAGAAGAGCTTTTCAGGGTCATCCTTGAAGAACAGCTCAGCCACATCGGGGTCCTTCAGGCTCCCGGCCCGGCCCCCAGCTGGCATGATGGCCCCTGGGGGCCCTGAGAGTGGGGCCTGACCTGGAGAGTGAAGAGCAGACCCTTAGAGCAAAGATGGGACACTCAGAGAGAGGAAGGGGGCTCTCAAGTTTCTGTCTTCTCCTCCCCTAGTTCCCTGATGAGGGGGAGGCACCGCAGAGGAAGGGCAAGGGGGAGATTAGGAACAACATCAAAGCTCCAAAAAAATGAAGTTGCCCTGGCAACCAGAGCACGGGGGCCGGGTCCCTGGAGTCCCTAAAACTGTTAGGAAGACTGAGAGCTAAGCATCCTCACCACCCCCAGCCCTCAATAAATCCATTTTGCTACAACCCTTACTTCTCCCCTCAAGAATAAAAGATCCCGCCTCCCAGCCAGAACCCCAGATTCCCAAGTGTCCTGTCCCACAAGTCCCATACCCCAAATATTTCCAGGCACCTTCCTGTTCCCCTTGGCGTTGAGGCCCCCTCCTCCCTCAACCTCTCACACCCTGGAAGAGAGCAGGAAACAGCCAGGCCGGAGGCAGTGGAAATCCGGCCATTGTTAGAAGTGGGTACTGGCCCAGAAGGGCCAGAGGACTTGCTCTCAAAAAGGGCTAGGGACACTGTGGTAGGGAGGAGATGCAGAACGGGAAGGACAGGGATAGAAACGGCATCTGGCTTTTGGGGCCTCTCTATGACTTGGGCCGCCTTACTTGTCTAGTCCAACTGCATATGCATCATGCACAGGTACAGGACATTTGTAGTGTACAAATAACATTTATTGAGCATGTAAAGTAAGCACCTTACATGCATCTCTCTCGTTCAATCCTTACCACAACTTTATGAGGATTTACTATTACCCTTATCTTGCAGATGAGGAAACAAGCTCAGAAAAGGTTAAGTCTTGCTGAAAGCTGGTCCCCTATGCTAGGCATGAAATAAGCAGGGCAAGATAGTGATCACCATTTCACAGATGAGGTGACTGAGGCATAGAAAGGAAGGAGGATTTCTCCAAGGTCAGAGAACAGGATCTTCTCTCCAGTCAGGCCAATGTGCTTATTACTGTCTTAGCAACTCACCTCAAGCTCATCCCTCTCCTGCGGGAAGCCTCCCTTGACCACTCTAGCCTTTGGGGGGAGCTCCTAGAGCACCCAGCCCAAAACCCAGAGCAAGCTCCTGCAGTACAAGGAAGCCAAGGACCCCGCCCCTTTCCCCCAGGGAATTCCAGGCCAGGCTCCTGGCTAAGCACTTGTTGGAATTCAGGCACAAAAGAGCCTTCAGCAGAGTTGGACTCCCAGGGCAGACAGAGTTCTAGCTCCTTTAAAGCACCTAACAATTTAGCATGTGATTATATTCTGTCGTGCATTGTTTCCTGTTGTGTTGTTAATTTTGTCTCCTTAGCCCAACTGGAAGCTGGAGGGCAAGAAGTAAGCCTGACTCTCGCGTGGGCCCCCAGGGTGCAGAGGGCTCAGAACAGCCTGGGAGATTGATTGACTGCCTTCAGCCAAGCCCTCCAGCAGCTCCCAAGCTGCTCAAAACAGGCCCCTTTCTCCATTCTCCTGCCAGCAACCCTGCCAAGCACCCCTCACCCCCACCACACACCCCTCACCCCCACCACACACCCACACACAAAGGCAGGTGCTCACAACTTGCCAAAGCAATCTTCTTGACCTCTTTACCAGCACCCAGCCCAGAATGCCAACCCAGGACCCCAAGCCACACATAAGGGATGCCAAAAAACATCACGCAGGGCCTCTTCCTCAAATAATGAATATTTGAGCAATTACCAAGGTCTGTGCTAAATCACAGCCACTTTCTAAAATGGACAATGTTATCACCATTCTGCAGATGAGGAAACCCAAGTCTGTCCCTAAGCTACACTACCAGTACATCTCATCAGCAACACACCACAGGGTTTTGAGTAAGTTTCTTATACTTGGTCTTCTCTTTGGTAAAATGGATTACAGCATAGGGCTGTTGAGAGATTTTTAATGAGATCTCAAACCTAGGAACACTAGGCAGACACTTAGCATATGGATTTTTCCTTCCCTGCCTCCAGGGTCACCACAAGGATTTAATACTTTGGAGATCATCCTACCCCAGCAGCTTGGCTTTAACTGTGAAGAGACACCACTATGGCTATCATTTGTCAAAAGAGAGAGCCCTCTCAGGAACCCAGGCCAAAGAATGGAATCAGGGTAAAGATGAAGGTCACAGTAGAGAGAAAAATCCACGAGACAGAAGACAGGAGCCAGAGCCTCCCATCAGGAAAAGCTTCTGAGTATAGCCCTCCTAAAAAGGAAGCTCTTCTCCCCCTCATTCTTAAATCTCACCCCAACTCATTCTCCTCTGGATTCCTGGCCAAGAAGAGATGCCAAGAAACAGGTATGGAGCAGGGGCAAAACTTGATCAAGAACTTAGGTTCAGATCCTGATTCTGCCACTGTGTGACCTTGGGCAACCTCTCTGGGCCTCAATATTCTCAACTGTAAAATGGGAAGACAGCAACAAAAGAGGCCGCCACAGGGTGAATGGAGGGGGAGGTGTCACATGAGAGAACAGATGTAAAGCACTTTGTAAATGACAGATCGCTTGACAAACGTATGAGATTACACCATCTGCAAGAGGTTGGATGGTAATGATATAGCTGGGAGAAAATATTGCCAGGCATTCCCTAACACAAATGCACACACACACTTCCTTGAAAGGACAAGAAATCCAACCAGACCATGCCTAAAAAACAGATAAGTGGACCCACCATGGAGATCAAAGGCAAGGGAATCAACACCCAAAGCAATCCAGAGAAAGGGGTATAATCACGGAGAACAGGTAACTGTGAGGGGCAAAGTGAACATGGGAGAAGACCAGAAGAGTGCAAACCCATCTGATTAGCTCAAGCACCCTAGGGCGTGACCCCCATGACATCAAAGACCCTGTCACCTGATGTTCCCCCATCAGACAGACATAATGAAGCAAGAGGAACAAGGTGGCAGCAAAAGGCACGGCTAGCCAGAGGCTGACCACTGGCCCACTGGGCTTCATCCTGAGGAGAGGGCCTACCCAGGCCCAGTTCCTCAAAAAGGAGCACCCTTTCTTCTCAATGCTAGATACAGGGACCCGCGCCCCTGCACCCCGTGTCTCACCTGGTAGGGGTCACTATGGTGCCCCAGCGCTTCCGCCTCCTCCTGGGGTCCTCCAGCGGCTCTGCCAAGCAGGGAGAGGGGCAAGGAGACCTTTCCCCTTGCCACCTCTTCCTCGGCTTTCGCCCTTCCTGAGGGGCGGGCCCGGGAAGCCTCCCCTGGAGGGGAGGGGGTGACAACCTGATCTGACCTCGCGGTCCAGTCCTCCTCCTCCTCGAGGGCGACAGTTGCTGAATCCCGGATTTCTGGTTGTGGGGTCTGAACCCCAGATATTTGAACGAAGGGAGGCTGAATTTGATATCTGAACGCGCGGGGAATGAACCCCGGATACTGGTGCACGCAGGGGCCTGAACCCCAGATTTTTGAAATCCTATGAAACAGAGCCCCAGGTTTAGAGAGGTTGGGACCCGAGTCCTGGATATGTTGGGTCTGAGGGGCTGATACCCGGATATTTGAGAAGCGAGGGGTCAAGCCCGGAAATTCGCGACCGAAGGGCCTGAGCCCCAGGTCTTCGGCCACCGACAGGGGGCCCACCCCGAGGACGTCCGGCCGCACGGCCCCTCTCACGCCGGGGTCCGAGGGTGACAGCCCTCACTCCCGCCCCGGCCTCCTCCCTTCTCCCTTCTCTCTCCTGGGGGTAGCTGACAGATTGTAGCTAAGGACGGTCCCCGCGCCTTCTCTCCCTCTCCTCTTCTCAGTCTCAGCCTCTCTCCGCACCACGGCCCCGGTCTCGTCCCGGTCTCCCTCTCCCTCTTCCTCCCAATTCCAAGATGGAGACCGGGCGGGAGCGCGCAGGCGCGGTAGGGACGCCGGGCCAAAGGGGGCGGAACCTCAAATGAAATAGCCCCGCCCCTCTATCCTCACTGCTGGGGCCAGGGAGATGGGCAGCCACCGAGTCAGAGTGCGCGCGCGCTCCGCCACGCGGACCCTCGATGGGAGGAGGCGGGGAGAAGGGCTAGGCTTGGAGGGGGAGGAGCTCAGCACGCAGTCCGACAACTGGCCGTGGAGAGGGCTGCAGCGCATGCGCTCGCCCCGCCTTAGCGCTGAGCCCGAGCTTGTTGCTAGGGGAAGCTTTGAGGGGGCGCGAGTGGAAGGAAAGAAGCCGGGATCTGCGCCTGCGTATAAGGTAGCGGTTGGGAGGGGCAAGGGAAGGAGACTTGCTGGGCGCAGAAAAGGCGGGAAAATGGATTGCTCTGGTTAGTAACTACACAGCCAGGGCGTGGGCTCCCAAGTTCGAGGAATCTTTGCTGGGAAAACTCAATCTGTCAAATCCCTTCAGGAAGCAAGCCGTTCACAATTGCATGACCTGCACAAGGTCACACAGCATTTATGTCAAAGCATCCCCATGGTTCTCTCAACTAGTTGGAACTATCGATTTTCTTTCATAGAAAAAAACAAGACATAAGGTGGCAGAGCTGCGATCAAAACCAGGTGTTTTCCAAAGGCAAGTCACAATAGAGGATAGAGCTGCAGTAATCCACACCCTATGCCAGCCTGTATCCCAAACTGAAGAGTCAACAAGGAAAAGTCCCCCAAACCTGTCTACCCTGAAATTCCCACCTCAACCCAATCCCCAATAAACATCCTGGGCAACACTGGGCAAAAAAGCCTTTTATTTTCCCCCACATTCCAGCTCTCCATTTTTTGTAACATTTCTTCCAACTTAGAACAAAGTCTGGAGAAGTTGATTCACACCTGGAGAAAAAGAAGATTAAAAACAAGGGCAGAGGGTGCCTGGGTGGCTCAGTTGGTTAAGCGACTGCCTTTGGCTCAGGTCATGATCCTGGAGTCATGGGATCGAGTCCCGCATCAGGCTCCCTGCTCAGCAGGCAGTCTGCTTCTCCCTCTGACCCTCCCCCCTCTCATGTGCCCTCTCTTTCTCTCATTCTCTCAAATAAATAAAATCTTTAAAAAAAAAAAAAAAACCACAAGGGCAGAGGGGCGCTTGGGTGCCTCAGTCTGTTAAATGTCTGCCTTCAGCTCAGGTCATGATCCTGGAGTGCGGGGATCGAGCCCCACGTTGTCAGGCTCCCTGCTCAGCGGGGAGTCTGCTTCTCCCTCTGCCTCTGCTCCTCCCCCTGCTCATGCTCTCTCACTCACTCTCTCAAATAAAAAAAATTAAAAAACAAAAAAACAGGGCAGATCAGAGGACTGTTGGGGGAAGCTCTGGGATGGCTGCAAAGAATGAGGAAGGAGCAGAGGAAGTGGGTACAAGCACTCATCCCAACTGGGTGGGTGGCTTCAGGACCCCAGGATCTGCTAGGAGCCAGAAAGCCTTCATTTCCCAGTCCACTCAGATCTAAGAAAAGCTAGGAGGGTCCCACCATCTCCTATCCCAAGTAGGTGGAGCCTAGCCCTGAGCAAAATAAGCAAAGTTGATCTTGAGCATCCAGTTCCTCTGGCCAGAGCCCTTCCCTGGGCTTGGTCTGTTTCCACTTCTGCCATGGCTATCTCCTAGGGTACAGCAGCTAGTCACTGAAGCTGAGAACAGTTTAAGAGCTGGGTGCACAACAGATAACTCTCAAATTATATGACCTCCACCTCACAGAGTGAGACTTTTTTACAGAAATATCTTTTTCCTTAATGAGCGGACACATGGACTCGTTAGCCAATATGTTCCCCGCCCACTGCCACCTTTGTGAGGTGTGTTCCTCCAAAGATCCTGTTAGCAAAATCAACTTTTTCTAAATGCAATGAAGGCTGATGGAAAAGAGAAAGTGTATGTAAAATGCTTGGGCATATACTATGTGCCTAGTAAATGCGCATCATCAATCCTTTTGTGCTGTTCAAGGTGAGTTTTACAAAATTTGCATCATAAAACTGGGTATCAGAATTTCAGGACAAAAGCAAGGCAAACATAATTCATATCCAGGATGCATCATCAAATGTGAACCCTGTTAACTCACCACTGTTGCCAAAAAGCTTGGATGTGAACTACAGCTATGGATGAATCTTAAAATCAGAATGTTAACCGCAAGAAGTCAGTCACACAAGAATATGTACAATTCCATCTACATAAAGTGTAAAAATACGTAAAACCAAACCATATTGTTTAGGAATGACTCTATCTCAGTTATAATTGCCATCTCCACCCCACCCCCTACTCCCACAGGACTGGGGCGAAGAACCTTACCTGAGAACAAGATGGGAACTAGGCCAGTGCCCTCAGAGCCGGGTTCTAGACCAGTGGGACTCCCGGCGTGGGTGGAAGCACACAGCAGTGAGACAGCAGAGAAGGCCACAGAAGAGAAGCAGGAAGGAGCCCAAAACAAGCAGTCTGGAGCCACACAGAGCCAGCTCCTCCTAAGGATGGCCAAAGGGAGGGAAGGAGGAATGAATGAGAGGGAAGGAGGGTGGAGAATCTTCCTCTGGGAAGACATCTTATCCCCGGGGCCAAGAGCTATAGAGAGAAGCCCCCATGAGGGGAGAGGGCTCTCTACATCCAGTGAGCAACCAAAGGGAAAATGTAATTTCTATACAAGCTAATTGTCTCAATGGTCTATGAACTGCTTTCTTGCCCAACCATTGAAGTGAACCCCCATAATGTCTCCATTAGATAGGAAATTCACTACTGCCCACATTTTAAATGTGCTCAAGCAGGGCCCGATCTGGAAACCGTATTTTCTCTGATTCTAAGCTCCCAGGTGATGCTCCTTGCCAGGTCTTTGCAAATGTGAGAGAAAAGCACATAGCAGCCTCCTAACTCTAACCTCTAACTGGTCTGTCTCCTCTACTCAGTCTCTCTCACCCAGCACCAATGGCCCCCATGGCCTGCAGTATCAAGTCGCAGTGTTTTAGCCTCAAGTCGCGGTGCCTCACAATCAGGCCCCTGCCTCTCCCCCTCAGTCATTCCTAAGCCCCTCCTCATGAAGCGCCCTCGAAGGCTGAACACTTCAATCTCCAGGCCTGTGCTCGTGCTGGTCCTTTTGCCTGGAATGTGTTTCCCCTTTCCTGAACCCCCTCTATCGCATTCTCAGCCCACATCTTCCTCCTCTTCAAGGGTCACCCTGAAAGGGCAGACAAAGCCTGGGACTGCAGTCAGAAGGCATAGGTTGAAATCCTGGGTCTGCCACTTATCCAGTTGTGTGGCCTTGGGCAATTCACTCCCTCTCTCTAAGCCTGTTTCCTCATCTGTAAAATGGGATAATAACAGCTACCTCAAAAGGCTATTTTAAGGTCAGATGAGATAATGAACCTGAAAGCACTTTGTACATTATAAACTACTGTACACAGTTCTCTTTCTTAAACGCCACCTTCTCTGCGAAGCACTCTCCATAAGTGTTCAAGTTAGGGTTAATTGCTCCTTACTCCATGTTTGAATAACACTTTGTTCACATCTCTATGATAGCGATTAGCCCATTCTGCCTCTTCTTACAGCTTCTACATTCCTTTAAGGTGGAGATCATATTTTATTCTGTGTAAAGACAATCATTAATAGTAATAGCTGTCACTCACCCAATCTCTATTATGTAGCAGGCGTTGTACTGGGCACCTGACATTCATTCTCATTCATCTTTATTTGTTGGCATCAGGAGATAGTATCATGTTTTCCATTTTACAGATGAGGAAGCTGAGGCTCAGAGAAGCTCAGATGCTTGCTCAAGGTCACACAGCCTCTGAGGCAGAATTATAGACTATGAAACCCCAACAACCTGAGGCTCTTACCGAGGTGAGCAACTTGGTGAGCACAAGGCCTTCGTGGCTCCAGACCCTGATACACTCCTCAGCCATCTCAGGACTCAAGGTGGCATTTCCTGCTCCCTCCTCTGAGCAGGAGAGGGGTGGCTGGCTGGAGGGCAGGATTCCTGGAGCAGCACTAAAATACAGGCAGGTTCCTGGGGTCCTTTCTGTGGTCACCCTGGCAGTAATGAGGACGGGCTCTCTTGCAGAAGGTCCTATGAGAGGCAAAGGACAGGCAGTGGAAGAAGATGGAGGGTGGGGTGGAAGCCATTCATCTTCAGATTTCCATTCATTTCTAAGGCTTCCTTCAGTAACAGCTGTTTTGGCATTGAGTCTATTCAATAAAGTTCTCTATATACTATCCCTGTGCCATTGAGAAATGACAATAACTATGTACCAATTTAAACAAAAAATTAAGTTTGCTTGCAATCAATAAAACAATCATGCCAATACTCACAAAGTTGCAGTGAAACTGGGGCAGATACACATTGCCAATGTCAGTCTGTATAAACGAGCCTGTCCTTTTTAAGAAAGCAGTCCCTACTAGGTACCAAAATCCATGAATAGGTTCACACCCCATTCCAAATTAGCGGGGAAATTTAGTCAATGGCCTTGGGACAATTTCCATTCGGGGAAAAAAAAAGTTAGACTCATCTCACACTACAAAATAAAGTCCAGATGTGTTAGAGATCTATACAAACACATTAAACCAAACAAAACCCAAAGAAAATACAGAAGAATATTTTCTAAGTTTAAAGTGGGGGAAGGCCTTCCTAAAAAAGACACAAGACCTATAAGCCTGAGTAAAGGGTGAGAGCAATAAACTTAACCTTGTAACAGTTGAAGGCTTCTCTATGATGAAAGATAAAAAAAAAAAGCAGTAACAGAATGGATGAAAATATCTATCCATTTTTTGTAAAGATTTATTTACTGGGGGGAAGGGCAGCAGGAGAGACTCTTTAAGCCGACTCCCCTCTGAGCGAGGAACCCATGGGACTTGATCTCATAACCCATGAGATCCTGACCTGAGCCAAAACCAAGAGTTGGATGCTTAACAGACTGAGCCACCCAGGTGCCCCAAAATGCCTATATTTAATTGGCAAAAAGGTTAACAATCCAGAATATATAAGGATCTTCTAAAAATCAAAAAGATAAAACAAGCAACTTAAAAGACAAATGAGGGCGCCTGGGTGGCTCAGTTGGTTAAGCGACTGCCTTTGGCTCAGGTCACGATCCTGGAGTCCCAGGATCGAGTCCCACATCGGGCTCCCTGCTCAGCGGGGAGTCTGCTTCTCCCTCTGACCCTCCTCCCTCTCGTGCTCTCTGTCTCTCATTCTCTCTCTCGCAAATAAATAAAATCTTTAAAAAAAAAAAAAAAAAAGACAAATGAGCAAAGTATATGAACAGGAAATTCATGGAGGCATGAAAACGGCCAAATAAACCTAACAAGAAGATGTTCAACCTCACTAACAATCAGAAGAAAGTAAATGAAAACAATCAGGCAATTTCTTTGGTCATTAAATTGGTAAAAATTAAAAAGACTGATAATAACAAGAGCTGCTGAAGATGTGGGGAAATGGGCACTCTCAATGAGTGACACCTTTTAGAAGACAATGTAGCTGTACCTGTTACAATTTTAAATGGGTACAGATTATGACTGAAAGATGCCCATCAAACTGTGGACACTGCAGGGGAGGTGGGACGGATTGTTACATGTGCTTTGTATGCTTCTTTGTGATACGAATCCACAACAAAACACATTTGTCTATTAAAAAAAGGTCCATACCCTTTGACTCAGTAATACCACTTACAGAAACTCATCGTAAGGAAAGGATTCAAAAGAAAGATGCCGGGCCACCTGGGTGGCTCAGTCTTTAAGCGTCTGCCTTCGGCTCAGGTCATGATCCCAGGGTCCTGGGATCGAGTCCCACATCAGGCTCCCTGCTCAGCAGGAAGCCTGCTTCTCCCTCTCCCACTCCCCCTGCTTGTGTTCCTGCTCTCGCTATCTCTCTCTCTGTCAAATAAATAAATAAAATCTTTAAAAAAAAAAAAAAAGATGCCAAGTATACCAAGATGTTTATTGTGACTTCACCAAAAAAAAAAAAAAAGGAAGCAATAGAGATGTTTAACACTAGGAAAAGCATTACAAATGATGGCCCAAGCACTTAATGGATCACCTTACATCCATTAAAATAATAACATTCAGGCCAGGCAGAAAAAAAAAAATGATGTCATAAGCGAAAAAAGAGAAATACAAACCAGGATGTATACATATATGTATATATATATATATATATATATACATATATCATAATGACAACTAAGAAATGCACATGCAAAACTGTCTAAGAGAACCACCCCCCGTTTCTCTATGTTCCCCAGATTGAATCAGTCACCATGTCCTGTCAATCCACTGCCAATATCTCTCTCAGATCAGTCCCCTTCTTCAACGGCATTGTCTTAGCTAGGGTGTCCTCATCATCGTTCTTTTTTTTTTTTTTTAAAGATTTTATTTATTTATTTGAGACAGAGAGAATGAGAGAGACAGAGAGCACATGAGAGGGGGGAGGGTCAGAGGGAGAAGCAGGCTCCCTGCCGAGCAGGGAGCCCGATGCGGGACTCGATCCAGGGACTCCAGGATCATGACCTGAGCCAAAGGCAGTCGCTTAACCAACTGAGCCACCCA